>NC_063172.1:68435247-68765247 GCF_023159225.1 Perognathus longimembris pacificus | reverse complement strand
CCCTTTCCATAAACAAACCAGACATCAGAGCTGTAGGCAAAGCATTATTACAAGACAATAAATACTGCTTACAGGCAAAATTTGACCCTCTATTTCACAATTAGGCTTGTACTATTTAAGTCAGAAAACTTTTCTAACCCAAGCAAGTTTTCTTTTTTGTGCAAATGAAGGCTTTTCAAGTTAATTATGAGCTAAGGAAACCAAGTGCTTCAAAAGTAGAATGTGATAGGTTAATATACAAGAGGGATGACTATTTTCATCTCCACTGAGGTTAGAACCAAAATTAAAACAAGGTTTTGGATATGTTGCTTGAGGGATTGGTGTGTGTATACATCCAAGAAAGGGCTAAGATACTGAAAAGGGTTGGAAATATAATTTTGCAATTGTTATAGAGCAAACAACTGGATAGTTAGATGAATATTTCTGTGGGTGTGTGAGTGTGTGTGAGTGTGAGTGGTGTGTGTGTGTGTGTGTGTGTGTGTGTGTGTGTGTGTGTACTTGGGCATAAACTCAAGGCTTCTAACTCTTCTTTGGCTTTTTAATCATGGCCAGAGTTAATTATGATGCATGAGCCATGCCTCTACTTCTAGCTTTCTGCTTGCTAATTGGCAATAAGAGTCTCACAGATATGTCTGCCATCTAGGATGGCTTGTACAAGTCTGTGAGCCAGTTGAGTGATTCAACATCAATGAGAATATTCTCCACCTGAGGTTCCTGTTCTGTAGATTCTACTGTACTATGAGATCTCTTTTCTAAAATGCTGTCCAGGAAATTATGGGACTGTGCTACCCATTGATCTCTTGGAGGCTCTTCCAGGCCTTTAAGTCTTTGGCAACATTGGTACATTTCTTAATTCTGAGATCCTGAGTACAAAGCATGTTGGGATTCCAAGTATAATCTGGACTGGTGAAGAGAGGCTGGGGAGTGACACAGCAAGAGGGCTCAGGTTGCGTAGAGACCCTGGAAAACAAACCCCAGTGTCTGTTGCATCAACAGTCCCTGTGTCCTAAGCTCAGTCTTGTCAGGATCAGGGCAGCAGGAGTCTGTTTGTGGAGAATGCCTGGGGGGGGGCGGGGTGATGAGACATTGCAAGGAAGCCCTCCTGCTGAGCTGGTGTCACCGGTGACTCCTTTGTTTTTCTCTCCCTCTTCAAATCTCATTAGTGAACTGTTCAGAGCAATGCCATATCTTCTAGTGGCAACATACAGAATTCACTCTCAAAAATGCTGGATTGTTGAATGAATATCACATCTCCATCTAGACTGACTACTCTACTGCAATGACTTCCCATCACTGGTGGATTAAATATAAACCTCTTACAAGACTCAGCTCAGTCGCTCCCCACACTTCACTCCTTTTCCTTATTCCTTCTTGGCCCTGCCCAGATAGTGTAGCCCAGGGCCCTCACCACTTCACCTTGTGCATAGGATGAACCTTTGAACTCCTTTAGGGCAGGGACTCTGGTGAACTCAGTTTTCTAGCACTTAACATAGAAGTTAGCATATAGCACTCGATAAATTGTTGAGATAGCAAAAAAAAAAAAATTAGGAAATCAAGCAAAAGCAGAAAGAAAGGAAGAGAGGGGGAAGGAAGGAAGGAAGGAAGGAAGGAAGGAAGGAAGGAAGGAAGGAAGGAAGGAAGGAAAAAAACGAAGGAAGGAAAGAAGGAAAGAAGCATTAGCATTGAATTAGTTCTTTTCATCAGAGAATATTGATAGATATTTGTATGCAGTGATTGTTAATTAGGTAGGTATTACTGTAGCTATTTTGCATAAAGGTGGCCTTAGGAAAAGAATGTAAGCTGTTACAAAAGACCTAGAATAGCCAAAGCAAATCTAGGCAAAAAAAGCAGTGCAGGAGGTATCACAATACCAGACTTCAAGCTCTACTATAGAGCCATCATAACAAAAACAGCCTGGTATTGGTATAAAAACAGACCGGAAGACCAATGGATTAGAATTGAAGATCCAGAAATAAAACCGCACTCTTACAGTCAGCTGATATTCGACAAAGGAGCTAAAGACATACAATGGAATAAACAGAACCTCTTCAACTACTGGTGCTGGGAAAACTGGGCAGCCATATGCAGAAAACTCAAAGTAGACCCAAGCCTATCACCATGCACCAAGATCAACTCAAAATGGATCAAGGACCTCAATATCAGACCTGAATCCTTGAAACTACTGAAGGGCAGAGTAGGAAAGACGCTAGAACTTATAGGCACAGGAAGGAACTTCCTAAATAGAGACCCAGGGGCACAACAAATAGGGGAGAGACTCAACAAATGGGACTGCTACAAATTAAAAAGTTTCTGCACAGCTAAGGACATAGCCACCAAAATAGAAAGACAGCCAACGATATGGGAAAGGATCTTTACCAGCACAGCAACAGACAAAGGCCTAATATATGTCATCTACAGAGAACTCAAAAAACTAAGCCCCTCCAAGCCCAATAAACCAATTAGGAAATGGGCAAAAGAGCTAAAGAGAGACTTCACAAGAGAAGAGATAAAAATGGCCAAGAAACATATGAGGAAATGTTCAACATCCCTGGTAGTAAAGGAAATGCAAATAAAAACAACCCTGAGATACCACCTCACTCCAGTTAGAATGGCCTATACTTTGAACTCAGGCAACAACAAATGCTGGAGGGGATGCGGGGAGAGAGGAACCCTTCTCCATTATTGGTGGGAGTGCAAATTAGTACAACCACTTTGGAGAACAGTATGGAGATTTCTCAAAAAGCTCAATATAGACCTACCCTATGACCCAGCCATACCACTCCTAGGCATCTATCCTGAACAGCAGGTCCCAAGATATCAAAAAGACATTTGCACTTCCATGTTTATCACTGCACAATTCACAATAGCCAAAATATGGAAACAACCCAGATGCCCCTCCACAGATGAATGGGTCCAAAAAATATGGTACCTATACACAATGGAATACTACATAGCTATTAGGAATGGTGAAATATTGTTATTTGCAGGGAAATGGTCAGAACTTGAACAAATAATGTTGAGCGAGACAAGCCTAGAACACAGAAAACAAAGGGGCATGATCTCCCTGATATATGACTGTTAAGGAGGGGTGACGGAGAGACAGTAGAGACCAAGTCTGTGAAACCAAAAACTTCTTGTCAAATGGTATTTCCCACAGGATTGGGTCAGCGACCCAACATTATGTAACTAAAACCAAACAACTACTCAACATATAAAGGTCAAAAATTGACCTCTCAGTGGAATACAATAGCTCAAAAACTATGTATGTACGTTCATATAAGACTACTGTCGACATATTGCCTAATATCGACATTACATTTAAAGCCCTAGGTGAAATTTCTTGGGCGTAGGCCACGACATGGCTACTGTATATGTTCTTGGTACATTGTGTATTGTATATATGTCTACCTGACCTAGAGAAGGGAAAGACAAATAGAGTGTAAGATATCACAAGAAATGTACACACTGCCCTACTATGTAACTGTACCCTTTTTGCACAACACCTTGTCAAATAATTTGTGTTTAATTAATAAATAAAATTTTTAAAAAAGAATGTAAGCTTGGGGCTGGGGATATAGCCTAGTGGCAAGAGTGCCTGCCTGGGATACACGAGGCCCTAGGTTCGATTCCCCAGCACCACATATACAGAAAACGGCCAGAAGCGGCGCTGTGGCTCAAGTGGCAGAGTGCTAGCCTTGAGCGGGAAGAAGCCAGGGACAGTGCTCAGGCCCTGAGTCCAAGGCCCAGGACTGGCCAAAAAAAAAAAAAAAAAAAGAATGTAAGCTGTTAGAAGAAGACTTAGTCAGAAGCCCAGATTTCTGAATGGATAGAGGGCAGTGGTAAATAGCATGTAAACTTAGGACCTATACAATGATCTCCATTCAGATGTTTTGAAACATCTTGGTGACTTATTTTCAACCCTGTGTTTGAAGTCTGTTGTCATACAGACGTGAGACTGCAACCAAATTCTAACACTGGAAAATAGACTCTAAAATTGGAAGAGACCCTTTGTGTGAGCTTCTGGAAGCCTGTGTTATTTACTTCTAGATCAAGGTCCTTATTAAAATGGATTTTTTAAAGCAAAATGTAACTTCAATGGCAACAAGTCCTCAATATAAAATTCCCAATGAAGCCAAGTCAATCTCTTTAAAATTTTCCCAACAGTCACAACTTATAAAACATGTAAGCCAAACTCAATAAATCAAGTGAATAGCATTGCATAATGGAGGCTTAAATATAGAAGAAGACAAGCCAGAAAGGTTCAATTAAGTAAATGCTGTGCATGTGTCTAGCTTTGGTGAGGTCAGGATAATATATTAGGTTATTTTAGTATAAAGCCTAAGAAAATAAGATAACTTAATGATTAAATAAAATAGAGGGAAAAAAGAATAACATGAATACTATAGGAAAATATAATAGGCCAAACAAAAATCCTAGGACAGACTAGAGCTATAAATTATACTAAACTGTTAATAGTAACCTTTGAGTTAGAAAAATAATCAGAAAAACTGATAACACAGAAATTCAGTGAAATTTCTGAACAATTAAAATATACTAGGGCTGGGGATATAGCCTAGTGGCAAGAGTGCCTGCCTCATATACACGAGGCCCTAGGTTCGATTCCCCAGCACCACATATACAGAAAACGGCCAGAAGCGGCGCTGTGGCTCAAGTGGCAGAGTGCTAGCCTTGAGCTGGAAGAAGCCAGGGACAGTGCTCAGGCCCTGAGTCCAAGGCCCAGGACTGGCCAAAAAAAAAATAAATAAATAAAATAAAATATACTAAAAAAATAAAATATTAGAATATGATTGCTGTGTTTATTTTCAGTTAATATGGAGCAAAAACAAAGCATCAATATACAATAGAAAGTTACCATGTTGATATTCAGTTATTAAAAGACTATACAACTCTGAAACAGTTAGATAGAAAATGAATATTTGGGGCTTAAGGTATGGTTCAAATGGCAGAGTACTTAGCTTGGGTTTACCACTTGTCTCAGAATATGCAAGACCCTCACTTCAAACTCTAGGACAGTCAGAAAGAAAAATGAAAATTTGAACTGGTCACCAGTGGCTCATGCCTATAATTCTAGCTACTTATGAGGCTGATCTCTGAGGATCAAAGTTCAAAGCTAGCCCAGGCAGACAAATCTGTGAGACTCCTATCTCAATTTAGCCACAAAAAAAGTAGAAGCGTGGCTTAAGCAGCAGAGTGACAGCCATGTTCAAAAGTAAGCCACACATGAGTGAGAGGCCCTAAGTTCATGCCGAGTACATACACACACACATACACACACACACACACAGAAAATTTCAGCCAACTGTCCAGATATTTTCTCTACAACAATTGCAAAATATAATATTTATAGGTATTTGGTAATAGGTAATATTTATAGGTAATAATAGGTAATAGGTAATATTTATAGGTATTTGGATGACTCCATGAATTTAATTTTCCTATAAAAGTTTTATTCTGGCTAACCTGTTTTTCGTCTCACACACATAAAGGTAATCATCTTGATTACCAACAACTTAGCTCACAACAAACAGTACTACTCTAGGTGTGCCCGGTATGCTAGCCAGGAGCTCATGTCAATAGGGATGTGCTGTCAGGTTCATCTTGGTTAACTTTTCTCTCCTCCTATTATTTGCCTCGCATATTGTTTATTTTATTGTTCACTGATGATTGCTAGCAGGGGAAAATACAATCTAACAGTCTTCAATTGTTTATGAAACACATAAAGCTGGAAAACTTAAACTAGAGAGCTTTGCCCACTATTATATTATTGTTTAAGCATTGGGAAATAAGAGTCATTGACTTTACCAACAAAAATTACTTCTGCACAACTTTTTTATCACTGTGGTCTCAGAGAATACATTTAAGAATTACTTTCCAGCCAAACCAGATTTGTCACCAAACATACCTTGTATGAGGTTTTTTTCTTTGCTTTCTTTGGTTCATACTAATTCACTTATTCATTTCACAGCTAAGTTACCAAGCACTCAGTAGTTATCAGACCTTGAGTTAGAAGCAGATAACCCAAAGGTGAAAAGATACTTACTCATGCACTGTGGAACTGATGATAACTGGGCAAGGATCAAGTGATCATACAGATGAATGGTACTAGAGCCTGGGCTCGAAGATTCCATCACTTCATAGAAGTAGCACTTAAACTGGGGACAGAGGGACAGTTTGGTAGACAAATAGGGCAAATGGTGGAGGGAGCAGCTTACATACAAGTCATATAGCAGTAGAGAGGGATCCAGGACCTGAGGCAGCCATTGTGGCTACATAGAAAAGGGCAAGAGCAGGCTGAGTGGAGGAGAGGAACAGTCAGAGTATGAGTCCTTGCAGGGAGCTACCAAAAGGTTCCATCCTCCTCAGGAAAGCATTTATGGAAAAGAAATTGAGAACCTGGCTGTAGAGTTGATACTATCCACATATTGATGACTGTAAGGTTTCATGGTAGGACTTGTCTTCTCTTTTCTCTTTCTGGAGCTTAAACTCAGGGCCTGGTCACTGTCTCTGAGCTTTTGTGCTCCAGGATAGTGCTATACCATTTGAGCCACAGCTGTATTTCCCCGGCAGGGGGTGGTGGTGGTGGTGGTTAATTGGAGATAAGAGTCTCACACACTTTCCTGTTCAACCCAGCTTTGAACCACAGTCCTCAAATCTCAGCCCCCAAAGTAGCTAGGATTACAGGTGTAAGCCAGTGGATCCCAGTGAGTTTTCTTTTCTTACACATCAAATTGAGGGGGGTAACATGTTTCCTTAATAAGGTACGTCTATAAACTACAAAAGAGTGCATATTCACAATCTACTACAATATGTCAGTCTTGTTTTATGATCTTTATTTATTTATATTAGCTTACATAGTTACACAGAGGGAGATTTCAAGAGGAAGGAGATTGGAATATATTATAAACATGTGGATATGTAAAATGCTATCAATTCTGAAATGTGTCAATTCTGAAATAACTGGTTAGCAACCTCCAAGTATATCCTTATCAAAGATGACACCATTTATTGCACACATATTTAATTTTATTTGTACCAGTACTGGGCTTGAACTCAGGTCTGGGGCCTAACACTTTGAGCCACTGTGATTTTCCATTTACAAAGAGAATCAAGTATGCATGACCTTTAGATTTAAAAATATATATTAGAGATTATATAACCATCTCTGGTTCATTTGTTTGTGTATACACACATGCATGCATGTGTGTATGCCTATTGGCATGGAAGCTTGAGGCTTAGGTGCTGTCCCACCTTTTTTGCTCAAGGCTGGTATTCTACCATTTGAGATACTGCTCTACTATGGTTTTTTGGTGGTTAGATAGAGATAAGAGTCTCATGGGCTTTCCTTTTCCAGGCTGTCCTTGAACTACCGTCCTCAGATCTCAGCCTTCCTGAGTAGCTAGGATTATAGGAGTGTACCACGTACCAAGTACCATATTTTATTTTTGTTGTTAATCCTCTTTCAGTGAATTACTATGTGTTCCTTTGACCAAACCAATTTAAAATAGAGTTTATGGTTGGACTTCCTCTACTGCGTTTCCCTGGGAGTTCTTTTTTTTTTTTCTTTGCTGGTATTGGGGTTTGAACTCAGGATTCACTCTGCTTTCTTGATCACAATGGTGCCACGTGAGCCATACATCTAACTTGGTTTTTTTATTGTAAAGGTGAGATACAGAGGGGCTGCAGTTACATAAGTAAGGTAATGAGTACTGTTCTTTTTGAACAGTTACCCCTTCCCTTGTTTCTCTCACTTTCCCTCCCTCAGAATCCCCTACCCCCAACTTGTAAAGTTCATGTCTAACATAGTGTCTAGTGAGTATCACTGTTGAATCGGTTCACTTTTTTTTTTTTTTTTGCCATTCCTGGGGCTTGGACTCAGGGCCTGAGCACTGTCCCTGGCTTCTTTTTGCTCAAGGCTAGCACACTACCACTTGAGCCACAGCACCACTTCTGGCTTTTTCTGTATATGTGGTGCTGAGGAATCAAACCCAGGGCTTCATGTATAGGAGGAGAGCACTTTACCACTAGGCCATATTCCCAGCCCCCATGATTCACCCTTTGTCCCACCATTTTTGTAATTCCTCTTCCCTTTCACAAATCAGATAAACTTATATACAAGACAAAAGGTACCAAGATCAAAGATAGTGATAAGGAATAAACCAGAGGAAAAACAGGAAAGAAAATAGAAATAATTGCAAATAGTATACTGAAAACAACAAAATTCTCTTGTTTCCATATCTTGGAGTTCCTAACTTGTGTTTTGCTCAATAATAGGAGATGGCATTTCATAGACTTTTCTGCCTGGGCTGGCCTCAAACCTTGATCCTCCTGGTCTCAGCCTTGTAAGTAACTAGGATTGCAGGCATGAGCCACTGGCACCTGGCTATCTAGAAGTTCTTAGCTGACTTGTGTTTTCTCTTTCCATCTCTTATTATTCATTTATTCACTAGCCCATAAGTATTTATTTCATACCCTGTGCCATTTTACCCACTCCCACTTTTTATGACAGCATATATTGAAGTGCCAGACTTTGAAGTCAGGCCCCACTTTACCACGTGAACCCACTTTACCACGTGAACCTGAGATAAGCAGGTCCTGTGAGCAGACCCAGGATAGGTCTAGAACTCTAACCGCTGGGAATGCTTAACTCTGACCACACCTGGGGTGCCTCGAACCCTGAGCCAATCAGATTTGTACCTGTGTCCTAATCTTGCTTGCTTGAACACCTGATTGTTGTAACTTTGTTTTTTGCCTTTATAAGCCCTGTGTAATCGTAGCTCGAGGCTGCCTCCTAACCTCCGCTGTGTCGGTGGGTAGGACAAGGCACAGGCCGCGGCCACGCTTGAATAAAGTCTTGCCTTGCTATTGCATTTCGGAATGTCTGAGTCTCGGTGGTCTTCTTGGTGGTGGTCTTGCGACTTGGCACAACAATATGTATTCGACTGAGCCTTTTTTTTTTTTTTTAAGACTAAGGCTTGAACTCTGGGCCTCAAGCTGCTAAGTAGGCACTTTACTAGTTAAGCCACTCTTCCAGTCCTCTTTTGTGGTGATCTTTGAGATAAGCTTACTTTATGCTGTGGCCACTTGGGATGACTATCTTCCTGGCTTTTGCTCCCACATGTAGGTGAGAATGCCAGGCACATACCACCATACCCAGCTTTTTATTGGGTGAAATGGAATCTTATGGGCTTTTTTTTTTTCCTCAAGCTTGGCCTCAAATCGCCAACCCACCAGATCTCCAGTCCCAAAGTAGTTATGCATGAAACTCCAGACCCAGTTCTGAATCTGAAATCTTTAGCCCTAGCAAAAAAGGATTTCCCGAAATTCCAGACTACTTAGCGAACATTTCATTTCAAAATCTCCTAAATGGCTTCAAAAGTATCCCAAACAGAATAGTCTCCCAAGTGTGCTTCTTTATCTCCTGCTTCTTGTGAAATGATGAGAACGTCATTCACCTCATCACTCACACCAGAAACCTGGAGTCTTCTGACACCAGTTACATGCAGTCAATGAGCTAGTCTTAACATGTGTACTTCCTTACCATCTCTGACATGTCTTCCATACTCTAGTCAAACTACTACTCTGTAATTCTAAGTCAGAGCGACTGTTTAGAAGGTCTCAGCTTTGAAACTTTCAGTGCTTAAAGAGTGCAGACCCGACCAGTGCTAGAGGCTTACACCTGTAAATATAGGTATTAGGTTTTTAAAGTAGGTAGCCAGTAAAGGAGAATGCTACATGGTATTCAGGCAGGAGAGAAAAGTTTATTACCGAACTGCTGGCCTGTGGCTGAGATGATGCATGGCCAAAGAGAAGAGGCCACCCCCACCCAGCCCTGCCTTATCTAAGGCAGGGGTGGGGGTGGGGGCTGGCCAGGTGGATTAGGATGTGACCTCAGGGAAAGGGGAGGTAACTGCCTCCAGGTCTGCTGGTTACCCAGGTGGCTCAAGTGGTAGAGTGTCAGCCTTTAGCAAACAAACAAACACCCTAAGGGACAGTGCCTAGGCCCTAAGTTCAAGGCCCTGCACCAGCACAAAAAGAAAAACGTAAAAATTAAAAACTCATTACCTGACATATGTAAATGTAAGCCCTCTGTATATTATCTTTATAGAAACAAGAAAAAGTAAAAATTTTTAAAAGAATGGAGACCCTGGATGATCTGACCATCCCATCACCACATAGACGTACATTTTTTAGGCTTGTTATATTGTTGCTTTAAAAATATCTGAATTAGAGGTCCCGAACTGGCTTATACATAGCCACTAAAGCTACCTTTGATATTTAGATCAACATATCTTCTTTGTCTTGCTTAAATATGGATTCTACCTAAAGGACACTCTTTTAAAGTGTATTCTTCTTGAAATCAAAATATTTTTCTATGACTCCTTAAATTCTCTGTGTGAGGTAGGTTGGTGTCCAATAAATATATTCTGACAAAATCACTACTGCCTATTATTCTACAGACTTGCATGTTCTTTCTCTTGGAAATATAATTATGTTATGAGACCACAGTATTTCTTATTCATATAATTTGATGGGAGGAAAGAAAAAATAAACTATAAATTCAATTTACTGACTTACTTAATGAGGAAATTGAGATATTACTAAGTAGAAAATAGATATCCAGACCAGTCTTTTCAAAAGACAGATACGTAAAAATATAGCTATTGCTAAAACCAGTTTGTAACATGCTTTCTCAGTTTCTTTAATACAATTATAGTTTGCAATTGATATATAAATAACAGATTTCCAAAGCAACAATTAAATCTCTTGAAGAAATACATGAAGATCAGTGGCTTTGGTTTAAAATTTGGGAATTAAACCAAAGCATAGATTTAACCCCAGAAGAAAAAAAAAGCATATTAAATTATAGTTGCTCTTAGTTTGTGTTAGGTCCTCTCTCTGAGGGCTCCATGTAGCTGCCTCCACCTCAAAGTCTCCACCCAGTTACCTGGGTAACCTGCAGACCTGGAGGCAGTTACCTCCCCTTTCCCTGAGGTCACATCCTAATTCACCTGGCCACACCCTTACCCCTGCCCCTAGATATAAGGCAGGGCCAGTGGTGGTCGAGCTCTCTCTCCCTTCTCTCTCTCTCCCTTCTCTCCGGCCATGGATCATCTTGGCCACAGGCCAGCAGTTCAGTAAAAAACTTTCCCTCTTGCCTGAATACCATGTGGCGTTCTCTTTTACCGGCTACCTACTTTAAAAACCTAACAGTTTGGTGCATGTTTGCTGAGTCTAAAGTCACCGTAGGAGATAGAAATACATTTAAAAACTGAAATTATTACTAAGGATTAGTGTTATAATTTTAACTCGAGATTATTTCTGTTGTCATTGTAAGTGAGTCTCAGGATTCTCTAAATTAAAAAGTAATTTTGAAAGGCAGGGTGTTGGAGGCTCATGACTGTAATCCTAACTCAGGAGGCTGAAATCTGAAGATGTAATTCAGAATCAGCCCAGGCAAGAAAGACTGTAATACTCTTATCTCCAGTTAACTACCAAAAAAGCTGGAAATGGTGCTGTGGATTAAAGTAGTAGTAGACTAACCTGGAGCACAAAAGCCCTGGGACAGGGTATAGGCCTTGTGTTCATGCCCCAGAACTGGCACGAAAAGAAAAAAGAAAAATAAACTTTGCCTGCTCTACTGCAATTCTCAACTGAAGACCTTGTCTTCTGGAAGACTTACAGAGTAAACATGTCATAGAGTCACAGTATTTGTGACTCAAATCCATAGATACTCAGACATACTATATTTGTAAATCAAAACTATTCACTTCAGACTGTCAGGGAAATTATTAACAAAATTGAAGCTAATGAACATTTAGACTTTCAGCATCTTTTTATCAGCAATATTTGCAAAGAGCACAAACACACTGCTTATAAAAAAAAACTTAGCCATTCCAGGGGCTGGGGGTATGGTCTAGTGACAAGGGTGCTCGCCTCGTATACATTAGGTCCTAGGTTCAATTCCCCAGCACCACATATACAGAAAATGGCCAGAAGTGGCACTGTGGCTCAAGTGGCAGAATGCTAGCCTTGAGCAAAAAGAAGCCAGGGACGGTGCTCAGGCCCTGAGTCCAAGGCCCAGGACTGGAAAAACAAAAACAAAAACAAAAACAAAAAAACTTAGCCATTCCATAATCTGTGTTAGTCAGCTTTCTGCTACTATAACATACCTGAGGCAATAAACTTATAAAAAAAATATTAACTGTACTTACAGTAATCTATGCCTGTAATCCTAGCACTTGGGAGACTAAGGCAGAAAGATCACAAATTTGAAGCCATTCTGAGCTACAGAATGACACCCTATCACAAAAGATCAGACCAAGCCAAACCAAGAGATGAGGGTGGGGAAAGAGATATGATTTGGGTTCATAGTTTCAAAAGTTCTAACCCATGTGTGGCAAAACTGTTTAAATTGGGCTGGGTATAGCTCAGTGGTCCAGTACTTGACTATTATATGTTGTCTTGGATTCCATCCCTAATATTATATTTTAAAAAATAAGCAACAGTAGCTACTGAAGAGGTAGAGATAATGAGATTTGAGTTAGCAAGATACCATCTCAAAAACAAGCCAGAAATGATCACATGTACCTGTTGTTCCAACTATGTGGGAAGCATAAACAGAAGGATTATGGTTTAGGCAGGGCAACACAAAAACATGAGATTTTATATGAGACATAATAAAGCAGTAAAAGGGCACAGCTCAAGTGGAAAAGTACCTGCAAGCACAAGGCTCTGAGTTCAAATCCGATAACACACACACACACACACACACACACACACACACACGCGCGCGCGCCAACCACAAAAAAACCCTAATAAAATATTTACCTTACTTTGGTATCACAAAAGAAAGAACAAGAGACAAAGTGCTCACAGTCCCCTTCAAAAGTACATCCTCCAAAACTAAGGCAGATGTTGGTGGCTCAAGCCTGTAATCCTAGTTGCTCAGGAGGAGGCTGAGATCTGAGGATCATGCTTCAAAGCTTGCCCCAGCAGGAAAGTTTGGAGATCCTTTTTTTTTTTTAATTACTTTTACTGTCAAGGTGATGTACAGGAAGATTACAGTTATATAAAGTAAGTTAGTGAGTACATTTCTTGTCAAACTTGTTACCTCCTCCCTCATTTTACTTCCACCTTCCCTCCTCCCCAACTCCCCCCTCCCCTGTGATAAGATTCCTGGAGCTGTGGCTTAAAGTGGTAGCACGCTAGCCTTGAACTAAAGAAGCTCAGAGATAGTGCCCAGGCCTTGAGTTCAACTCCAGGACCAGCAATAATAATAATATAGTAATAGTAATAATAATGATAATAGCCAGTGCTTACAAAGGCTGAAGTTGTGGCTCAGTGCTACAGTGTCTGCCTAACAAGCTGTAAGGTGTTGAGTTCAAACTAACACTGCCAAAAAATACTTTGCTTCAAACATGAAGGAACTTGGAAATATTTTCATATATTTAAAATTAGACTTATATAGGCAATGTTGAATTAAAACCCCTTGGTACAATTATTTTTTAAAAATAAAATAAATAGTAAAGAAATATATAGCCAGGTGCTATGGCTCACACCTGTAATCCTACCTACTCAGGAGGTTGAGGTCTGAAGATCATGGTTCAAAGCCAGCCTAGGCAGAAAAGTCCATGAGACTCTTAGCTCTAATTGACTACCAGAAAACTCATAGTGGCACTGTGGCTCAAGTGGTAGAATGCTAGCCTTGAGCTGAAGAGCTCAGGGGCAGTGCCCAGGCCCAGAGTTCAAGCCCCATGACCAACAAATACTAAATAAATAAATATACAAGTTAAACATATTTTAGTAAGTTGAAAAATTGGGTTGTGCACTGCTTTATCTTCCAAGACAATGTAAACACTGATTAGAACTAATAGACCCCCTTGGAACTTGCTTTAATTAAAATTTTCATACAAACCCATGAATAAAATACACATTAAGCCATGTGTTCTACATAGATTAATTGGTATTAGAATTAGTAAAGCATTTCCAAGTGTTGAAATGTACATAGCCTGAAGAATTAATACTTCATTGTGAAAGACTAATTTGCTTTAAAATGAGAGAAATTGGTATTCACCATGTGAAAATATTTCCATATAACTTGCTTTCACAAATACTGAGTTTTTGCTTCTTGCTCTGTAGGAAAAGAGCTAGAAAAAATAAAAGGAAACAGCTTTTGGTAATCAATAAGTAGCATTAGTCCTAGACACTATAATTCTGATTGAGTTAGGTCTACTTGTTTTATGTTCTTAGCATAGCATATACCTTTAGTAATGCCACAGAATGGAAAATAGACTGTTTAAAAATTGAAGTAATAGGGGCTGGGGATATGGCCTAGTGGCAAGAGTGCCTGCCTCATATACATGAGGCCCTGGGTTCGATTCCCCAGCACCACATATACTGAAAATGGACAGAAGTGGCGCTGTGGCTCAACTGGCAGAGTGCTAGCCTTAAGCAAAAAGAAGCCAGGGACAGTGCTCAGGCCCTGAGTCCAAGCCCCAGAACTGGCCAAAAAAAAAAAAAAAAAAAAAAATTGAAGTAATAAAGCCAAACACTGGTTGCTTGTGTCTGTAATCCTAGCTACTCAGCCAAGATAAGAAAGTCCATGAGATTTTTACCTCCAGTTAGCCATCAGGAAGTTGGAAGTTAAAGGGTAGCTCAAGTGGTAGAGGGCCAGCCTTGAAGAAAAAGCTAGAAGGAGACCATGAGGCACTGAGTTCAAGCTCGAGTAGTGACAGAGAAAAGAACATAAGTAATGAGCTTCTTCACAAACTAAACAAAAGTACTCACAAAGTGCCAAAACATGCCTTCAGTAACATTGTCCAAAAAGAAATGTACTATTGGGGCTGGGAATGTGGCCTAGTGGTAGAGTGCTTGCCTAGCATTCATGAAGCCCTGGGTTTGATTCCTCAGCACCACATATATAGAAAAATCCAGAAGTGGCACTGTGGCTCAAATGGTAGAGTGATAGCCTTGAGCAAAGAAGCCAGGGACAGTGCTCAGGCCCTGAGTCCAAGCCCCAGGACTGGCAAAAAAAAAAAAAAAGAAAAAGTACTATTTACCTGACTTATGTAACTGTAACCCCTCTGTATGTCACTTTTATAATAACTATTAAAAAAAATTTTAAACTCACTCAGTAGGAGGTGTTGAACAATTTAAAAATGTCCCCCCAAACATGCCTTCAAGTAAAAGAGAATAATAAATATTGAAAAGGGTATGAACAAATTTGTTATGCAGACATTGTAAGTCTTTCTACAATGCAAAACAAAATAGCATAATACCACAAACCACCAAAACTGCCCTGTTGTAATTTTTAGCACTTGCAGCCAGTCTTTACTTACATGAATACATACGTTTTACATATTGTAATAATAGATCAGTACCTTTGCAACAATCGACTTTATTTTGTTATTGACATATAACTTCAATATACAGCTTACTTTACATTTATCAGTGTCACTCTCAGTTTGGGGCCAGGTTTTGTGAATCCATTTATTAATTAGAAAGTAGCTGATAGGGGCTGGGAATATGGCCTAGTGGCAAGAGTGCTTGCCTCCTACACATGAAGCTCTCGGTTCAATTCCCCAGCACCACATATATGGAAAACGGCCAGAAGGGGCACTGTGGCTCAGGTGGCAGAGTACTAGCCTTGAGCAGGAAGAAGCCAGGGATGGTGCTCAGGCCCTGAGTTCAAGGCCCAGGACTGGCCAAAAAAGAAAAAGAAAGTAGCTGATAAATGAGAAAGGAGAGGGGGAGGAAGCCCACTATTTATTAAAATCAACACACCTCTTCTTTTACTTTGTTTCCTGGATTCTTGAATCTTTAATCCAATTAGCATTCAGGTATGGATTATGAAAAAATAATCTTCAAAATCATTACTCAATTAAGATTTCTTTCTAATGACCTTCCTCCACGCACAGGCACAGTTACTTTGCTTACAGTTTAAAAAAAAACAAAACAGTTTTTTGAGTGAAAGGGATCATGTTAGCTTAGTTGTAGATTATTAAACATAATGCTGAACTAATCTATTGTGGATGGGATGAGGGTTGCTGAAGTGGTGAAGGATCTGAGTGAGGAATGAACCCTAAAGCTCAAGGAAGCTTAGAGGTGCTGAATATAGTCTCTGTCCTGGAGGTGGGGATGGTTTCCAGATTATACACATATAAAATTTACCTAATTGCACAAATTAATCATGTGCCATTTATCATATGGCACTTGTTCCTTGTAAGACTTGAAAAACTTCCCTGTTATTGTAAAATAAAAGATAATTAGTAACATAAAAACCTGTACCAAAGGGCTAGGAATGTGGCTTTGTGGTAGAGAGCTTGCCCTGCATGCATGAAGCCCTGGGTTCGATTCCTCAGCACCACATAAACAGAAAAGGCTGGAAGTGGCTCTGTGACTCAAGTGGTAGAGTGCTAACCTTAAGCAAAAAGAAGCCAGGGACAGTGCTCAGACCCTGAGTCCAAGCCCAGGATTGGCCAAAAAGAAAAAACAACAACAACAACAACAAAAACCTATATCACGTTGGGCACTGGTATCTCCCCCATGTAGTCCCAGCTAGGATTGAGGTTTGAAGCTAGCCTGGGCAGGAAAGTCTATGAAACTCCAACTAAGTGGAGCTGTGACTCAAAGTGGTAAAGCACTAGCCTTGAGGGAAAAATAACTTAGGGATAAAGCCCAGGCCCTGAGTTCAGGCCTCATGACCAAACAAACAAACAAACAAAACTACCACCACCACAACAAAAAAGTATCAAATGCTTAAGAATTTTTCCTACTGTTTTTCTCAAGGGTGCAGGGGAAAGATTTTGCATCTCATTTTACCTGAGACAAATTCAAAATTTTAGAAAATCTTACTAAATGCAAGCATAGTTTCTTCTTTTTTGTATAGTTTCCTACATCTTGTTTGTCTTGCTATGTATTTCAATTCATAACTGCAACTTAACTGTCATTTTAAAAACGCATAAAAGCATGACTGGAGGCTGTTAGTCAATGGTGAGCTTGTGCTGTATCCTTAGCAGGCTGAGCTGGGGGGAAGTGGGGGCTCTATCCTCAGCATAAACAAGCAAACAAACAAACATTAAAAAGAAAAAAACAAAGGCAGCTAGGTGTTGGTGGCTCAAGTCTGTAATCCTTGCTCAGGAGGCTGAGATCTGAGGATAGTAGTTCAAAGCCAGACCAGACAGGAAAGTTTGTGGGACTCTTATCTCCAATTAACTACTTTAAAAACACTGGAAATGGAGTGGTAGCTCAAAATGGTAGAGCATCACCCCTGAGCACAAAAGCTCAGAACCCAAGCCCTGGGTTCAAGGACTGGCACACACACAAAGAACAAAAACAAAAAACCAAAAGCAAAGGCAAAGAGTCTTGAACTAAAACATTAAAAATTGACTGAAACCATGCATTGTTTTTGAGTGTACAAGTCATCTTTTGCTACTATATGTGTGTTCTTCATTTTTAATTCTTTACTCTTGAATTTGATAATTAAAATTTAACACTTCACACTTATTACTTTTTATTCTCCTCACCTATTAATTCTGTATATTCCCATGACTCCTGTTGAGTGAATTTCAGTCTGTCCCTGAATGAAAATAGTGAGATACCAGACAAAATTCCTGAGTATGATTTACAATCATCAAAACACCAGGAGAAATTCTCCACCAAAGCAAGAAAAAATAAAGAAAGAGAGAGAGAGGGAGAGAGAGGAAGGAAGGAAGGAAGGAAGAAAGAATGAAAGAAAGAAAAGAAAGAAAGGACTTAGCATGGATCAAATGGCAAATGGTAGAGTGCTTGTCTTGCAATAGCAAAGCCCTGGGTTCAATCCCTAGTACTGCCAACAAAACAAAAAACAAGGGTTAATTGAGGTTGGGGTGGAGACAACGTGGTTTAAGTGGTAGAGCACTTACTTAGCTTGATTGAGGCCCTGGGTTCAATCCTCAGTACTGGGGTGTGTGTGTGTGTGTGTGTGTGTGTGTGTGTGTGTGTGTGTGTGTGTGTGTGTAAGCCTGCCAAAGGCTGGAGATATAATTCTGAGATCCAGTTGGTGATTCCAAGGAAGTGATGCCTTTTGTTTTAGATGCTTCTGGCCAGTTGGCAGGACTTGGTACATGGTAGGTTGTAACACAGTGTGCATGAAGCAGGTTGCTGAGTGATTTATGTACAGAGTAGTTGCTATATTACTTTGCTGCAGGACAACTCCTCACCTAGTCTCTGGTCTTCTCTCATTGACAGTCCACAAGGCTGCTCTCCTAGCATCTTCTTCCTCCAGCCAGTGGTCAGCACAGTGTGCTCCAGTTAGCTGAAAGTGGGAAATAGTTGCTGAAATCCTTATCACATTAAGACAGTTCATTAAGGGCTTTCAGAACAGTCAAGAAATAGATCATTAAACCATTTTTAAACAGAACTGTAAGATAATAATAATTTGATAATAGTTTTTGCTTGTTTTGTTCTTTTTAATTTTTATAAACTTTACTGTACAGAGGGGTTACAGTTACATAAGGTAATGAGTATATTTCTTTCTGAACAGTGTCACCTCCTCCCTCATTTTCTCCCAGTTTCCCCTCCCCACCTGTCCCCTCCCCTTCAAGTTGTATAATTCATTTCCAACATAGTGTCTAGCGAGTATCATTGCTGAACTGGTTTACCCTTTGTCTCATGGTTTCTGTGCTTCCCCTTCCCCTCACCAAATCAGATAAACTTATATACAAGACAAAGGGTACAGAAGTAAAAAAACAACAACAAAAGAGAATTAGATCACATCTCTGCTCATACTCAGACACAATTCTTTTTTTTTATAATTTAATTAATTTATTAATTGAACACAAAATTTTTGGACATGGTGTTGTGCAAAAAGGGTACAGTTACATAGTAGGGGAATGTGTACATTTCTTGTGATATCTTACGCCCTGTTTTTCTTTCCCTTCTCTAGGTCAGGTAGACATATGTATAATATACAATGTATCAAGAACATATACAGTAGCCACGTGGCCACGCCCAAGAAAACTTGCCTAGGGCTTTAAATGCAATGTCGATATTAGACAATATGTCGACAGTAGTCTTATATGAACGTACATATGTAGATTTTGAGCTATTGTATTCCACTGAGAGGTCAATCTTTGACCTTTATGTGTTGAGTAATTGTTTGGTTTTAGTTACATACTGTTGGGTTGCTGCCCCAATCCTGTGGGAAATACTATTTGACAAGCAGTTTTTGGTTTTACAGACTTGGTCTCTACTGTCTCTCCGTCTCCCTTTCTTAACAGTCATATATCAGGGAGATCATGCCCCTTTGTTTTCAGACACAATTCTAAATGTGGTAAGATCTTCATCTTCCTTTTAAAAGTACAAGTTATATAATGGTTCTCCTGTCTCTAATTTTCTTCTTACTACTGTACTTTCTACTTTTTCCCACTGAAAACTGAATGTGTTTATTAACTTTATAGTAATTTTTAAAAACTAAGAACACTGGCTCTATTATTTAACGTGTCAATAAACTCTAATTCTCAGCTGGGTAAGAAAATAAAAGTATCATATGTAAGACTGGGTGTCAGTGGCTCATGACTGTATTCCTATCAACTCAGAAGGCTGAGATCTGAAGATCATGGTTTGCAGCCAGCCTGGGCAGGAAAGTACATGAGACCATTTAATCACACACACAAAAGCTGGAAATGAAGGTTGGCTCAAGTGGTAGAGCACTAGCCTTGAGCAAAAAAGTGCAAGGACAGTGTGTCCAGGCCCTGAGTGCAAGCCCCAGGACCAGCACATATAAGAGTACAGTGTATCTTGTATATAATCGAGAATTACCATTTGACATGGCATCAGATTAACATTATTCAAATACTTGTGGTGTGGTATTGAATATATTATTCTCTCTTGGTTCATGAACAAAACCACGGTATCAGATTAGCAATATTCAAATAATTACAATGCAGTATTGAGTATAATTTAGTCATTCTTGGTTCATGAACAAAACTAGTTCAGAATTTTGCAGTGTCTCATTCAGCTCTACCATTCACCCATTCATTCACTCACTCACTCAATCAGATATATATTGAGTTTACTACAATGTCAAACCCAACAAATTAAAGACAGATAAGACAGGTATAGTGAAATCTTCCTGCAACCCCAGTACTTAGGAAACTAAAGCAGGAAGATTACTTGAGTCCTGGAATTTGAGACCAGCCTAGGTAATATACCCAGGGTGTGTCTGAAATAGAAAAGGAGGAGGAGGAGGAGGAGGAGGAGGAGGAGGAGGAGGAGGAGGAGGAGGGGGAGGAGGGGGAGGAGGGGGAGGAGGGGGAGGAGGGGGAGGAGGGGGAGGAGGGGGAGGAGGGGGAGGAGGGGGAGGGGGGGAGGGGGAGGAGGGGGGAGGAGGGGGAGGAGGGGGAGGAGGGGGAGGAGGAGGAGGAGGAGGAGGAGGGAGGAGGAGGAGGAGGAGGAAGAGAAGAAGAAGAAGAAGAAGAAGAAGAAGAAGAAGAAGAAGAAGAAGAAGAAGAAGAAGAAGAAGAAGAAGAAGAAGAAGAAGAAGAAGAAACAAGACAAGTAGATGTATAGTCCTGGACCCTGACCTCTAGGAATTTAGATCAAATAATATTGAATAGGTAGATGAAAGAACTACTCACTAAAACTTTCTGGTTGGCCACATGCCCCATATCAAAAGGTTCATAGTATAACACAACTTTAACTTAAAGCATGACTGCATCAACCAAACATGGTGGTATGTGCCCATTGTGCCAACTTCTTAAATAATGGAGTATCATTTAAGCCCAAGAGTTTGAGAACTGCCTAGGCAACCCAGGGACAGCCTGACTCAAAAAAAAAAAAAAAAAAAAAAAAAGCATGAGCACAGTTGGGGCCTGAGAACTGTCCCTGGCTTCTTTTTGCTCAAGGCTATCACTCTGTCACTTGAGATGAAGGAAGGAAGGAAGAAAGGAAGGAAGGAAGGAAGGAAGGAAGGAAGGAAGGAAGGAAGGAAGGAAGGAAGGAAGGAAGGAAGGTGATTAAACCAGGCACTGGTAGCTCATGCCTGTAATCCTAGTAATCCTAGTTGATCTGGAGGCTGAGATATGAGGACCAATCATGGTACAAATCCAGCCTGGACAGGGAAGTCGGTGAGAGTCTTATCTCCAATTAACCATCAAAAACCCAAACCTGGAAGTAGAACTACGGCTCAAGTGATAGAGCACTAACCCTGAGCACAAAAGCTCGAGGACAGTGGCCAGGCCCTAAGTTCAAGTCCCAAGATCACAAAACACACACACACACACACACACACACACACACACACAGAAAGAGAGAGAGGGAGAGAAAGAAAGAAAGAAAGAAAGAAAGAAAGAAAGAAAGAAAGAAAGAAAGAAAGAAAGAAAGAAAGAAAGAAAAGAAAAGAAAAGAAAAGAAAAAAAAAGAAAAGAAAGAAAAGAAAGCAAAAGAAAGTATTTCCCCAGCTCGCAGTTTAGGAGGTTCCAGTTAATGATCCATCCATTGTTTCTGCTACTTTTGACACTGTGGCAAGGCAGCACATAATGATAAGAGCACACAGAGGGACCAAACTATTTAGTTCATGGCAAGGAAACAAATCAGAGAAAAGAAAAAGTGGAGTCCTACAATCCTCTTTGAGTTCAGTCCCCAGTGATCTAAAGACATGCCACTAGGACCCACCTCTTAAAGGTTCACCCTTTTCCCCTAGTACAGATTGGGGACAACACCTTTACACATGGATTTTCAAGCAGGCGTTCAGGATCCAAACCATTCAGTACCTTTCCTTGAGGAAATTACAAGTATTTGAGGTGATAGATAGGTATGCTAATTAGCTTGATTTGATCATTCCACAATGTATAAATACAGATGTATTTCAATATCGCCAGATCTCAACGTATGTAAATACACAATTAGAGGTATAATAGTTGAAATCTGTTTCATGTGTATTCTTTAGAATTGTCTTAATGGAGTAAACAGAGTATGACTATACCTACCTAATCAATCACTCATCTACCTTAGCAAGCCTTATATTTGAACACAATGCCTTTGAGAGGGGAAAGAAGATACGCAAACTATGGTCTTCAATGCCTTTTTTTAATTGTCCATGAACTAAGAATGATTAGTACATTTTAAAATGTATAATGTCATGTATATATATATATATATACATATACTTATATGTGTATCTATATAGTGAAAGCAGAATTTAAATATATAAAATATGATCTTAACACTATTTAAAAAGCAAAAACATGCCAGGCTCATATCTATAATCCTATCTACTTAAAACCAGCTAGGGGCTGGGAATGTGGCCTAGTGACAAGAGTGCTCACCTCATATACATGAAGCCCTGGGTTCGATTCCCCAGCACCACATATATAGAAAATGGCCAGAAGTGGCGTTGTTGCTCAAGTGGCAGAGTGCTAGCCTTAAGCAAAAAGAAGCCAGGGACAGTGCTCAGGCCCTGAGTTCAAGGCCCAGGACTGGCAAAAAAAAAAAAAAGTCATGATCTTAAAACCAGCTAGGGTAGACAAATCCATGAGAATCTTATTTCCAATTAACCAGCAAAAACATGGAAGTAAAGGTATGGCTCAAGTGGAAGAGCACTAGCTTTGAGCAGAAAAAAACCAAGAAAGAGAGCAAAGCCCTGAGTTCAAGTCATAATACTCTCACAAATAAAACAAAAACTACAAAAACTGTAGCAATGAAAACAAGCTTTAGGGATTGTAGCTCAGTGGTGGAGTAGCAAGCATTTGCATGGGTTCAACCTCCAGAATCCTTTAATTCAATCTCCCAGCCCAATTTCCACAAGCAAAAAAGAATAGTAAGGAATGAAAGTTCATGGACTTAATAACAACTTTGCTGAGAGAGAAATCACATACTACCACATGGCTGGTTAAGACAGAATAAAAAGACCTATAGTGAGTTATACATATTTATTCTTTCCAAGGAGTACTGTGTGAAGCATTAATTTCATTCATGATTTTAAGTCCCTAATTTTACAATGAAACTGAGTGCCAGAGATATGAAGAGACCCATCTAAGGATAGACAGCATGTTAGTAAGTAAAATAGGCCTAGAACTTCAGGCTTGAGGTTCAGAACGCCTATACTTACAAGTCATTGGACTTTTTTTCTGCTCTTCCCCTATGATCTCAAATAATTTTTATGAGTAATTAAATACAGTCACAAATTTAGAGAATAGGGAATCTTTGAAACATCTATCATTCTCTTAATTTCTGTCTTGTCAATTCTAGTTCTTTGTTATGTTTTCCTCTTAGTCTACATATGTTTACTTGCCTCTGGAATACTTTTGTAAAAAGACCAAGAAACTCAAAGGGCCTTTTTACTTGTATTAGGGTCTCTGACCTCATTTACATTTTTTAATTTATTTCCTCTTTAAAGTTTGCCTCTTTAAAAAGTACTCATAATTTTTTCTTCTTAATTTTTCAAGACAATAGATAGCTTAAAGATTTTGCCAACTCCAGCCTCCCAAAGAAAACTTCTCTGCCACAGTCATGGAGGAACCTCATATTTCTTCTTTCTTAGGATGTGCCATCAGTTACTTCTGTCGGCACAGTGTTGCCCCACCTCACCTTTTTGTCAAAATCACCTGCAGGAGGTTGAGTTGACTTGTTTTTCCTGTTAGAGGACAAAATTCTCATCCTTAGCATAATTGAAAACTTTTGTCTTGGATGAAGAGGTCAAAACAAATGTGTTTTTCTAAGGTTATTTTTGTTGTAAAGTAAGACCAGTTGGGAATGGAAAAGATTGGCAATTGTAAAAGAAATCTCATTTGGAGCTGGCAGAGGAAGTATTCTTCGGATAAGACCATAGAAATTATACAACTAATTTTGTTCTCATACATGCACTGACTATTTGTTCCTTAAAAATCTGCCGTTTGCCAGACCATGGAGATTTCAATGTGGTTCTTGTTTTTAAGGGGCTTTCAAACTAGTAACAGGAGCTAACTACTCCAGGAAATTTGAAGTACTGTGTGTGTGACTGAAGTGTGAATATAGGCTTCCTTTGAACAAGCACCTCAATGAAGTATATTTCTATTGCGTTATCTCTAAATCAGGTTTAAAACAGGATAGTAAGTAGGAGCTGAGGGTATAGGTCAATGGTAAGAATGTCTTCCTTCTATGAGCAAAGCATTCTGTTTCCTCTTCAGCACTGGAAATAAAACAATACAAAATAAAAACTACTATTAATTCATGTTTAATTGGGAGTCAAGGGAAAGGGGGATATATCCAGACACCACAGTTGTATCAGTAGCAAGTGAAAGTCATTTCAAATTGCCATTACATTTGAGGAAAACTCGAAATGCAAATAAAAATTGTTTAACAATTGATTATTAAAGATAGTAAAAAAATGTGACAGATGACACAAACTAGTTAGAATGAGAGGAAAAGATAGTAATGTAATCAAACTGAAAGTACATAAACAAGTCAGGTGCTGGTAGCTCATCTCTGTAACCCTGGCTACTCGGGAGATTGAGACCTATGGATTGAGGTTTGAAGCCAGTCCAGGCAGGAAAGTCTATGAGACTCTAGTCTCCAATCAATCACTAGAAAACTGGAAGTAGAACTGTGACTCAAAGTGGTAGAGTACTATGCTAGCCTTGCACAAAACAAACAAACAACAACAACAAAAGCCCAACAACTCAGGAACAGCACCCAGGCCCTGAGTTCAAGCTCACCGCCTGCCCCCCCCCCCTGCAAAAAAAAATGTAAGTAAACACCAAAAATCTATGAGAGCTGGGCATGGTAGCTCATGTCTGTAATCCTATCTACTCAGTAGGTTGCGATCTGAGATGGGGGTGGGGGTGGGGGAGAGAGAAACAGACCTTAGGAATAGGGCCCAGGCCTCAGTCCCAGGGCCAGTACACACACATGCACACACACACACACACACGCACACACACACACGGAGGAAAAGATAAAAGAAAAAATTATGCCTAATAGCATAACACTTATAGATATAACTGCACAGATTTTTGTTGGCTATTTATTTAAAACATGCCACATAACAAAATCCATCATGTTGGTTCATTTAAAAACCATTATTTTAGAAATGAACAGACCAAAACTGACCACTTTCTTTTCTTATTGGTTTATATTTATTGTATATTAATTAATTGTGATGTTTCCATAAATGCATATGATTTATTTTGATCAATTCACCTTCTTATCTCTTACCTTCTGTCTTCCCCTCTTTTAACAATTATAAGGGGTTCTACTTAAAATTTAACATATGAAAAACATAGTAAAAATAAAGGAAAACTCAACAGTGAAATAAAAGAAAACACACTGGCAGAATTTTTTCAGTAAAGAGTAGCTGTCTTCATAAAGTTTTAGAAAATTCTTTTGTAATATGTTTTTAAACTTGAAATTATGCCTGTAGGGATATAAACCTCAGCTTGTCATTCTCTATCTATTATATGCATGGGTAGAAGGCATACTGATCACAACTCTCCTTCTGTTATGTTATTTCAGATAGATCACACAACTCTAACCCAGTAGTAATCTATGAATAATGCATTATAGCACAAACAAATGTACTAAAAACAAATGCATTCTAACAGAATACTATTTTTTCTTTTGATACCAAAGTTTGAATGAGACTATTGAAACTTGTGTTTCGTTACTGTGTAATATTGGGGCTTGAACTTAGCGCCTGGGTACTGTCCTTTATTCTATTTTATTTTTTTATTGCCCAAGCTTGGAGCTCTACCACTTGAACCATACCTCTACTTCCAGCTTTTTTTTTTTTTTGGTGGTAGTTAATTGGAGATAAGAGTCTCATAGACATTCCAGTCAGAGCTGATTTTGAACCATGGATTCTCAGATCTCAGTTTTTTGAGTAGCTAGGATTACAGGAGTGAGCCACCAGGACCCATCATGCATGTACTTTTACAAGGAGATAGTGCTTCTGAGTAAAAGAATCCAAAAGAGTAGTTTTTACTTTTCTTTTCTTTTTTCTGTATTTTTTTTACTGGTCCTGGGTCCTGAACTCATAGCCTAGGTGCTGTCCCTGAACCTCTTTGTGCTTAAGGTTAGTGCTCTCCCACTTGAACAATAGTGCCACTTCCAGCTTTTTTGAGTAGCTTATTGGAGATATGAATCTCATGGGGACTTTTCTTCCCGGGCTAGCTTTGAACCCCATTCCTCAGATCTCAGATTCCTGAGTAATTAGGATTACCGGCAGGAGTCACCAGTGCCCAGCTCCCAAAGTGTAGTTTCTGCATTGTGCACAGTGAAATTACAACCATATCTACAGTGCCTATTACATTAATGACAGCAAGCTTTTTTTTTTTTTTTTCCATGATGGAAGTGATCTAGTGGAATCAACCTGCTACCAGGCATCTGGCTGATCACTCTGTGGACTGGCACCACTTTGGGGACTCCACATTGTTCTCCACTGTTGGCAAATTTGGAACTCAGTTAGGGACATCCATTGAACTTAGTGATAGAGCAACATTCATTAGTGAAAAAGCCAAGCAAAAGCCTGAGCCCTGAGTTTGTTACGTGCACACACACACACACGAGTTAACATTGCTACCTGGTCACTTTGAACTTCTCATGCATTTGAAATAGCAGACAAGGAAGGGAGTTAATCTACTGTGCTGACAAGGGTGGCATGCTTGCCTCATATACATGAAGCCCTGGGTTCAATTCCCCAGTACCACATATATAGAAAATGGCCAGAAGTGACACTGTGGCTCTAGTGGCAGAGTGCTAGCCTTGAGCAAAAAGAAGCCAGGGACAGTGCTTAGGCCCTGAGTCCAAGCCCCAGGACTGCCAAAAAAAACAAAACAAAAAACAAAAAACAAACAAACAACTTAATCTAGGTTTGACCACTAATGGCCTAGGTTATTCATGAATCACTCCACCAGGTAAACAACCATAACCTGCTGAGGGAGGTGCTTTTGGAGAGCAAAGGGAAATAGACTAGATGGTAGAAAAAAGTGATTATAAGTACAATTACGACCCCACAACTAGAGCCAGAAATAAGGACTATAATTATTGTGTTCTTTTTTTTTTTCAAATTTTTATTATCAAACTGATGTACAGAGAGGTTACAGTTTCATACGTTAGGCATTGGATACATAATTATTGTGTTCTTTATTTAAATTCTTAGATATTTTCCCTTAATGCATATATTGCTTTCCCTTGATATAATATTACATATTACATATTATGTATTCTATAATACAAGATGCACTGTTAACTTTCCATCATAGTATGTACATGACAGATTGGCAAGAAGTCATAAGAAGAGTGAACTTTACCCCAGGACTTTGCATTCTCTTCTGGGAAAAAAGGTCAGCGTGCTCTCAGTTGTGTTAGGCAGTGTTAGTTATTAGTTGTTGTAAGTGCTCAGTTGTGTTATTTATGTTAGAAGTGTCACCTCATTAGTGTCTTTATTTGGTGATTAAGTATGATTTAGGAGTTGCTTAGATGCCAAGTTGATAAGAACTGGATTATTTTGGCTTGCAAGTCAACTTATCTGGACTATGTTGCCAGGTTGTTTGTTCAAATGCCAGTTTAGATATACAGGTATTTTTTTTTAATGTGATCGACATTTAAATCCAGAGGCTAGATAAAGCAGATTACTCTCAATAATGGCGGTGGTCCTTACCCAATCAACTAAGTATTTTTGGTTTCTTTTTTTTTTTATTTCTTTTATTTTGCCAGTCCTGGGGCGTGGACTCAGGGCCTGAGCACTGTCCCTGGCTTCCTTTTTGCTCAAAGATAGCACTCTACCTACCGCTTGAGCCACAGTGCCACTTCTGGCTTTTTCTGTTTATGTGGTGCTGAGGAATCGAACCCAGGGCTTCATGTATGCAAGGCAAGCACTCTACTACTAAGCCACATTCCCAGCCCCTCAACTAAGTATTTTTGGAAGGTAGGAATTTTGCCTCCAAACTTAACACTCAAGACTACAATATCAGCTCCTGCTGGAATTCCATCCAACTGGCTTGCCATGCAAATTTTGGACTTTTACAGCCCCCACAATTGTGTGAGCCAATTTCTTAAAATAAATCTTTCAATGTGTATGTGTGCATGTGCATGTGTGCAGCATGAGTGTGCATCCTATTTCTGTTCCTCTAGAGAATTCTGACTAATACAAGAATGTTTGAGGGCTGGGGATATGGCCTAGTGGCAAGAGTGCCTGCCTCGTATACATGAGGCCCTGGGTTCGATTCCCCAGCACCACATATACAGAAAATGGCCAGAAGTGGCGCAGTGGCTCAAGTGGCAGAGTGCTAGCCTTGAGCAAAAAGAAGCCAGGGACAGTGCTCAGGCCCTGAGTCCAAGCCCCAGGACTGGCCAAAAAAAAAAAAAAAAAAAAAAATGTTTGACTTCTTGAGGGGTGTCTTAATTGTTTTCAGTTCCTGTAGCAATACTATGCTGTAAAATTTATACAATAAAGTTCTAAGTCGGATGCTGTGGCTCACACCTACAATCCTATCTACTCAAGAGGCTGAAATCTGAGAATCTTGGCAGTCTATGCATAGACATCTGAAAGGCTCCATATCCAATTAAAAGAAGCTAGAAATGAAGGCATGAGTCAAGTGACTGAGCACTAACCATGGGAGCAAAAGGCAAGAGAGATACCACCACCACCACCCCTGTGTGCGCGCGCACACACACACACACACACATACACACACAAATGTATAAAGTCTTATTTTGATGGTTGCATTCAGTGAGGTCCATTTTACTGGTGGGCATACTTCAGTCTTGGGGTGATATAGAGCCTCACATGGTAAGACAGAACAAGCTTACTAGCTTTTCTTCCTTTTGTATAAAACTACCAGTTCCAGCCAGGGGCCAGGGGCTCACACCTGTAATCCTAGCTACTCAGGAGGCTGAGATCTGAGGATCGAGGTTCAAAGCCAGCTGGGGCAGGAAAGTCCGTGAGACTCTTAGCTCCAATTAACCACTAGAAAACTGGAAGTGGTGCTGTGGCTCAAGTGGTAGAGTGCTAACATTGAGCTGAAGAGCTCAGGGACTGTGCCCAGGCCCAGAGTTCAAGCCCCATGGCTGACAAAACAAAACAAAAACAGAAAAACATGAAAACTACCAGTTCCAGTGGCCAAGGCCTGAAATCCTAGCTACTCAAGAGGCTAGAATCTGAAATTCAGTTCAAAGCCAGTGTAGGCAGAAAAGTCTTTGAGACTCTTATCTCCAAAAAACCACCCAAAAAAATGCTGTGTCTCTAGTGATAGAGCCCTAGACTTGAGCAAAAAAGCTCAGAGATAGCACCAAGGTTATGAGCTCAAACCCCAGGACTGGCATAAAGCAAACTAAAAGAACCAAACTATCAGTTCCATCCCAGGAGTTTCCTTCCCACACCCTGTCTAATCCTAAATACTTCCCAAAGAAGCTACTTCAAGATATCATAAATATATGACTTTGGAGATTAAAATGTTAACTCATAAATTTGGGTGATTCACCTAAGTCATAACATGAGGGTTTGCAGCCATTGGTAATATCACAAGGAAGAAGCATATTAAAGGTTTCTATGAAGATGCGATTTAAAATGCAACCCATATATAGCTCAGTAGTAGTATGTATACTTACACCTGTGAAAGCCCTGGTACCAGTAAAATAAATAAGATGACATAAAATGTTATCACAATGAAACCTTTTATACTGTTAATATATGTAATAAAACTCTAACCCAATTATTATGAACTGAAAATTCTGTCACATTTGATGAAATTTTGTCATTTAATATAATGGCTCCATGAGCTGAAATCGTTTTTGGAGACAAGATGATAAAACTAAATTACTTGCAGATGAAGTAAGTTATTGGTCTTGCAAATAGGTGTGATGGTAGTGGCAGGATGGCACTTGTCTCCTCACTAGTGGACAGCAAATAGGGTCCACATGGGGTATAGAGGTGCTACCTTTCTGGTCTGCTCTCCCTAGTAATCCCCAGCATTAATTCATTGTGAGTGCACAAGTATTTTAACCTTGATTGTTAAGAAAAATTCCCTGCCTGCTTATATTCTGCAGTGCCTTTGGTGATTTTTCTGAATTTGATGAAACATAAATTTTTACCATACTCAATAATTTTTTTTGCTACAGTCCATTTTTCATTCAACAAATATTTATTGTGTGCCTTGCATGTGTCACGTCTTCTGTAACTACTTAAGAAAGAGGAGTTGTACCCAGTATAATGTCTCTGGTGCTTAAAATAAAGCCTCAGCTAGAGCAGAAACTCAATACATTTGTTGTAAGTTAATAAATGAACAGAAGTAGTTCCTATGCTATTTGTAATAGTTTTATGTATTCCCTCTCATGCTTCTTGTCCAAAGATTGCTAATATATGTCTGTTATTGTAAAAAATAAGTCCTTTATTAACTATTAGCTATGGCAAAAAGATTTTTTTTTGGAAAAACTGTTTTTATGAAAAGCTTTGAAGTCTTAGATGAAAAGCACAAGCAATTTTCTTGGGCTTATTTCATAAGTTTATTTTTTCATTGATTGTTGGTGAAGTAGTACATTTTTTTCCTATGACAAGGTTTTGTGACAGCTTGAATTTCCATAGCTGCCCTCCTAAAAGCTATGACATAAAAAAATGATACAAAGGATACCAGGAAGCTGGAACATGTGCTGGGGCTGGAGGAACAGTCGAAGGAAGGAGGAGAGAGGAATGGAAAGAAAAAGAGTAATTGAATACAGTCCGAATATTCAATGTACATATGTGAAAAGAGAAGCAGACAACTTGAAGGGGTGGTAGGTTTGGGAGAGATGGAAGAGAATGATGGAAAGGGAGATAATGATTGAGATGCACTGTACTCATAAACTGATATGTTGAATTGAAACTTCTTTGTACAACTACCTAATGATAATAACAAAAAGTGAAAAGCCAGATGCCAGTGACTTATGCCCATAATTCTAGCTACTCAGAAAGTTGAGATCTGAGGATCAAGGATCGAAGCCAGCCTAGGCAGGAAAAGTTGTGATGCTCGTATCTCCATTTAACCACCAAAAAGTTGGAAGTGAACTAAGCTCAAGTGATAGAACACAGCCTTGAGCCAAAAAGCTTAGGGACAGCACCTAGGCCCAGAGTTCAAGCCACAGGATCAGCACAACAACAACAGTAAAAAGATAAAAAGCACCTCCTACTTAGGACTGCAGGTGTATCCAGGGGTGGTGTGCTTGCCTAGCATGTTCAAGGCCCTGGGATTCATCCCCAGTGTGCATGCACACGCATGCAGACACACACACACACACACACACACACATACACAAACTGGGCAAGTAACAGACTTAATGATTGGGTGGTTATTTCTGGGGGAAATTAGAGGCTAATCTTCTGCACTTGGGTCAGGACTCTGTTGAGCATGCACAGATTACGATAGAGAGTCTGGAGCAATGTAGTTACCCTGTATTCAAACCCACCTGGGTGTGGAGTATTGGATTCCATTGGGAGGGAAACAATGAATTCTTGAGGGTAGTGGAACTCAGCTATGAGGACATGGTCATATTGTGAATGAATCCTCTACGGAAAGGGAAGAAGAAATATCTGTGGAGCCCTCAAAAAGGACGGGCGAGAGGAAAAAGATCTGTTATTTCAATATACCCTGTCTCAGGAAGACTGAACATCTATGTTCTCTGGACCAAGGGCATTTATAAAACGTGTATTTTTTCTCCTCTGAACATGCTTTAGTTCCCTGATAGAGTGTTTCCATTAAAAATATAGTGGGGCTCTGATGAAAAACATAGTCTAGACACATTTAGTGATAAGTCCAGAACATTTTCATGACAACTTCCAGAGATGGGTAATAACAAAGGCGCAAAAATATGATTTTACTAAATGCAATTGAATTTCGCATTTAAAAATGGTTAAATGGCAACTTAGGTTATGCATATTTTAACACAATAAAAATAAAAAGCAAGCCAAAAAGGAAAAAATATGTCTAAATCACTTCAGATTATGTGTTCAAGGGCTGGGGATTTAGCTTAATGAAAGAGCACTTGGCTGGCAAGCCCTAAGTTTGGTCTTCAGCTCTGCAAAAATAAAATAATAATAATCATAGAAACTGAAAACCAAAACAGTTCTAGTTCAGAACTTGAACTAGAATCTCCTTTGGAGAAGCTACTTGCTATGAACGTTTATGATAACTAATGTTAAGCCAGATGAGATTAAGTTCTATCTGCATTCCATTTTATGGGGGGGAGGGGCAGTACTGGGGTTAAACTCAGGCCCTTGCACTCTCTACAGCTGAGTGACACCTTTAGCCCCAATTTCAATTATCTTTATTTTATTATAACTGAGTAGTTGTACAAAGAAGCTACAATTCCACAAGTCAGGTTATGAGTACAATAGATGTTTGTTGTTGTTTTTTTTTTTTGCCAGCCCTGGGACTTAGACTCAGGGCCTGAGCACTGTCCCTGGCTTCTTTTTGCTCAAGGCTAGCACTCTACCACTTGAGCCACATCTCTACTTCTGGCTTTTTCTATATATGTGGTGCTGAGGAATCGAACCCAGAGCTTCATGTATGCAAGGCAAGCACTCTACCACTAGGCCATATCCCCAGCCCAAGACAATACATCTTGATTACTGTCACTCCTTCCATTGTTTTTTCCCCTTTCCCCACTTCCATCCCTACTCTCAACCAATTTCAATTCTTGCTAAATTACTTGATTTATATGATTTTCATACTGTATTTAATTTATTAGACTCTATTTTTGGATAGATACCCAACTTTTCTTTTGGAGCTATTATAGATAAACTAAGAAACTGGAAAGCATTAGGGATTAACTTATATACTATATATATCTATCTATACATATATGCTATTTTACTATTATTTACACTTACATTAAAACTAAATAAGAAACCTTTATTGGAATCTGTATCTTTTTTTCTGTGTGTGTGTGTGTCATGTGTGCCCATGTGCACACACATGTGCACAGCTAGCCTGGGGCTTACACTCAGGGCCTGGATGCTGTTTTTGAGCTTTATTTGCTCCATCACTTGAGCCACAACAGTTCTACTTTCCGCTTTTTTAAGGGGGTAATTCATTGGAGATAAGAGTTTCATAGACTTCCCTGCCTGGGCTGGCTTTGAACTGCGATTCTCGGATCTCAGCCTCCTGAGTAGCCAGATTTCAGGCATTAGCCACCAGCACCTGGCTTCTGTATCTATTTTTATAAATTAATATTTCATAAAGGTGCTGTGCTAAAAATCCACAAGGGATACTTAGTAGTCTAAAATATCCTTGTCTTTGAGAAGTCACAGCCTAGCAGGGAGACATCAGTAACTACACACAGCAATCCCACTCTTAAAAGTCAAATGGTGGGCTGGGAATATGGCCTAGTGGTAAAATGCTCGCCTTGAATACATGAAGCCCTGGGTTCGATTCCTCAGCACCACATGTATAGAAAAAAGCCGGAAGTGGTGCTGTGGCTCAAGAGGTAGAGTGCTTGCCTTGAGCAAAAAGAAACCAGGGAGAGTACTCAGGCCCTGAGTTCAAGGCCCAGGACTGGCAAAAAAAAAAAAAAAAAGTCAAATGCATCAGACAAACAGACAGACATAGAGACAGATGGATAGATAGAGGAAGCATTCACATAGCCTCTATGAGCTGTACATGAAATAGTTAAAAAATGAACATACCCATGTCACCTGTACTCAGATTAAAATATAACATTCTGTGTCCCCAAATTTCCCTCATGTGCCCTCCTAGGTACCATCTGCTCCCAGCAAGGTCACATGTGTCCTGGTAGCGATCATTATCAACTAATTTTTCCTGTCCTTGTGCTTTATAGAAATAGCATCATGCAGGAGAATCCTTTTATATCTGACTTGTTTTACTTGACTATTTTTATATGATTTCACTCACATTATTGTGTGGTATTGCAGTTTATTTTCACAACAGTATGGTTTTCTGGTCAAGAAAACACCAAAACTTACTAATGAACTTCTGATGAACAACTCTAGAGAATATGCACTCAGGAATTATTGAGTTACAAAACACACGAGTTACAAAACACACATTATAAGGGACCATAATAGATACCACCAAACAGCTTTTAATGTACATTTCAGGTGTTCTTTTGCTAACTGCTTCTAATACAGAATTAAATTGATTTTTTTTGCTTACTGTCTTACATTCCAGAGATAGTTTTTAAACAGTTTATAGATTCTTTTGGATTTTTTACATAAATGTCTGTACCACCTGAGTAACAGTTTTGTTTTTACATTAATAACTTATACACTTGTTTTGTCCTTTATCTCATTGGTTAGAACTTCCTGTACAATGTTGAATGCAAACTATAATAATGGGCATTTTGACTCCCTGTCAGAGAGAAACAGTTTGACATTTTTTCCCAAGCTTTTTTGTACCTACATACTTTTTGCATTAAGGAACTTCCTTCTAATTCCTTTTTTTTTTTTTTTTAATGCCAGCAGTACTTTATTTGGTGTGACCTGAACAAACCAAAAGACACACATCTTAAGGCATATCTCAATACATTTTGACAAACCATTGTCAACTGTAACCACTTCCCAGATCAGTATTTATCATGCCAGTATATTTCTTCATCATAGAACACTCTGTTCTTTCCAGTCAATCTTCACCACTGTGTTAACTTTTAACACTGTATACTCATTCTGCCTGCTATTGTGGGATATCTGTTGGATCATATCAACCTTGATGCATAAAACAGTAATTTGTGCCTTTTTTTATTATTGAGTGCTCTTTCATTGCATATGAATACAAGTTTGTGTACCCCCACTTACCCTGATGATGGAATACAGTTTCCACGTTTTTCTTTAGTATGAATAAAACTCCTAGCCAGCTATTGGTGTTTCACACTTGTAATCCTAGCTAATCAGAAGGCAGAGATCTAAGAACTGAGGTCCAAAGCCAGCCTGAGCAGCAAAGTCCACGAGACTCTTATTTCCAAATAACCAGCAAAAAGCTGGAAGTAGAGTTATAGCTCAAGTGGTAGAGTGCCAGCCTAAGCAAAACAAAGGCTCAAGGAAAGTCTGCAGAGCCTTGTGTCAAAGCCCCAGCATGGGCACACACACATACAAAAACCAAACAACAAAACATTATATACAGTCCTTTGAGGCATGTTTTAATGCCTCTTGGATAAATACCTAGGGGAATTGTTGGGTAGAATCAGACATCCTTAGCTTGCTGAGGAAATGTCAATTGTTTCCCGAGTGGTTGTGTAATCCTACCAGCAATGAGCCAGGGCTCCAGTTATTATACATTCTCTCTAGCAGCTGGTATTGACACCCTTTATAGTAGATAAGTGGTATCTATTGTGGTTTAAATTTGAATTATTTCTTGGATGACTGATGACTTTGAGCATCTTTTGTACAGTTATTAGATGTTCCTATAGTACTGGCAGAGTGATTTTCAGGTGGCTTTTGTTTTGTATTGTATTGCGTTTTGTCATTCTCTATCCTGAATTTAGTTGCTTTGTCTTCAAACCATGATCTTCAGATCTCAACCTCCTGAGTAGCTAAGATTACAGGCATGAGCCTGTAATGAGCAATGGGCATTAGTGTTTTGGTTTTTTTTTATGAGTTTATTAGTGTTTAAAAAATTAAGATTGGGAAAATCTGGAACATTTGCTTTCTGTTTGCTAAAAATATATTTATTTTGCCTGTTACAAAGTTGTAACAATATTTATTGCTCCACTTTTCCCCTACAAGCTTTATAGTTTTGTCTTTAATTTTTAAGCCTGTGATCCATCTCTAATTCATTTTTCTGCATGGTGTGTGTGTGTGGGGGGGGGTGGAGTCAATACTCATTTTCTCCAGCCTGACATCTAGTTGTTTTAGCACTATTTATTGATAAAACTTTTCTTTCTTTATTGAATTTCTTTGACAGCTTAATACAGGACTAGTTGTATATAAATTTGGTAGTCTATATCTAGACTCTTCATTCTATTTCATTGATATATTTGTCTATTCTTACATCAGTATAACACTGTCCTAATTAATGTAGCTTTAAACTAAGTATCAAAATCAGTAATCTGAGCCATCCAGATTGTGCTCCTTGAAGTTTGTCTTGGCTGTTCTAGATAATATGTACTGTTAAACAATTATGAGAATTAACTTCTTAATTTTCATTTAAAAAGCCTGCTGGAATAATTGGGGGGGGGAGTGTGGGTACAATACTGGGGCATGAACTCAAGGCCTCCTGATTGCTAGGAAGGTGTTCTACTTCTTGAGCCATACCTCAGCTCTGTTTACTACTGGTTATTTTTGAGATAGGGTTCACTTCTTATTCAGGTACATATCTAGACCACTATTTACCTGCATTTTAAGCTTCCTGTGTTGGCTAGGATAATAGGTACATGCCACTATAGTTAGTTTCCCTCAGTGGAGACGGCATCTTTCAGACTAGGCTGGCCTAAAACTGTGATCCTCTCATTCTCAGCCTCCCAAGTAACTAGGATTTTCAGGTGTGAGCCACTGGTACCTGGCTCCTTCTGGGATTATAATTAAGTTGCATTTGTGTCCAACTTCCTTTGGCTTGCCAAATAGTTAGGCAATTTAAGTAAAGAAAGGTTTGTTTCACTTAGTTTCAGAAGTTTCAGCCGATGGTTGGCAGGTCCCATTGTTTCTGGTTCTGTGATGAGGGAAGAGCATAACATTGGGGCCTGGGCCTTTGAGCCTCTTTGTGCTCAAGACTACCGCTCTTATCACTTGAGCCACAGCACCACTTCTGGTTTTTGATGGTTAATTGGAGATAAGTGTCTCATAGGGACTTTTCTGCTGAAGTGTGATCCTCAGATCTCAGCCTCCAGAATAGCTAGGATTATAGGCGTGAGCCACTGGCGCCCAGCATTGCCTTTTGTTGTTTAAAACCATTTTATTTTACATGATCACAGTGATAATGCACTAAAAATTATGGGTAGTTTTAATAAAAATTATTTTGTGGTCTCACAGAAGTTTTAGTTTCTTCATAATATGGAAAATGTCTTTTATAAACATGTTTTGTGAACAAGGCATTGAAAGACAAGGTACAGAAGGGGTCCTGGGATCGGAGAAGACACTGCATCTATATCCCAAGCATGGCTTTGCTTTCTACAGTGTTAGTTATTTGTAGTGAAGGGTGATCTGAAAATATTAGAACATTCCAGAAATAATGCATAAGCTTTTAGTGTTTGCCATCCTGTGTAGCATATAGAAACCTTATATTGGTCTGATCAGTTCCACCTTGGTCATGAATCTTTCTTTTGTTCAAAGTATCTGTGCAGTATGTGCTTCTCACCTGTTATTTGATAGCTTTTTCAGGCATCCACTGTGGTCTTGGAATAAATCCCCCGTGGATAAAGAGAGACAAATGTATTGCTTACATTTCATAAATCCAATTCAACAAGGAACCTTACGCAACTCCTTGTTAGGCACTCTACCTTGTACAAAGAAGAGTAAGTTAAGGTCCCTGGACCCTGAGAAACTTAGTCTCATGAAAGAAAAAGGTGATTATAGAAAGAACTTCAGTACAAGAGGGAACCTAGAGACTATTAGAAGTTACATGATTTCTCCAAGTTCAACACAACTGAGTAGTAGCTAGATGTGGAACTCATTATGCTACACTGTCAGATTTTCTGTGTATTTATCTATTTTTTGTAGGAACAGTTCTGTATCTGGAGCATGTAGTAAGAGGTTTTATTGAGTGATACAGCAATGCAGTGGGGAGTCATTTGTTTGCACAGACATCATGGGTAGCTTTTTTTTTTTTTTTTTTACCAGTCCTGGGGCTTGGACTCAGGGCCTGAGCACTGTCCCTGACTTCTTTTTTGGCTCAAGGCTAGCACTCTGCCACTTGAGCCACAGCGCCACTTCTGGCCGTTTTCTGTATATGTGGTGCTGGGGAATCGAACCCAGGGCTTCATGTATACAAGGCAAGCACTCTTGCCACCAGGCCATATCCCCAGCCCATGGGTAGTTTTTGAAAGTGTAAAATTTACTGTGGCAGAGGACTGATGGACTCTGGACTTCTACCAAAAAACAGGAGGGGGAGAAAGCAGGAAGAATCTTAACTTCTGATAATGTGCACTTGGGGATGAGGACACACAGCTGAGTTTAGAAATGGGACAAATGTCAGATGAGTAACATTTCATTGTAAGAATATTACAGAGTAGTATTAATGGGAGATGAAGGGACATAAAACTCCCTTTGGGGCTGGGAATATGGCCTAGTGGCAAGAGTGCTTGCCTCCAATACATGAAGCCCTGGGTTCAATTCCCCAGCACCACATATATAGAAAATGGCCAGAATTGGCGCTGTGGCTCAGGTGGCAGAGTGCTAGCCTTAAGCAAAAAGAAGCCAGGGACAGTGCTCAGGCCCCGAATCCAAGCCCCAGGACTGGCAAACAAAACAAAACGAAACACTCCATTTGCCAACCATCTGTGGTGGCTCATGCCTGTAATCCTAGCTACTCAGGAGGCTGAGATCTGATTATCTGTTCAGAGCCTGACAGGGATTTGTCAGGTAAGAGTCTGTGAGACTCTTATCTCCAATTAACCACCAGAAAACAGGAAGTGGTTCTAGGGCTCAAAGTGGCAGAGCACTAGCCCAGAGGTGAATAAAGCTCAGGGATAGTACCAAAGCCCTGAGTTCACAGCCGATGACAAAAAATAAAATTACAAAAACCTCTCCATTTTGTTTACCAAGTTTGGGGAATACTTCGTGTTTTTAGGGAGCATAATTCTGCTATTCCATCTAATTTAAATAAAAAAATTGAGAACTGACTAACAGGGTCCACACAAATGCCTTCTTCTACTCCCCCAGTGCTAATATGTTCTGGGCCTTCCAAATATTTCCTAGTCATATTCACACACAGTTTTTCCTTTACTCAGATGAAACTGGTGCCATTCCCACAAAGTGGAGGCTGAAAAGGTTACCAGAGGTCTGGGCTTTGGAGGTCACTAGATTTCGGCTCTTATCTTCTTGTTTGCCATGTGTGTGACCCTACAAAAATTACTTCAAGCTGTGTGTGTGTGAAGTATAAAAGTGGCACTTTATGAGGGCTGAAAATTAAAACTTGTATATAAATTGCAACACGGTGCCGATAAACACTATTATTGTCTATAGTGACAGTGACCCTTCTCGTCCTAAGATGAAAAGTAAGGAAATAGGATTCTTTCATAGTTTGAGAGACTGGGGTTACATAAATGCCGCTCATTTTCCTTTCAACTAATTATATCTAACCGGGGAATCAAGAAAACACAACAAAACAAAACACAAACCCACCTTGGTTTCCCACCGCGCAAGGCGGTGGACCGCTGGGTTTGTTTCGTGTGTGGACCTCGGGAGCGTCTCCATCCCCAACCCTCGGCCGCGGTGAGGGGCGAACTTCCCGGTTAAGAAAGAAAAACAGCACGCGAGCGTGTCTTCCGGCGTGGGGGAAACGCCGGGCCCGGCTAGGTGTTCGTGCACACCGGCGCACAGCATTCGCTTCTTCGAGCCGCTGCTCGTCGCCACCGCCGCGCCGCTTCACCCCCTCCGGAGCGGGGGCGGCGGCGGGGGCGCTAGCCGTCGGGGGCCCGAGGGGGCTCGGCCGCGGCCGCGCCGCGGGGCCGGGCGTGTGCGTGCCGGCGCGCGCGCCGGGGGCTGCGGGCGGGGAGCCGGGTCCCGAGCGCGGGCCTCCCCGATCCGCTCGGGGCGCCGTCCCCGGGGTGTGCCAGCCCACCGTCCCCGCCGGCGCCCCGGGCCCTCGCAGGGAGTCCTGTTCACTCGGCCCGCACTTCCAAGTCCCCCTCGGTCGGCCGCCGTCGCCCCCAGGAGCCCCCATCCCCGCCCCCCGCCGGCCTTTCACCTGAGGATCCCCGCAGACGGAGATGCAGCGGACCCCGCCCGCGGGCTCGGCGTCGCCCCCGAGGCGCCTCGGGCCACCTTGGCTGGCGGGTCGGGGGAGCGGGCGGCAAGTTTCCGCCCCGCGCTGGCGGCGGTGACGGGCGGCGGCGGCCGAGGCCCCGAGCGGTGGGAGGGACCGGCCGGCCCCGCGCCCCCTCCCCTGCTCGCTCGCGAGCTCCCGCGGTCTGTGTCTCTCCGCGAGTGCGGAGACGCCGAGGCGGCGGCGGCGGCGGGCAGGGGGAGGATCTCCATTGAAATAAACAACCAGGCAGCAGTTATTAGCACGGGAACATGGCGGCCGCAGCCTCAGCCCCAGCCTGGGCGGCGAAGGTCAGCGCCGACGGCAGCCGGCACCTGACGGCGTGACCGACCGCGAGCCGGTAACCGCGCCTCCCCCGGGGGCCGCGAGGGCGGGAGGGAGGCGGGGGGCGCCGCGTCCCCACCCCCGGGCCGCGGCTGCCCTTCCTGCGCGCAGCCCGGCGGCGCCCTGCGCGCTGTTGTGTGCGGGCAGCGCTGCCCGGAGCCGGGCGTGCGGAGAACGGGGAGTTGCGTCGCGGAGGGGAGCTCGGGGAGTTGGGGTTGGGGAGGGTGTGTGTGGGGCGGGGAGGGCGGGAAGCGGCGGGGAGACGCGGAGTCCCCGGGAGAGAAAGGAGGCGCTCCAGCCCCCGGCGGGGACGAGTCCCGGAGCGCGAGGCGGGCGGAGGCTGCGAGCCGCGGCGCGGGCGCAGAGGTGAGCGGCGACGCGGGGAGGCCGGGGACGGCGGGTGCGGGCCCCCGCCCCGAGGAGCGAGTCCCCGCCACTCGGCGGGGTCGGCGCGGGGCCGGCGCGGCCGAGGCTCCAGCCGCCCTCGAGGGGCAGCGCCGGGAAGGTGAATCCCGAGGTGGTGCATTCTTTTCACGGACGCGCGGAGCGGCCGCTGCGCGGGGTGGGAGCCGGGCGTCGGGGCCGCGTTCGGGAAGTGCCGTGTGTGTGTGTGTGTGTGTGAAGGTGAAGCGGGGCGGCCGGAGGGCCGGGGCGCGCGGGGGAGAGGGGGCGGGGGCGGGGGCGGAGGGGGCCGCGGCCCGCCGGGCCCGTGTCAGCGCCGGGGGCGGGGGGCGAGGGGCGCCGCGGGCCGGCGGCCGGGAGGGAGCTGCGGCGGGCGGGGCGGCGGCGCGCTCGGGCCGCGCAGGCCGGGCCGGGCCGGGCCGCGGTGGGGGCGGGGAGCCGGGGGCCGGGCCGCCGCGGCGCCGCCGCGCTGGGCTCGCCCCTGACTTAACTTTTTGGGTGCGGGCGTGTGTGCCGGAGGCGCGCTGGGGCCGGGGCCGGGGGCTGGAGGCGGGCCGGGAGGTTCCGGGTTGGCTCGCCAGCGCCCCCTTTTCTCTCCCCCTTCTCGCCACCCCTGAAGGGACAGGCCGGGGGGGCTGGGGTGGGGGGGGCGGCGGAGAGCGGGCAGGACCCCCCCACTGCCCCGGCCCGGTTCGCTACGAGCACGCCCGGGGCCCGAGACGCACCTCCGGACCCCGGGGCTGCGGAGGAGAGGGGCCGGGTTCGCGGCTGCGGGCGGAGCTCCCCGCCCCCCGCCCCTCGCCCCTCCGGGGAGTCCCGGAGGCGCCTCTTCCGAGCTCGGGGGTGGGTCGGTCCCTGTTTCCATGGTCCCTCCCTTTTTCCCCTCCCCCTAGTGGTTTCCGGGGCCTGCGGGACCGAGGCGCGGGAATCGGCACCGGAGCGTCTCCTGCGGCCGCGACTTGTGTCGGGGCTAGTGCCTGTGGGCCCGTCACGGGTAGGGGAAACTTTCCTAAACGTGAGACCGAGCCCGAACCCCCTCCTCTGCCACCTCGTCCTCTAATCCTACTCCCACTCCACCACCTCCTAGTCCTTCCCCTCCCACCGACCCGAATCTTGCTGGGTCTGACGGATGGGGCAGTGAGCCAATCGGAGGCGGGGAACTGACCTGCCGGGTGTCGGTAAGCCAATGGTGGGGACCGGAGGCAGGAAGGGGGCGGGGTTTCTTCAGACCAGTTACAGCTGAGTTGCACGCGGGGCGGGGGAGTCATGGAGACGCCGCGAGCTTTCTACTCTTGTCTGTCCCTAGTCCTCCCGCTCCTTGGTCCTCAGGGTTGTGTCACCGGGGGTCTGGGCCTGGGGAGAGGTGTGGAGGGACCCGAGCGGCCGAATTTTCCTCGTGCCGCAGGAGGCGTTGTCTTGGACGCGTCGAAGTCTAAAGCCACTTTAGGAGGTGGCAGGAACTCTGGAGGCCGGGTCGGTTCTAAAATGGCATATGTCGTCGCGATGGTGATCTGGACCTCGGCGGCTTGGGTGCCGGGGCTCCTGGGACTCACGCGTTGACCCCGTGGCAGTGCTGCTCCGGCACCCGGACAATGACATTCTCAGGGTACCCGGAGAATGGAGGCACCGGATAGGATCGCCTTACGTCAACTGCTGAGGGGGCTTGTAAAGCATCATTGTTTGTCACGGCTTCACGGGGGCCTTGTTTAATTGGATCGCCGGTTCCCGAAATGCACTTGGAAGTTAGGCATTTGGGGGAGACATTAAAAAAGAAAGTTGAGATTGATGGTGTGCCCCCTCTTCCCCCCTCTCCCCTCCCCCTTTCCCCCTCTCTCTTCTCCCCCTCTCTCCTCTCCCCTCCCCCTCCCCTCTCCCCCCTCTCCCTTCTCCCTTTCTTCCCCCTCTTTCCACCTCTTCCCCCCCTCTCCCTTCTCCCCCTCTCTCCTCTCCCATCCCCCTCCCCTCTCCCCTCTCTCCTCTCCCATCCCCCTCCCCTCTCCCCTCTCCCCTCTCCCCCCTCTCCCTTCTCCCTTTCTTCCCCCTCTTTCCACCTCTTCCCCCCCTCTCCCTTCTCCCCCTCTCTCCTCTCCCATCCCCCTCCCCTCTCCCCTCTCCCCTCTCCCTTCTCCCTTCTCCCTTTCTTCCCCCTCTTTCCACCTCTTCCCCCCCTCTCCCTTCTCCCCCCCCTCTTTTTCTTGGGTAAACAAAATGAAGTTCGGAACCAAAGCCTCACGGAAACATTGAGCCCCGTGGGCATTTAACGAGCGAAAAGCTAGTCAAAGGATAATTGTCCACAGAAAAGCATCGAGTAAAACGTAGTTTGCCAGATTACTCCCACACAAAAGATTCTCAAAAATAATTTCAGGTTTTGCATCGAGTAAAACGTAGTTTGCCAGATTACTCCCACACAAAAGATTCTCAAAAATAATTTCAGGTTTTTTTTTTCTTCTTAAACACGTTGTGAATGGGAGCCGCGTGTGCCTAGTTTACACGAGGTCAGGACACATCTTGGGTTGTTTTCACTGTGGGGTTCAGTGAAGTGACTTTGTCAGTTGACTTTGAGGAACCCAGAGTTTAGGTTTGTAGCACTCAGGATCATAGGTTGCTCTGCTGAATTAGCAAACCCTTCAAAAGACAGCAGCTGCCTCTCTGCTTTCTGTGTGTGTGCCCCTGCTCTTTGTTGGTGGGATGAGTACACCCTGACAGCAACACTTCTTTCCCCAGCTGGAATCTATAGAATCTTGGGGAGTTAAAAAAAGACATGGTGTTAGATTGAAAATGAGTCCATTCGTTTTGGGGACCAAGTATCCCCTGAATTTCTTTCGGGAATTTTCAAAAAGCTATTATATGGACATGATCTTTATATTATTTATATCAGGTTCTCAAGATTTTTATAAATATTTTACTAAGCAAGAAGTCTGGAGAGTAACTTAAAAATTATTTTTTTTGTCAAGGTGGTCTACAGAGGGGTTACATACATAAGGTACAGTTACATACATAAGGTAGTGAGTACATTTCTTAACAAACTTGTTACCTCTCTCCCTCATTTTTCTCCCACTTTCCCTCCTCTCAACCCCCTCCCCCCAAGTTGTACAGTTTCCAACATACTGTCTTGTTAGTATCACTGTGGCATTGATTTTCCCTTTGGAGACTAACTTTAAGCACCAGTATTCTTTTGTAATATACCATTTTCAAATTTATAATATGAATACCCTTCCCAGTATAATTTGAAATGTTCATGCCAACAAAATTATTGTATTCACTTGCTGTAGTTTTTTAAGTTGTTATTTTAGTGATAAAAGGTTCAAAACAGAAGATGCTGTATTTAGTCCAACAGAAGTAGGTAGAATTGTAAATTAAAAACATACCATGTTTGACAACATTCACTCCATCATTAGTTACTGATGGCCATTGTGATCCACATCCTTCTTTCTGTCTGCTTAAAAGTGATGTTTTACTTCATTCTCTACGACAGTTCTTGAAACTGGTCAGATTTGTAGTGGCAGAGAGTAGCAAGTCCTCTAATGCCTGGTTATGAGGCAAACATTTCTTAAAAGCTATGAAGACATATCAAAAAAGATGCTCATGTCAGCTGTGATTCCATTGTGTCCTCCCAGCCTTGGTTTGAGCCTTCTCTCTCTTGAGAATTATCATCTTAAAAGAAAGATTGCCTTTTAGATGTCTAAGCACCTAACAGCATATAGAACAGAGCTTAGTAATTATGAGTTGAATGTTTTTTGGATAGTCATTAATTTTTTTAAAACACTACTTGATTAAAAATAATTTAGGTGCCTTTGGATCAGTGTTAGAAAAGTATTTTTTTTGGAGGGGGAATGTTAAGGTCTTGGGTTTTGATTTGAATGGAGAGAGGGATAATGTTCTATAGTTGGCTAGTTTTGTCTTGTTGAAGCAGTCCAAATCTCTGTGAGCAAGTTTCCATTACATATCATCTATACTTAAGGATTCACTACTTAGCTGGTCCAAATTACATAAAAATGAAATAGGATCCATAAGTTGATAGCTTGGCTTTCTAAGAAAAAAAATTCTGTTGTGTTGGATTTAAAACATTTTAAGTTGTCCTTATGACGTTGGGTAGGAACAAAAAAGAATGACCTCTTCAAGCAACTTTTCTAGAAGATTAAGTCTTTAAAATGCACAAATGTGTCTTTGTTCTGATTATTGTGTCATGATTAAATTTCTGTTTAAAACCATAATTAATGTTTAGCTGTTATCACAAAACTAAGAAATTATTCATTTTTTAATATTTTGTGTTTATAGTTTTGCTTGGCACTGTTATTAACTACTTTATTAATTTTAAACGAAGAGAACTGGAGAGAGAAAATAAGTCATTGTTTTAAGGTATTGGTATTTTAGTGCAGTAAATCATAAAATTAGCAATCAGGGACTTTTACTCCTGCTGAAATAATACCATATTTACATTGCTATTTTTTACTGTATTTACATACAATAACAGGAAAACTTTTTTTTTTGGCCAGTCCTGGGGCTTGAACTCAGGGCCTGAGTACTGTCCCTGGCTTCTTTTTGCTCAAGGCTAGCACTCTGCCACTTGAGCCACAGCACCACTTCTGGCCGTTTTCTATATATGTGGTGCTAGGGAATCGAACCCAGGGCTTCATGTATACGAGGTAAGCACTCTTGCCACTAGGCCACATTCCCAGCCCCAGGAAAACCTTTTATTTGCCTTTTTTCTCAAATTTATTTTTAATTTCTGTGCCTTGTTTTTTAAAAAGATGTTCTTAGTGTTGGTTTTCATTTTTAAGGACTTCTATACTGGCTTAGGAATTAACGTGGAATAGCTTGTCACATTACTCAGTTAAGGACACAAATAAGCACATAGATTCTAGTTATAGATTCTAGTTTCTAATTTCTAGATAGAGGTGGGGAGGCTCTGTGAGAAGATTATGTAGTTATTTTAGCTGTTATAAATTGATTTTGAAAAGAAGTGAAAATCTTTTTTTTTTTTTTTTTTGCCAGTCCTGGGGCACTGTCCCTGGCTTCTTTTTGCTCAAGGGTAGCACTCTGCCTCTTGAGCCACAGCACTACTTCTGGCCTTTTGTATATATGTGGTACTGAGGAATCGAACCCAGGGCTTCATGTATATGAGGCAAGCAACTTGTGTGACTAGGCCATATTCCCAGCCCCAAGAAGTAAACATCTTAAAGGCAGACTTACGCTTCGGAAGATGTTTGCTGGTAGAGAATAATACTTTTGGCTTTTAGGGAAAATATTTTATGTGTTTACCCATGAAATGGTGATCATTGACCACACTGGCTGCTTCTGGCTGTGATGACATAATGCAATTGTGGAAATGTTGATTCTTGGACAATGTTCAGTTCTCTGGAATTTTCTAGAGAACTAAATGAGCTGGAAACCTTTGGTAGTGTTTTACTTAGCTGCTTTTGAGACATTTGGATATGCAATATCATACTTTTAAGTAATGTTAAGAAGGGGCTTGCATATAGATGTTATTAACAAGAGGTTATAGTACCAAGCATTACAAATCTAGCTGTTGAAGAGGGAATGTAGAGTGATAACGATTTCCCCCTCCATTCTCTTACCTTCTCCTTTCTCTTTCTTTCCCATTCCCTCCTTTCCCCTTCTCTTTCCTTTCCCTTATACTACCCTCCCTTCCTTCCCTCTCTGCACTGTGTGGGAGAAGTTGGAAACTGAGATGTTAGCCTTAATTTCAACTTGCTTTGGTACTTACGATCTATTCTTTTATGTGTGTGTATAATTTAGGTTATGAAATGTCAACAAATTCTGCTTTGATTTAGGATGGGTTTATCTTTTTTCCTGAAAATAGGATTATAATGTTTATAATACAAAGTTGTTAAATGTTCCCTTGACTGATTACCTTATAATTAACTAGATTTTCTTTAATAAAAGTACAGATAGTTTAGGATTCATTGTTTGATTTCCTTTGAAATCAAGTTGTGCCCTCTGTCCCAAAGCCCCTTGTGGTGTGAGGCTGTGGAGGCACTTTTCAGCCGGTTGGAAGGTGACAGGGCAGCATGTCAGTAAGGTGTCCTGATTCTGGGCTGCTTGCACATTGTTGCTGCTTTGGGCCTATGTATGCTGTTCCCCAGTGCCCTAGCTTTCCAAGAGAAGAAAAGCTCCTGTACACAGCTTTGAACAGATGTTCTACTATGGTTGCCAGTTTTCCTAGAGGTAGCTCATTCTTGATCTTGACAAAAAGGTCTCTGTTGGACAATAATGGGGATCATAACATAATGACAATAGCAACTACCATTGAGTGCCAGTAGCCTCAGTGTTTTCCTGGCATGTGCTCCATTCTTTCCACTACCATGAAAGTCGGAGTTACCTTGATATTCCAGGGGATTAAAGGTTTTTAACGGGTTAGGATCACTGTGCCTATGGGTAAAAGTTTAGGAGTGGGGGAAATGAACCTTGAGCAGTGAATGGAGAAATGGTAAGTCTGAGAAGGTTTTATTAGGAATCTGACAAAGCAAGAGTTGTGGGACTCTGTAAAGCTTTCACTCTAGTTTACTTAAAAAAAAATGTATAGGTTGATTTTGGATAGTTCTAGGCCTACAAGTTATGTCAGCAGGCAGGTATCTGTCTCACAGACTCTTGCTTCAGGATGGAAGTGTACCTGGACAAAAATTGAAATGTGTCTTTGGCTTTTTTAGTCTTCATCCCAAATTTTAACAGTTCTCAGTATTGCCGGGTTCCTTTAACTTTACAGAAGTAAGAACTGCAGTGAAGTAAAATAGTTAACATTTATTGAGTGTTTACTAAAAACCTAGTGCAGAGTCCAGGTGTCTTTATGTAGTATTCTCCCATGTTGCTCACTGTAGTGCTGTGAAATAGTTCTGGTAGTATACTTCTAGATTCTAGCTTGGGTTCTTCTAGGTTCCAGTTCAGGAGACAGAGGACAGAGTCTCCAAGTAACTTGCCAAATGTACAGTTAGAGTACTGAAGGGGAATTTGAATCCAGGCAGCCCTTGTTCTCTAAGCCCTGGACCCTTAACCTGAATTCTTGTTAGCTGTTAGGCTCTCATTTAGTGGTTTGTTAACATGGCATAGATCAGTAATTCTCCACAAGTGGAAGAAATGGAGTAGGGGCACATTTGCAAATGCATATTCTCCTTTCTTATTGTTCTCACAATAGAAAACTGGATTTGGAGAGATAAGTAGAAGATTAAGGAGGCACTAGAGGGCTGGGGATATAGCCTAGTGGCAAGAGTGCCTGCCTTGGATACACGAGGCCCTAGGTTCGGTTCCCCAGCATCACATATACAGAAAACGGCCAGAAGCGGCGCTGTGGCTCAAGTGGCGGAGTGCTAGCCTTGAGCAAAAGGAAGCCAGGGACAGTGCTCAGGCCCCGAGTCCAAGGCCCAGGACTGGCCAAAAAAAAAAAAAAAAAGGAGGCACTAGAGGGGGGATATATAGGTTTACAATGGACAAAAAGCTGATACAGGTATTTGCTTCTTATTTTTTAAAAACATTTAATTTTTTTAAGTTTAACTGTTGGGTGCCTATTGTGTGCCCATTGTTTTGCAGGTGTTTAGTACTCTGTAACGTGGATGACTTTGTGTTGAGATACTGTAGCTCTGAAAGAAAGCAGATAATGAATTCAGTCATCTGACTTCTGCTCTGCTATTTGTGGAATTCTTCTGTCTGCTCAATTGTTTGCAGGGAGTCAGGAGAACTTTCAGGGAACTCTTTCACCTATGCACATGTGAGGATCTGCATGCACTACTTTTAATATTTCAGCTGCCAGGACTTGAAGACCTGTTGTCAGAGATGAGGAGAAAATACATAATATATTATTATTATTACTATTATTCATTTGTGCTCATATGAAATGTAGTCTTAAACTTTCCCAGGCTTAATGTGGGAATGCGAGTGGGTTCTGGAAGTTCCTGTTGTTGCTAACTATCCATTGAAGTAGCCATCTAAATTAGGATTATCTTTTTAGGAGATCATTCCTGCTTATGAATTCAGTTCATGATTCAAATGTGAAATATCTTTGTCTTTGGTGTTACAGTAGCATTTGTAAGAATATGTAATATTAATTTATCTTAAAATTTCTAATTCTATTAATAAACTTAAAAATGGAAACCTTTCAATTATTGTCATAGATGTCAATCATTGTAAATTAAAGCCAAGTGTAGAGTATATAACTATATCCAAGGCTGATCCCAGGCCCCAATACAATACCATATAGCTCAAGTGGTGGTAGAGGGGTGGTATTCAATCCCAGGACTGCAAAAAAAAAAAAAAAATGTTTGAGTTGTATATCTTTTAAGGATCCTATGTTTTTACTTGAGCCATTTCTAGGCCATCTACGAAGGCCAAATGGAAAAATTCAGATAATTACCTGGTTCACAGTTTGTTTTCTGTTCTTTTTTTTTTTTTTTTTTTTTGGTTGGTTGCTGGGCTTGAACTCTGGGCCTGGGTGCTGTCCCTGAGCTCTTCAGCTCAAGGCTAGAGCTCTGCCATTTGAACCACAGTGCCACTTCCTCTTTTCTTTTCTCTTTATGCTGATACTGGGCCTTGAACTCTGGGCCTGGGCACTGTCCCTGAGCTTTTGTGTTTAATGATAGCACTCTATTTGAACCACAGCTCTGCTTCTGACTTTTTGATATTTTTAATTGGAAATAAGTCTTATGGACTTTTTTGCCCAGACTGGCTTTCAAATCACAATCCTCTGATCTCAGGCTCCTGAGTAGCTAGCTAGGATTACCAGCAGGAACCACTAGTGCCTGGCTTAAATACATTTTTAGTGTGCCTGGAGATGTGCATGTACACACGTATATTTTGGGGTATGTGTATTTGAGTGTGGTGTTTGGGCATCAAGCATGTTAATTGTGCTCTACAATGAAGTTATACCCCTAGCTCCCATAAACAAAATATATATATACGTATGTAATTATTAATAAATGTAATACTTAATTGGTAATTGATTCCGTGGTTATTGCTGGAGTATGCGTGGCAGATTCTTTCATATATATTTTTAGACTCCTAAAAAGGATTAAATTCCTTACTAAAATTGTGACCATCGTTGAAACTGCAGAAGTTGATTGTGGCTGTTGTGGAGACAGGCAGTAGAGTAGCTTTGCTGATGTTTGAGGTGGTTGTGCTGTCCTGCACCTGCCATCTTGTGCCTGCAGTGTGTTGTGGTGCAGCACATGAGGTGCTGTGCGTTAAGACTAAGCTCTAGCCTCCAACTGCTTACTGCTATTTTGAAATGCGGGTGGAATAATAGATAATGGTACAACATCTGACTGCTTCTTTATACTTCTTTCTCTTCTGCCTTAGTTTTTCCTCTTAGCTCTCTCTTTCCTCCTTAAAATTGGAAAATGGGTGGTAGTGAAAAGAACATTTAAGATTATAAAGTTTGTTACTATCACCGAAGAGTTTACCTGTATGAGTGTGATCTATAGCTTGCCTCTTTATTCCTTGCTAACATCTCTTAATGAAAAAAGGAGCTGTTCCTTATGAGAGCTATAAAGTCTTGACCTTAACCCAGGCACAACAAACACCCAGTTACTGGCTAATTTGTTGGAAATAAGTTACTTCTTGTACAGCATTGTGGTCCAGCAGATGGGGGCTACCCTCTTGTTGAATAGAATTGTGACTCTTCCTAGCTTTTATGTAGTTTATTTCTCTCCTGTAAAAATACTTTTTACTAACTCTGTAATGTCATGGTAATAGCCATTAGATCCAAGTAGTCAAAATTGTCTAAGTTGAAAATACTAACAGAGTTTAGAACTGGTGGAAACTGTAACCAAATGGATTTCTAGAGACTTGAGAATGGCTACCTCTTTGGGATTTTCTCATCGTGTGTTATTTTTAAATTTCTATAATTCATTTTTATATACATTTTATATATTTTTGAGATATATTTATGTGTTCTTGTTTCTGCCTTAAAACATTTTCATGTCTTAATTTCTTAATGCTTTTCCATTTAAATGTGATATAAAAATTCCTTGGAAACATTAAAAAGAAAATTTTACCACCAGTCTTTTCTAAATAAATAGATTCTATAAATAACAATCTAGTGAAAGAGATGGAGGTCACAGGAAGGTCTTTTTCTTATGCAATCTTACCTTTTTAAGCAAGTAGCACATCTACTAATGCAGTAGAAGCTATTAGAGATAATAGAAGAAAAAGATATAACATTCAGTATGAGTTTCTGAACGTATGTATTGACAGTAAACATACCCTTCCCCCTACAAAAAATTTACAAAGGGCAACAAATGTTTAGACATTGAAGGACATTGAAAAAAACAAAATTGGAACATTGTCTTTTTGTAAAAGGACACTTATATAGTCAATAGCAGCATTCTTAATTTCATTGGTAATCTCATTGCTTATATTAAAGAAACAACATTCAGCAGAGAAGTGCTAGGAGCTGAAGGAGCCCAGATTGTAGGTTTGAAGAGCCAAGGCTCAGCCTGGAAGGAACTGGGCTTGGGTATACTTGACCTAGCCTTGTTCCTTTAAGAATTATGACCTTGTCACAAAACGAGGACCTGCTTTCACTGGGTACTGGAGTGAGTATGAGTAGACACTGACTCTGGTAGGGAAAGAAGGAAAGGATCTATGGTAGATAGTAGATAGTAGATTGGGACTAAGTAGATAAGGTAAGTCCCAGGAGATCCAGGCCCCTGATATGCCCCTGCACAATATTTGTCTGTAACTAACTAAGTCTTGCATCAGGTGTGGGTCTGACATCTCATGTCTACAGCCTTCTGATCTGCATCTGATCTGCCACGATAAGAGTAATGATTAGTTACTGCCCACTCAAAGCCTCACTGATCCCCAGATCCTTCAGCTCCATGCTCTGAATGACCAAACTGAGCATTTAGGGGATTTTTTTCTTCTGTTGAAAAATCCAGTGAAGAATTAGGGGCATGACTCCACTCAAGAGCAAGTAAGGATCTTAAGGCCCTTCTGGGGCCTTGCTAATCAAGTAGCATAAGCTACTTATGGTTTCTTAGAATGTTTAGATTACATGACTACTTCAGAAATTTAATAAAAAAATTAAGACTTTTGAAGTATAATATCAAGGAGAGAGACCATGAACTAAAATGGTCTTCTCCATTTTAAAATGCCTTTGACCAGTCTTGATTGTATTGTGTCCTACAAATAGGCCCCAAAATACGGTGCATTGGCGTGTCTGAATGATTTAGGAAATTGAGTGCTTTTTCTAGTTGCTAAACTTGGGAAATATATATGTTCATTTCTTTCTCTATTCTACAATATGTACAACTATAGAACACTGTGAAGAGTTTGATTTTTAAACTGTATTTTAGACTGATAAGTCCTCTTTCTGTGCTATATAAGTCATTCTTAGACTGATCTTCCTAAAATACCACTTTTCTAATAAGAGAATTCCCACTCAGAATAGAATAGTTCTGAACTCTTACCGGATAAGTGTGTCATGAAGCCAGCCTTTTCTGTTTCTGTTGTTTGCATGAACCTTTGTACCTAGTAGTGTGTTCTTTCTGGCCTCCTGCAAACATCTGTTGATTGTGAAAGCTTATGCTTTTTTATTTTGCCTAACATAGTTCTACATTGAGGAAGCACTCTTTTGACATAAACTTAGGAGTTTTCTTTGCTAAGACTGAAATAATCAGTGAACACACAAAAAAATTCAAAAATACTTAAGAGTTTGTAACTAAGTTGCTTAATGTCTGGACTACAAGTTTTACTTAAAAATGCTATGTAAAAAGGAAGAAGTCAGAATTCTATTTACCTTCAAGTTAGAAACAGTAAAGAATTAAAATTTTGGCTTTGTCACTCTAGTACAACTGAAAGTTTTACATCTCCACTTACTAAATTTTCCCTTGCAGAATATTTTGACATTATGGTGAGAAGATTAATAATCTGAGTATGTAGTAAAGAGGAGAAAAAAGGTAAAGGAAAACCTTGAGGAAACAGTAGTTTTAGAAAGGTAATAAAATCACACACATAGAAAGTATACCAGTGGATACTTGAATACTTCCACTGAAGAAGCTATAAAAGAGAGAATGAAAGCATCACTTTGAAGAGCATTATCTCAATAGATAAATGATGAAATTCTATAACTATCCAAAGAGTAAATCTCTTACAGCCCACACATTAATGTATTCCTCTTTTTATTTTTCTTTTGTTGGTTGTAGGCCTGGGTGTTGTCCTTGAGCTCTTTTTGCTCAAGGCCAGTGCTCTACCACTTGGAGCCATAGCACCACTTCTGGTTTTCTAGTGGTTAATTGGAAATAAAGAATCTCAAGGACTTTCTTGCCTGGGCCTGGCTTTGAACCATGATCATCAGATCTCAGCTTCCTGAGTTGCTAAGGTTACAGGCATGCACCACCAGTGCCTGGCTTTAATGTATACCTGTGGCAATACTCATACAAATAGTCTCAGCCTCCCCTAAGTTCTACTTCGGGATCATTTTACTTGCAGAATAAGTCAGAAGCTGTTGATATGTTATCTTTCTATTCTGTCATCAGCCAGTTGCATTTTAATACTAGAGAAAAATACAACTGGGATGAAAGAACTGGGTGGCTTTGTAATGTGTGGTGTTATGTGCTGCTGCTTTTTTTTTTTTTCTTATTTATTGTCAAAGTGATGTACAGAGAGGTTACAGTTTCATACGTTAGGCATTGGATACATTTCTTGTACTGTTTGTTACCTCCTCCCTCATTCCCCCTTCCAATGTGCTGCTTATTCTTAAACCTTATGGATGTATTAATGAATAGTTTCCTTTCTTCTACATTTTTACATTTTATCTGCTGTGATTTAGAAGCTGGATAATTGTGTTTGTTTATTCTGCAGAAGTTTAATGAATGCCTAGTAACCCTAGTAACACATTATTATATTTGTTGATATTATTATTATTATTATTATTGGTAGAATTGGAGTTTGAATTCAGGGTGTGGCAAGTGCTCTACCACTTGAGCTCTGAATTAGTCCCTCCTGCATTGGTTATTTTTGAGATAAGTTCTTACTTGGATTGTGATCCAAGCATAAAGGCTATTGTTAGGTTGGATTGTGATCCTTCTGTATGTGCTTCTTCACATTGCTGGGATGACTGGCACTTGCCACCACACACAGCTGTTGATAAAGATGGAGTCTTGAGAACTTTTTGCCAGGGCTGGCCTTGTACTACTACATTTCCTTAATCTCTGCTTTCCAAGTATTTAGGGTTAGCGCCTTGAGGTACTACACGTGACTGAAAAATAAAGACTGAAAGAAACAAATGGCTCTGTCCTTGAAGTTCTTTAAGTTCTGGGAAGAAAAGAGACATGTGGAGACATTATTAGCATATAGCATATGAGAATATACATTAGAATAGAAAATTGTGTTAGAGAACAATATTTTCTGTGAGCAAAGATCTTGTTTTGTTAAGTGAAGAAAGGCTGTGTGGCAGACATAGTGTTTCATTTGAGCCTCAGGACTGCTTGAGATTTTATCATGGCAAGTACATTCTAAAGAAAGGTATACGTATGAGATGGAAATGTTATAATATGTGTCTTCCTCTTAGGTTCACTTTTATTAAGAGCCCCAGGAGAATCTGAGAGACTTATAATAAAGCCTGTAGTCATTAGTGCACAAAACTTGGAAAATTTATTTTGAATGTAGAACAAGAAACCTTTTATTCTTTACCTCCTTTTTTCACTTTTTACCATGTTCTAATCAGGTCATTCTGCTTGCTGTTGATGCCTAATATACTCTCTAAAGTAGACATCATGCTCATAGATATGGTGAATCAGAATCATAAAGGAAGATGGATGCTACTTATTGGTTGTGTAATAAATAGCTGGCATCACACCCTGGAAGACTCAGAGGTAGGGTTGGGGAATAGCCAGGGCTAAAAGCAATGGAAGCCTTGCTCACATCCAGCCTGGTGTGGATGCAGGCCATGACAGAGTTGTAGGCTGGTTTATATGGTATATCTGAATTTGTCCTCTCTGGTACCTTGGGCTTCTCTACTATGTGGCAGCAGGAGTTCAGAGAATGAGAGTGTCACTTAAGTGATGCATGGCATCATTTTTTTTTTTTTTTTTTTTTGGCCAGTCCTGGGGCTTGGACTCAGTGCCTGAGCACTGTCCCTGGCTTCTTTTTGCTCAAGGCTAGCACTCTGCCACTTGAGCCACAGCGCCACTTCTGGCCATTTTCTGTATATGTGGTGCTGGGGAATCGAACCCAGGGCCTCATGTATATAAGGCAGGCACTCTTGCCACTAGGCCATATCCCCAGCCCATCATGGCATCATTTTGTGATGTCATCACAAGTCTGATGGGGCTAGCTGACATTGGGAAGAATGTTTAGGTCACATTGAAGATGAGCACGTGGTAGCCAGCATCTGTCACAGGGTAAATTGTAGATAAACTGATTCAGTATGAGATGTAAACAGATTGTTCTAGAAAAGGCAGTGTTCTTAAACTGTCTAATGGGATTATAGGTAGGAAAATTTCCCAATTAAAGCTCATAGACTTTTTTTTTTAACTAAAGAGGATTTGTTTTTAAAGGAAGTTTAATAATCATTAAGTACATATTATGCTCACTAATAATTTAGTAATAATTAAGTGTAAATTGTCTCTGGATGGAGTTGTTCATTTGGGCAAGTGCTTTTATATTTCAGAGTCCTAATTTCCTTTTCTGTTGAATGAGGATACTCGTACTTCATGGTATGGATCAGTTAAAAAGTTTTATTATTAGAGAAGTCAAAGTCAAATCATATAAGAAAACAGTCAAGAAAGAAGTCAGAATGAATTAGATGATTTTGAAGAAACTACCTGGTGCCATAATTTTAGTTTCTTTGTTTTATTTCATTAATTTATTTTTGCCAGTCCTGGGACATGGACTCAGGGCCTGAGCACTGTCCCTGGCTTTCCTTTTGCTTAAGGCTGCTAGTACTTGAGCTACAGCACCACTTTCAGCTTTTTCTGTTTATGTGGCACTGAGGAATTGAACCCAGGGCTTCATGCATGCAAGGCAAGCACTTTACCACTAAGCCACATTCCCAGCCCCCCATGATTTTAGTTTCTTACCGAAGACATAATACTTTCTTAAAATTCTTAGAGATTTGGTTTTTTCTTCTTTTTTTTTTTTTTTTGGTGCAGGTCCTGGCTCAAGGCTAGAATTCTATCACTTGAGTCACAGCTCTGCATTTAGCTTTTTCTGAGTAGTTTATTGGAGATAAGCCTCTGTGGTGTGGCTTCAAATTGTGATCCTCAGATCTCAGCCTCCTAGGATTGATTACAGGTGTGAGTCACTGGTGCCCAGCCTGAGAGATTTTCATAATAAATATGGCCCCTTTTTCTATTATTATTTTTCCTTTACAGATTTTTTTTTTTTGTAGAATTGATCATTACTTTAAGGCCTATCCTTGTTATGGAGCCAAAACTGGCCTCTACATTGTGATCTTCTTGCCTCAGCATCCTGAGTAGATTATAGGTGTGCTTAGAACTCTTGATTAAATGATGAGAACATGTATTTTAGGGTTGTTTGTTTAACCAGAAAATTTCTATATCTGACTATTCTGAAAGTGCCGGTGCTGTTTAGGTAAAGGCAGACTTTGGTTTAAAAAGATGCTTTTTTATGTTCTGAGAACAAACCTAAGGCTAAGAGTTATCAGATTTTAGAGTGCATAAATTATCCTGGCCCCAAATGAAAGCTCCCAGGCCTCATTCATTGAGGTACAGAAATCTCCCCCTTTTTTTCTTTTCTTTATGTCAGACGGGTAATGTACCCATGCTGTAACAAGGATTAGAGGGAGGCACATGTCATGCAAGCTCGTGAGAACCCAGTCATCATGCTTACGAACTGGAAAAGGATCCAGAAATCTCCTTTTTAAAAAAGGAGGTTATTGAAGTGACTTTTGATAGACATGATGAGAAACAACTATGAAAGAGCTCTGGTGTGGCCATGTACATAGGATCCTGGATCCTCGCCCCCAACCCTGCAGGGATAGAGGGAGGAATCTCAGTAATCGGAGAGATACAGGTGATAGGGACAATCAATGTGGACGTAAGCAGGGTAGACTATGTCATTTGGCATGTATGTAATGGTTGAGCTATTGATAATAAGCAGTTTCTCAGTATCAGAGATAAGGAAACTTTGCATTGAATTAATGTATAACTAGCTACAGACTTGTCTCTGGAAAAGGCATTTTAATTTTAAGGATAAAACAGAATTAGGACCAGGTGTGTTGGTGCATGCCTCTCATCCCAGCTACTTGAGAAGCTAAGACAGTCTGAGGCCAACCTGGGCAAAAGTAGGAGTTCCAATCTAATAAACAAAAGATGGGAGTGCTACTTAAATAATTTGATGTCCTAACTTCACCAGTATTGGAAAATAAAACAACAACAAAACCATCCAATCATGTAAACAAATTAAAAAAAGGAAAATTATTTTAAGATCAAATATCATTAGGTTTTTCTTCTTAATTACTTTTATAAGGCATTATCACTCCTGGAAGGATTGATAAATTTCTCTTATTGAAACCGAAAACTTGTGGGATGTTCTTTTGGAAGAGGCCTATTTTAATATTAAGTATCTTCAAAATTTGGAGTAGCTTGATTGTAGTTGTTTGTTTCTTTTCAATTCCATAAAGGCAATTTGGAGTAACACTGTTTGCTGAGATCTAGTGCCATTATTTGAACAATATGACCTTGGCTCCCAATTTCTTTAAATATTTACAATTGTTATCCTTACTTTTAATTGCTTGCAGTGAGCAGTATTTGACACATAGTGTCCAGCAAATCTTGGTTAATTATTGGATTATAATTTAGATATATTAAATTAATTTTGAAGATATTCCAAAGAATTATGTAAGAAGTTGGTTCTGAAGACTGCAACTACCAGAACAGAGTCACTCTTTTATAATCAGGCATTTTATTTAATCCTCTCTTTGTCATATTCATGTTCCAGGAATGCAAAGGGTCATTTAGCATTCTGTGTCAGAGTCTACACTGTTGAGCTATTCTTTGTGAGATTTTTTGAGTAAATGTGCCAATAGTTTGATTATAGAACAGTTATTTTTATAGTCTCATAGCATTTTTAGTACCTAGTAGGTCTAAGTCAATGATTCTCAACAGGTAAGGGAGAAAGACACATTGATGTGACAGTAACATTTGGTCTCTGAACAGTCTTGTTCCTTTGCTTCCTAGTGAGAGTTAAAGGCAAATCTGATATGTACAAAAATTGAGAAGAGGGTGATTTAAATGTATATTCTTAAAATGCCTGATATTTTGGGGAAAACAGAATCATCTTAAGTATTCAGAGATAGAACATTTTAATTATCACATTGAAATATCTGAAAAATAAAGTACATAGAATTCACTTTTTTACTGCTGGTTGACTGCTGGCTTGACATGTCTAAGTGTTGGTCTTATAAGTAGAACAATGTTGTTCTCTAAAGAAATTATACTTAGATTTCTCAGAGAAATATCTAATGGGAATTCAATGTTAGAATCATTTTATTGGATGCAGTTTAAAATAAAACCATTTTGGGAAAGTTACTGCATAAAATTAATCATTTTTAACGAGTTCAGTTTTGGGTTTAAAAATACAATAATTTTCTTTTTAAAAAATGGAGTTCTTGCTAAGACTAATTCAGTAAGAACAGCTGTCTCCTTTTTTTGGAGTTAGAATACAATCCTGTAAGTAGATGCTTCAAACCCATTTGGATCACCAAGTCCGAAGTCACTCTCCATCTATGTGGGCTGCACGATATTGACCATCAGTAATAGTTCCTTTTTTTCATAGGGGTAAGATGACTCTCCCAACATTTTCAAGATTTGGCCTGTTCCAGGATAAATTACCGTTTCACAAATGAATACAAGAGGATGCATGTGCAGTAGTCAATTGTGTTTGCACATGTTTACTACACAAACGGAGTGCACTGATTTACTCAGAAATGATGAAAAACTTTATATAGCTGAATTCCCTGATAAGGAGTTTTTCATATCTGCAGGGAAAGATAAGATATTTAGCTATAGCTACCAGAGAAAAATGGAAGCCGTGTTTATGAAGTTAAAGGAACAAATGTCTTTTATCAGTAGAGTATGCGCAGAACATTTGTGAACCATAGTACCCAAAGGAAATTTCTGGGCTAATTTTAGTGTATCTCTTATAGAACAACAGAATCATTTAGAATGTTGGATTTCAAATGTTCCAATTTAAATATGATTACTAAGTCTCAGGAATAGTCCTATCACTATACTAGACCAATAGCCATTGCTTTCCTTCTAGTCACACTTGTGTCAATGTGGCCATTTGAAATGTAATTATAGGGGAAGGGATTAAAACAAGAGGAGACAGTTTCCTTGAAAGCCTGATTGTTGTACATTCTCCTAGGAAAGAGCAGTCTCATGCCATGCCCAGCCCTTTTGCCCTGTGTTCTGGCGGCTTCTGGGGGCATTTCTCTGGAAACACACCTGTGTGCACAAGTATTCTAAGGCACTTTGTATGTGCTGAAGGCACTTTGTATGTGCTCTGTTTTGGGCTTACACTTTCAGAGAGATGCCACTGAACTGGCTATGGGAATTCACTGTGTTGTTACACTCCTTCGTTTTTAGTATTTGTTTTTAAATCTTGAAATAGGAACATTTATTAGTAAGTCAAATGAGCTATTCAGTCAGAGCTGTGGGAACCATGGAGTACCATCTGTAGTTTGTGATGTGCCAGATCAACTCATGTTTGAGCTTTTAGCAGGAAAAATGATAAAAAGTTGTAAAGCGTTTTTATTAACACAGCTGATCCTACAGTAAATCTGGGTGAGAAAATGATTCTCTGAGAGACATACGGCTTTTCCATTATATTGTTTTAATCCTTCTGGAACACATGTTATTATTAATTTTACCTGTTGGTACACATCAATTGCCATCTTGGTGTGTTATAAAAAGAAATACACCCATGCTCTTGGATAAATTTAGTTTTATGGATAAACTAGTTTTCATTTACAGTAGATATGTACTATTTTTGCTGGTTCATCTTCTGCAGTTTCTGAACTGTGCCCCATAGCTGCAGTTTGTATTCTAGATATTGTTGATTGGCCTGGAGCAACACATATTCAAGCTTCCCCAACACAGAATACTGTCACCTCATAACTTTATCACAGCAGAGTTAAGACCTCTTTTCTTCTTTCTTTGTGGGAACAGTTTAAATGTAAGCTTTACAATATGTTTTTAGGACCCTTTGTTCTTGCAACTACTTTATCATTAAACGCTTTTGGGAAGTGTGATGGTTGTGAAGATACTCCTCAGATACAGAAGGCTACCTTCTCTGTGTCAGACTAGCCTCCTCCTGGCTTACATAATACCAAAAGGTCTAAGAAATGTTTTCTAACAGCCTTAGCCCGTCCATGGTTTTTATTCCCTATGGTCTTTACTTATTTTCTCATACTACACATTTAGCTCTAGTGACAGTTTCTCCCTTCTGTTTTTTTTCCTGTATCAAATTGGGTTTTCTATCTCTAAATTACAAACTCCTTTGATAGCACAAGTTTAGGATAATGGAAAGGGAAATGGATTGAGATTTAGATCATGCTTTGGGATGGGTCTGCCTTCTTTAGGCTTTGAGTTGGAAATAATCAAAATCCACAGCTTTAAAAAAAATACTCTCTGTGGGGCTTTAGTGGTTCACACTTGTAATCCTAGCTATTTGGGAGGCTGAGAATAGGAGGATCATGGTTTGAGATCAGCTCAAGCAGAAAGCTTTATAAGACTCCCTTCTAAATCCAAGCAAGCACAGTAGTGCTCATTGTCCCCCTCAAGCTATGTGGAATGCTGAGATTGGGTGGAATATAGTTTCAAGCCAACTGGGGCAGAAAAGTCTGAAAGATTCCGTCTCCAGGGAGGGAAACTGGACATGGTGTCAGGTATGCCTTTGCTCCCAGCAAGCAAGGGAAGCTTGAAGGTAGGTGGGTCGCTACCAGGGCTGCACCTATCCTAAAAAGAAGTGAGACCTATCCTAAAAGTAGCCCATGAAAAACAAGGGCTTGAGGCATGGCTCAATGGCATTGTGTGCACCTATCTAGCAAGGTTGAGGCCCTGAGTTTAAACCCCAGTACTGCTCCCCCACAAATTTTCTTGTAATTATATTTACATGAGAAAAAACTATAATTTTTTATTGTTATTATAAAGGTGATATATAGAGGGGTTACGTTTCATAAGGCAGGTAAAGAGTACTTCTCTTGCCCGGCACCAGTGGCTCATGCCTGTAATCCCAGCTAGTCAAGAGGCAGAGACCTGAGGATCACAGTTGAAAGACAGCTTGGGCAGAAAAGTTCCTGTGAGACTCTTACTTTCAATTAACCGCTCAAAGACCAAAAGTGGAGCTGTGGCTCAGTGGTAGAACATTAGCCTTGAGCAAAAGAGCTCAGGGACAGCTCCCAGGTTCTGAATTGTAGCCTTATGACTGACCACAAAGAACAAAAAAAGTACATTTCTTTCTGGACAGTGGCACTACTTTCCTCTCTCTTCCAGTTTTTCCCTCACATCCTCACCTACAAGTAGTATAGTGTTGTTGTTGTTGTTTTTTTCATTTTCAACATAGTATCTAGTGAGTAACATTACTGCATTTGTTCACTCTTTGTCCCCCAAAAGACAGATTAATGAACAAACAAGACAAAAATAAAAGAAAACAAGAACAGCAACAAAGAAAAAAAAACTTCTTCCATTTCCTTTGGTCTTACTGTGTGTGAATGTCTAGAGTCCTGTATCATTTATCATGTCCCAGTGTATTTTAGATTTAGCTTCTGCATATGAAAGAAAATATTCCCTGTTGGTATCACTGAGCTTGGTTTATCTCACTGAACATAATGTTTTCTAGGTCCATTCATTTCCCTTTGAAACGGGATTTTTAAAGATAATGAGAAAATATAGAATAGTTTATTACTTGTAAAGTGCCATTATGAATATTGTTTTGGTTATGGGCATATGTTTATACTGTACAGTGAGTGTCTAGATCAGTTGTTGACCAAGAGAAGCCAAGTAAAAATATGATAGATTTTCACAGTCTGTTAGTTTTTTTGTTTTTGTTTTTTTTTGCCAGTCCTGGGGCTTGGACTCAGGGCCGTCGACCACTGTTCCTGGCTGCTTCTTCTTTTTTTTTTTTTTTTTGCTCAAGGCTAGCACTCTGCCACTGGAACAACAGCGCCACTTCTGGCCATTTTCTGTATATGTGGTGCTGGGGAATTGAACCCAGGGCTTCATGTATAGGAGGCAAGCACTCTTGCCACTAGGCCATATCCCCAGCCCGAGTCTGTTAGTTTTTTTAAAGTTATAATTAAGGGGTTTTACAAAGGTTTACAATTCTATAAGTCAGGTAATGAGTACAATGCTTCTTGGACACTGTCACCCGTTCCTTCATTTTTTCCCCTCCTTCCCCTGCCCCCCACAATCTATTGGTTTTGACTCCCTGTGTCTTGTACTTTACTATCTCAGGTTCACTTTTGCATCTCTATTTGTCACTATTCTAAACTTGAATATTATAATGCAGTTACATTACACTTGGATTAAATGATGCTAAAACAACCTCCACTTGCTAGGCTAGAAAAGAAAAATACTACATACTATGATCAGTGTTATTGTATCATATAGCATTAGCATTATATCTTTCTCAATAATAAATTTGATCAGAGTTCTAATACATTTCTTTTGGAGAGAGATTAGTACCATTCCTTTTGGTTTAACAAAAGAGCAACTTAAAAGGACATTTATAATTGGGTTAAGATTGGGATTTGGGGGCGAGGTTGGGATGTAGCTCAGTGGCAAAGTGCTTGCCTAGCAAAAGTGTGCAGTGGTCAGCTGGGAATGTGGTTTAGTGGTAGAGTGCTTGCCTAGCATGCATGAAGCCCAGGGTTCAATTCCTCAGTACCACATAAACAGAAAAAGCCAGAAATGGCACTGTGGCTCAACTGGTAGAGTGCTAGCCTTGAGCAAAAGAAGCTCGGAGACAGTGCCCACACTCTTAAGATAAAGCCCCAGGACTGCCTCTCCCCTCAAAAATGTCTTGAGTTTGATCTCCAGCACTTAAAAAAAAAAGATTTTCCTAAATTTAGCTGGGCACTGGTTGCTCATGCCTGTAATCATAGCTACTCAGCAGGCTGAGATTTGAGGGTTAGGGTTCAAAGCCAGTCCGGGGCAGTAAAGTCTGTGTGACCCTTATCTCTAAGTAACTACCAGAAAACCAGAAGTGGAGCTGTGGCTCAAAGTAGTAGATCACTAGCCTTAAACACTCAAGGACAGCCCCCAGGTCCTAAGTTAAATCCCTACTACCCACAAAAAAGAAAAAAAAAGATTTTGGAGCCCATGCTGGAGTATAGAGAAAGTACATTGGAGTATACTTTTCCTTGTGTTCACTTTTTGTGTAGTTTCCTGAAATTTGTAAAAGTTTTTTTTTTTTTTTGGGGGGGGGCAGTCCTGGGCCTTGGACTCAGGGCCTGAGCACTGTTCCTGGCTTCTTTTTGCTCAAGGCTAGCATTCTGCCACTTGAACCACAACGCCACTTCTGGCCATTTTCTATATATGTGCTGCTGAGGAATCGAACCCAGGGCTTCATGTATAGGATGCAAGCACTCTTGCTGCTAGGCCATATTCCCAGCCCCAAAAGTTTTTGATATTATGTAAAAGTCTTTGTGTAAACAGTTTTATTTTAAATTATGGAGAAGTGTATGCCTTTGTAGAGGAAGAAGAATCCTATAATGAACCAAACCATCTAGGCCATTACCTATTCCTTCCAACTAGTTTGAAGCAGATCTCAGGTGTACAATTTCATTCTACAAGCACTGAAAAAAAAATACAATTCTGTGTGTTTTAAATTACAAATGTTAGTTGAAGGAATAAAGTCTTGGGCTGTTAATCCTTCAAAAAAATTTTTCTTTGTGGTGCTGTGATAAAATCTTGACATTAGGGAATGGAGTGAGAACTGATCATCTTTCTCCAAAAGTAATGTTAATAACAGGTATATAGTTAGTGGTCAATTAATTCTAAATTTTGCAGTGACAGAAATCTTATCTTTTTGCCTAGTCCAGTACCTGCAGTTTACAAATGCTACATAATCTATAGGCTGGATAAAATTAACCGAAAGTGAAATTTCCAGACCAGTGGCTCGTGTCTGTAATATTGGCTACTCAGGAGACTAAGATCTGATGATAGCAGTTTGAAGGCAGCCCAAGCAGGAAAGTCTATGAGACTTTTGTCTCCAATTAATCACCAAAAAGTAGAACTATGACTCAAGTGGTAGAAACAGGCCAAATAAAACCATGAGGCTCTAAATTGTACCAGCACAAAAACCAAAACTAATAACACCAAAACAGTGGAATTCTTGAAATCTAGAAGGTTCTCAAGAAAGACTGAACTGTATTGGGATGTGAAAAGTAATGCATGTAGTTCTACCAAAGGAATAAAAATAAAGAATAAAAAGAATTTTGAAATTTATACATTGAATCAGTTTTTCATTATTAGATTGTAGTTGACTTACAGCATTGCTGATATTTATTTTCCTACCTTTTTTTTGGGGGGGGGGCATTAAGACTGTGCTTGACATTTGTTTCCTGTCTTATTTATAGAGGGCTTAAGCTGTATGTTAAGTAGTCATGTTTGCATATTCAAAGTACTTATAAGTAATGTGACTGCCTTCCCTGAGCCTTAGTGAGTTATTTATAAACCTCATAGTCATTGACATTTTTATATTCTTCAGTAGGAAATTTTACTCAAGGAAACAGCTTTTCAGTGTGTAACTATCAGTTGGTCATCTTTGTGTGAATTTTAATTGATGTACCAGGTAACAAGGAAATCATCATACCTACCAGATAGCTGATAGAGTAAAAATCTTAGTTGCTCAAGGTTTTATGTAGAAGATAACGATCAGTTATTCTGTGAGTTACTTTAATTTTTATTATTTTCTTTTGTACCGGTACTGGAGTGTGAACTCATGATCTTGTGTGCTCTCTCTTTCACTCTTTTGCTCTCTCCCTCATTCTCTTTTTCCCTCTTTTTTGTGTTAGTCCTGGGGCTTGAACTTAAGGCCTGGGCACTCTCCTTGAGTGTTTCCACTCAAGGCTGGTGTTCTGCCACTGTTGTTTTAGAGGTTAATTGGTGATGTCTCATGGACTTACCTGTCTGGGCTGGCTTTGAACCATGATCTTTGGATCTCAGCCTTCTGAGTAGCTAGGATTAATTGGAGATTAGAGTCTCATGGACTTTTCTGTCAGGGCTGGCTTTGAACTGTGCTTCTCAGATCTCAGCCTCCTGAGTAGCTAGGATTACAAGTATGAGCCACTGGCTCTCAGCTTGTTAATGTGTGCAACATATTTAAATTTGGAATGAGCAAAAAGATAACTTTTTCTCTTGATGTATGCTCTGTGTAATCATTAGATTGCATTAATTTTTCCCAGGTGTTGTTAAGAACCTGTTAACCTGTTGTTAAGAAATGTCAGTGACAGCTTGAGCTCCTGATAGATGATAGACAGACTGATAGCAGCATCAAGCAATAGTGTACTTGTCCAGTCCCACTGTGGGAAAAGGGAGATCATGCTCAGGTACTGACAAGGTTATATGCAACCATATGCTGATTAGCTTTAATGATTGTGAGAAGTTTGAGTCTCTCTCCACTCTTGGCATGTGCTAAATATGTTAATAAGTATTCCTAAAATACAGGGTTTCTCCCTGTACTTACAAAAATAGGACTTGAAGTGGAAGAGGAATTGATTTCCTAGGTTAGGAGGTGGGTATGTTTTCAGTTCACTCAGATCTTTTAGAAACCAGGTAAGCATTCGTAGTTTTGGTTTCTTTGATGTTATATCCTAACTAAAACAAGGAATAATTATCATGGAATATTTTTCTAAAATGCTGCTGGAGCATCAGATGCTTGTTTGGACCTTTTACATTTTCTACTTTTACCCTTACTCTGTTGGTCCTTATGAGAGGAAAGTAGCCTGAACAATGAGGATTTAAGAGCCAGCCACCCTGCCTGGTTGGAGGCCCACTTCAGCCACCGAGGAGCTTTTTGTAGATTACTAGTGTTTGTGTTCTATTGTAGTAACTGAGGCACAGACAACAGTGCCTGTTAAGTAGTTCAGCATCTTCAGGCTGTTTTTGACAAAGTTGGTTTATATTGTTTTACTGTTTTGTTTTTGTAGCATCCCAGCTATAAGAGGAGGGAGTTTTTCACTGAGTAACTTGCATTATCATTTGCTCGTATTCTACTAATTACTGATCTTGGGAAAGCAATTCTGAAGTTAGTATACCAGGATTATGGCAAGAAATCAATGAAATTACTTTTTGAAAATCTACCAAATGGCACAGATTCCTCTCTCTTTGAATCTGGAGTCAAATTTCACTCATCTTTTTGTTTAGCACTGTTGTTTAGTATTGTGTGTGTGTGTATGTATTTTTATATATATTTGGTGGTGGTCCTGGGGTCTGAATTTAGGGACTGCACTCTGTCCCTTGCTTTCCTGCTCAAGGCTAGCACTCTACCACTTGAGCCACAGCTCCGCTTCCTGCTTTTTGGAAGTTCATTGGAGATGAGGACATTCTCTGCCCAGCTGGCTTCCAACCTCCATCCTCAGATACCAGCCTCCTGAGTAGCTAGGATTGCAGCTCCCAGCCCTCAAAGATGTTTATGGTAGTATTTTGCAGAGTTTTACAGTAGCAGGTGTGTTTGAAGGTCTGCATTGCATATCTAATCGCTAACATATAGTTATTTGAGTTTTATTTCAAACAGTTTATATTTCATTCAAAGCTATGAATATGAAGTGTGAAGAGGTATCTGTCAAAGCTGTGTTACTGACCCAAATCATCCAGGAAATAGATAACCAAAAGGAATCAATTTGTTTTACTTGATCTCTTGTGGTTCCAGTGTAGGACTAAATTTTTTGCTTCCTACTGAAACCCAAACAGTGATTTTGGCACTGATATTTAGGCTAATATCAGTCTGTGGAAATCAGAGTCAGACTTACCATTGTAGTTTTAAGATTGAAGAAATATCAGACTTGTCATTTCAGGGTGAAACAAAAAAATTTTAAATCTTGTGCTTTATTTTGCCTGTCTAATTTAGATTTATAAGCTCCACTGGTAGCAGCTGTTTCATTTTTAGGTTGTGCACAAGAACTGTCACATTTTTGGTTGTCTGTGTTTTTGCTTTTTATCTAAACTAATGATTCTGCCCAAGAACTAATTTACATATTTCCGTTTGTAGTACAATGGAGATGGGAAACATTCTTTTCAATTCAGTGCCTGGAATTCCTGACTAGCTTTCTCATCATCAGGCCTGATGAAAACACATGGTAAAGTCCCCCCCACCGCCCCCCCCCCAAAAAAAAACAATCCAAAACATTCCAACTTATTTTTCTTAAAAAAGATGGATCAAAATTGCTAAGCTAATTAAAGATAAAGAAAATGTCATGATTTAATTCTTTGTAGTGTATGTTCTGGGTAGTACTAATCATTGTAACACTAAATATTAAATTATATCTAAATCAACATTGGGCATTATTCCTTTTTATTATTTCAAGGGAATATAAATGTTAGATTTATATGAGATTTATAATAGTTGAGAAATAAGATTTCTTTGCAATGATAGGCTGATAGTTCTTTTTTCTTGTTTCTATGCAATCAGAATTTTAAGAGCACATATTTAAAGGTCTAGTAGAGGATCTTCAATCATTGGTTTTGTTTTTGAGTCACTAAAAGAACTGAAGACAAAGTCTTAAAAATAAATACCTAGGGGCTGGGGATATGGCCTAGTGGCAAGAGTGCTTGCCTCGTATACATGAGGCCCTGGGTTCAATTCCCCAGCACCACGTATTCAGAACACAGCCAGAAGTGGTGCTGTGGCTCAAGTGTCAGAGCGCTAGCCTTGAGCAAAAAAAAAAAAAAAATACCTAAAGTACTTTTTTTTTATAAATTCTGTGTTGGTCTTTGTCTTTGTGTATATGGGAAATAAAAGTTATATACACCTATTTGCTGCAGAAAAAGCCATCATCATCATCATCTTTGGAAAATCTATCTATCTATCTATCTATACATATACATATTTAAAAATTTGGATTGATGCTTGCATGCCATCATTGTTAGCTGAAGTTTGAGGGATTCTTCAGGGGTCAAGAGCAGGCCAGCTGATCTTCTGAATTATCCCATTCTTCCAGAATGAGCCCTGAGCTCCCTGGCTGTCGGTAAAAGATATACCTGAAAGAAACTTGACAGGAAATAGAAATGTGTTGTTTTGATCTGCATTTATAACATTGCTTCGTTGGGCTGTGGGAAGTAGAATTTGCCTATTTTTAAAGATTAAAATTCATTGCTACATAATTTTTTTTATTATCCTAGGGATGTAAGTTTACTGTAAACCACCCAACCATAGACCTTTAAGATAATTTTGTTTTTGTACTTGTTTCATAATCTGTCAAATCTATTTGTATCTTTCTTCTATAGTAGGATTTTTCAAAATGTACTTCATGTTCAATTAAAGTCACCTTAACTTAAAAACAAAACAAGAATATAAGGGCTGGGGATATGGCCTAGTGGCACCACGTATACAGAAAACAGCCAGAAGTGGCGCTGTGGCTCAAGTGTCAGAGTGCTAGCCTTGAGCAAAAAGAAGCCAGGGACAGTGCTCAGGCCCTGAGTCCAAGCCCAAGGACTGCCCCCCCCCAAAAAAAATTATATATATATATATTTATATGAAAAAAAACCAGAGTATATTGTACAAAGTTTAGCTAGCACAAAGCTGGGTGCATATGTGAGTTCTTGTGTGTGTGCACACGCACGTGCATTTATTGGGCCACTGTCTAAAGTGTGTGTGTATTATATATGAATATGTAATTAAAAATAAATTATACTCAAACATGTTAGAAAGATATGCTCAGGTAGGGATGTACAGATTTTGAGAGTAGTCATTTTTAAAACAGGAAATAATTCTGCTTTTTTAGTGGGTATTGTAGAATTGTTACTGTAGTCTGCATTTGGAAATAGTTACATTCCTGTTTCATTACTGGAATGTTACTGGCTCTTTAAGTGTGCCCATGTACTGAGTGATATTTCATTGTTAAAGAGGAATGGAGATATATTTTTTCAAAGAATAGTAACTATTAGTAAGTCAATAAATACAGTTTTCTCTCAAGTTTTTCTATTAACAGTAACTATTATTGTCCAGTGTGAAAATGAAAAGAGCAAGTGAATCTAAGGAAACACATTCTTAATTAGCAGTTAATCTTTTTCATAAACACAAAGTTTATATATCATATATGTAGTTTGGTTTTATTTCCCATTGGGAAAAGGTTACTTCTTTATAGAGTGCTAGTAGATCTATACATTCCTTATCTTTTTGTGGGAAATTGGTTCTAGGACATCTCCCCATACCAAAGTTGGCTAATACTTGGTCTCTTACGTAAATGGTGTAATATCTGCACATAATGTATGCACATTGTATACTTAAATCATCTATAGGTTGCTTATAATATCCAATACAATGTAAATTCTATGCAAGTACTCTATTATTTAAGAAATAATGACAAGGAAAAGGTTTTGGGGCCAGGGATGTAGTAGCATCTCATGTTAGAATGCTTATGTAGTATGAGTGAGGCCCTGGGTTTGATTCCCAGCACACAAAGATGTCCACACAAAAATGTTTGGATAAGCCAGGTGCCACATATAATTCTAGCTACTCAGGAGGCTAAGATATGAGCATCACAGTTCAAAGCCAGCCCAGGCAGGAATGTCCGTGACTCTTAATCTCAACCACCAAAAAGGCCTGAATTAGAGCTATGGCTCAGTGATAGAGTGCTTAGCTTTGAGCAACAAAGCCTAGGCTACAATTGTGTTCAAGCCCCAAGACTGGCACAAATTTGCAAAAGTTTGTATATATTTAATAGAGATACTTTTTTTCTGAATATTTTTCTCTCTGACTTGTTGAGTCCTCAGATATAGACCCACTGATAGAGAGAACTGACTGTATCAACATTTTATGATATGAGGCTAGAGTTCCAAAACAAAAGTACTGAGACTTCCAGGAAGTCTGTCACTTGAGTATGAGAATGTCCCTGGGTTTGTAACCCTATGATGTCCTCTTCCATTTCCAATAAGCCCCTAAGTGTGAATGTCACAAGTGGTAACTGAGCACCAGTGCAGTCATCTGGAATATTGTTTCTAATAAACAACATTCTCACAAATGTAATGCGCTTTGATTTGTAAATATCATTTTCCTCTCAGTTTTAATTTCTAACTATGTGGGAGGGCTTAGTAAAATAGCTTACTCTTCTTTACCTTTACAAAGATTCAACATGAATCCTATTTATTTTTTATTTTGTGCCGGTCCTAGAGCTTGAACTCAGGGCTTGGGCACTGTCCCTGAGCTTTTTCAGCTTGAGGCTAGTGCTTTATCACTTGAGCCACAGCTCTATTTGTGGCTTTTTGCAGTTTAATCGGAGATAAGAGGCTTGTAGACTGTCCTGCCTTGGCTGACTTGGACCTCGATCCTCAGATCTCTGCCTCCTGAGTGGCTAGGTTTACAGGCAAGATCCTTGGAGCCAGCTCATTGTGTTTTTAATTTGAATAAAAATTTGAATACAAATGGAAACCACAATGAAGTAGAATAGCTAAAGTGTATTCTTTTTGCTTTTTTCTTTTACTTTTAAAGACAGTGCCAAGTTATTCAAGGGCAAATATAAAGCAAGGCTGTCAATATACAATCACTTAGGGAAAAAGCTAGGCAGTTTCTTAGAAAGTATAACGAAAATAAAAATATGTTTACTATATTCTTCAATATTTCTCCAAGAAATGCACTAAGAACAACATGAATTCTGCTCTCTGCTCCTTAATCACATATATATGTGGCCTAAACTAACTCATGACTTGATTCAAATTGGTATTTATGGCCCTTTGGTGAGTGTCTGCTGGTGGGTTGCTTCTCTGAACCTTGGCAGTGTGCTTAGTTGAGCATAATGTCCACCTTATCTTATCACTTCTGAACGTGTTAAATACTAAATTTTAGTTTCTGTACTGAATATAATAGTGCATTTCCCTTTTCTCCAATAACTAAGAGAAATTTCATAATGATTTCTGTATGGATGAATGACCTTTGAGCTCTTTTAAAAGTTTAGAATAGAGTCTGTTTTCCAGAAATACTGCTTTAAATTCTACTGGAAATTTTTTTAATCTAAGAGTTTCAAAATGAATATCTGGGTGTTATCTCCTCCTCCTCCTCCTCCTCCTCCTCCTCCCCTTCCTCCTCTTCTTCCTCCTCCCTCCTCCCTCCCCCCCTTCCCTCCTCCCTCCTTCTCCTCCTCTTCCTCCTCCCTCCTCCCTCCTCTTGGGATTAAAGTGTTTCCCCAAGTGAGGAATATTTGTGTCTACAAGGTTAACAACAACTATAGATTCATATTAACAAACTTTTCATTGGTAGCTTCTCAGAGTATTAGGAATTTTTAAAGATAACACACCTCTTTAGTCTATTTAGATGTAAAATTTCATGTTCATTTTTTCATAAAATCTAGCTAATATATCAAATGAGGAAAATGAGATGTTTCTATTTTGTCTATAGAGAGAATTCTAGATTTTTTTTTATGGTAAAATACATTTCAAAATATATTGTTTTAACTATTTGAAAGTAGTTCTTTTTTCAATTTTTAATAGTGTTAAGTATATTTACACTTTGGTGCCTACTTTTTTTACATTGTTTCTTAAAATGTAATTTTATTGTTATTACTATTATTTTTTTGATTGGCTATGGGGCTTGAACTCAGGGCATGTGTACTGTCCCTGAGCTTTTGTGCTCAAGGCTATCACTTAGAGCCACAGTTACACTACTGGTCTTTAGGTGGCTAATTGGAGATAAGAATCTCACAATCTGCCCAGGCTGGCTTCCAGATGAGATCCTCAGATCTTAGCCTCCTCTAGCTAGGATTACAAGTGTATATTGCTACTGTTAAGGTGTTGTGTAGAAGGGTTGGCGTTCGATAAGCCAGCTAATGAGTATATATTTTTTGGATGGCATTGCCCCTTCTTTCACTTTTCCCCAATTTTCCCCTTCTGTCTCTGCTTGCTTTTATTTTGTAAAAGTAATGTAACCTTAGTGTACATGTATAATTACTACCCAGCACTAAAAAGAATATATGGGTTTGTTTGGATAAATCACCTCCTTCCCTACCTCTCTCCCCTTTCCCTTACCTTTCCCTTCCCCTTCCCTCTTCTTTCTTTTCCCTAGGAACTTGTTCATACTAGGCAAGTTCTTTATCACGATATTTAAATTCATTGTCTAGAATTTTTAAGAGTCAGTTAAATACTATTTGTTCCTGGTGAATTTTCTTCCATTGTTTAAATAATAGGACCTTCTGATCTTAGCTTCTGTCCCTTTGAAATAGTCTCTCCTCCTCATGTTCTCCCCTTTCACTTCTGTTCACCATAGTATTTCCTTAAAGAAAGAAGCAGCACAAGTGTTTATCTTAAATGCACCATTTTCTTCACAGAAGTTTAGAGTCTTTCACAGATGTGTTTGTCTTCAGGCATATGAAGTAGTCCTCCCTTCAGCGGGTGTTGGTGAAGCAGTTTTGTCTGAGGAAGGCAATCATAAATGATGACAGGTGGGAGAATAGGGACTGACTCAGATCCAGTGAGGGCCTCACCTCTTCCTCCTTGTTCCTGCTACAAATTCATTGTCGGGAATAGATAAAATAGTTGAGAAAAATAGAGACTCTTTCAAGTAGAATATGTACTTATGAGCTACAATAAAAGTTTTTATTTCCTATTTGTTAGTGTTTAAAACACTATTTCTTCATGTAGGAATTTCTGGAGTGTTCTATAAAAGGAAGCCTGAAAATTTCTGATGTCTTTTTTCTTTCCATTTCTTCTACCCGCTTCTCCTCCTCACCCCTCTCGCTGTAAAAATACTGTTAGTAATCCTGAAAAAAAATGTTAGCGAAGGAGTTTTATATCTTTTCCATTTTGTACTTTCTTAGTTTACTTCTTAGGCAAACCCAGAAAATATAATGGGCCTGGGACAGAGCAAAGGACCTACCATGTGCCCAGATTTTCTGCAAGTTGTCTTATTTAAGTTTTATAGTTTTTCTAGAAGATGGGTAATAGCACCCTCCTTGGGCTCCAGAAACCTACACGCAGCCTTTGGAATTGTTGGCAACATTGCAGACTGATCATTGACAGAAGCAGGGTGACTCTAAAGGTTGAGTGCTGCTGTTCTTTTCTTCAAGGCTGCCTCATGGTGCCAGGGTACAAGACACAGTGAAACTCATTGTGGATTAATTGGGTCTATTCCTCACTAATCACAAACTGCCTTCCAGTATCACATTTCTCTTATCTGTTATGTTGGGAGTTACTTGAATACCATGTGCATAAGCCAGTATGCGCACACGCAACACGCACGCACGCACGCACGCACGCACTGAAATAGGGTCTTTATGTAGCCCTTTCCTGAATTCTGGGATGCTGGGATTACAGGAATTCCAGGAATGCCTTATTATAACCCCCCCTCCCCCTTTTTTGGAGGCAGTACTGGGGACTGAACCCAGTGCCTTGCGCTTGCTGGAAAAGTGCTTTATCACTTGATTTATACCTCAGGTTTAAGCCAATATGTATAGTACCATTTAAAAGAGCAGACTTTAAGAAAATCCAAATAAAAAACCACATTGACAGGGCTAATCTGCTCACTTTACATTGGTATATCTTCAAGTTTACATACTCAAGTATAGACTCAGTTTTAGAAAAGAACCAATTGTACTGCTGGGTTTCTTCCTTTTTTTTTTTTTTTTGGGCAGTCCTGGGCCTTGGACTCAGGGCCTGAGCACTGTCCCTGGCTTCTTTTTACTCAAAGCTAGCACTCTGCCACTTGAGCCATAGTACCGTTTTCTATATATGTGGTGCTGGGGAATTGAACCCCAGGCTTCATGTATATGAGGCAAGTGCTCTTGCCACTAGGCCATATTCCCAGCCCCTGCTGAGTTTCTTAAATGAGTATCTTTCAAACTGTGTTGAACTATTTGAGTTACAAAAAAATGAACGTGTGGAATGTTTTAGAATGTGTCAAATGAACCAGTGAATTTCCAGGGAAAACATCTATTTTGATAATAAAAACCAGAGCATTTAAAATAGTATTCAAGTTTAATATTATTGGTTGTTTTTTATGCCAATACTGGGGCTTGAACTCAGGGCCTTGGCTCTACCTCTTAGCTTTTTTTGCTCAAGGCCAACATTCTTACTTGAGCCATGGCTCCCCTTTTGATCTTTTGCTGGTTAATTGGGGATAATAATCTCATGGACTTTCCTTCCTGGGCTAGCTTTAAACCTCAATCCTCAAAGCTCAGCCTCTTGAAAATCTAGGATTACAGATATGAGTCACCAGTGCTTAGCAAGTTTAATATTTTAGTAATGCTGTTAAACCTAAAGGAATTAGTAAATGTATAATGAAAAACATTAGAAATGGAAAGTATAAGTATCAATTCTTTTTTCTCTTCTAGGGGTCTTAATGCATCTTTTTTAGTAGTTTAGTGGCCATTCTGTCAAATGCTAGTTTTGTTTATATGTGGTAGATTTATGGAGTACATTAAGAAACTAGACTTTATCATAGGTAGTAGGTAGTGATAGAGTCAGTTGCTCAATTTGGGGAGGGATTATTCTGGCCCCTAATAGCATCCTTTATAGCCTAATAGAACAAATGAAACTGTGCTGTAGCATTAATGTTCTTTGCAAATTCTTAGGACCAATAATAATGACTGCCCTTATTTTTCTAAATTAAAATGGATTAATATAGTTTGTAATGTGCTTTAGAAACACAGTGAATATTTTTTTAAAGGAACTATTTTTCTCCTAGATGAAAAATAGATTTGGTGAAATTTGTTGATTTGGATAATCAGTGTTTTTGGCTTAAGTAGTAGATTTTTTTTTAAAAAAATATGAAAACCTAAACAGTGTGGCTGTATTTCTCTGCCTTAATTAATTATATGCCATTTTACTTTGTCTATGATCTATCCCACTTTCTCTTTGAGATTAAGTTTTCTAAAATCCTATCTTGTTACCCTGCCAACTTGTTAGTGTCCTGGCCTGTTGATTCAAGTTCTGGCCTAGGGTGTTTTGCAGCCTCATCTCTGCTTACTTCCCCAACTTAGTGCTGGATTGAAGCCAGACTTTTCTACCCAGTATTATCCTTATGAATCTGTGTTAGTATTTATAGCATTTACTTGTATTTGAGATTTTTTTTAATATACTGAAATCCTAAAGGACACAGAGTTCACAAAACCATACAGTTTTCAAGCAAGAAATATTGTCCAAATAATTGTCATTTGCACTTTAGAATATTATGTCATATAAATTCTGGTGTTGATCAGTAGATTTTTCTAAATTCATAATAGATGGAACTTGGACAAAGCTTATAGTTACCTCTACTATTTTTATTTCAGCAAGGTGTTTGCAATAGTTTTTGTCCCCCACGCCCCCCAATAGCTCTTAAAAAGCACCCCTTACATTTAGATGTGTAATTATCTTAGGGAGAATTTTCAAACACTTTGAATGGCACTATTTAATACATGGAAACTGATGATCAAACATTTAAATTGAAACTGTTTGTACTGTGAGCTGGTTTTTACTAAAAGCTGGAGTACTGTGATTATTGGTCCCTCTGTGCAGAGACTCCACAATCCATGTTATACTCTCAGCAGTCCTATTTATACATGTTATTGGTGTAACTATTACTCTGTTGGTAGTCTTTTCACTGTATCTGGAAATGTAGTTCACCTCCTGAGGAAAAAAGGGGGGAAAATACCAGTAGCACTTAATACCATTATTCCCACAGAGCTTCAGAAATTGTCATACAAGTTTTCATGTTAATCTCACAAATGCTGTTATATTGAATTTATTTAATTTCAAAACAGTATTCAGTGTCTTTTAATGATAGCCAGAAGCTGAAATAAGGTCGGCATGATAGGACGGGGGGAGATGAGAATGGATTTAGGAGTGTATAAGAAAGGAGATAGCTGTAATTGCAGGGAAACCTGTGTGTATCTCTAAAGGGTTATTTTTTTCCCTCTACAAGGATTAGCAGAGTTATGAAGGTCCTGTGTAAAGTCAGGGGTGACTGCTACTCTTTCCTTCAGGAATTATGGAAGATTTCTGCTATGTTACATCAGAAATGGGTTGTTGCATATAGATTTTCAGTGTACTTACCATAGTTATTCTTTTTTGAGTCTTTTCCCCTCGAAGAACATTCTTTTTTTTTTTCTCCAAATTTTTATTATGAAACTGATGTACAGAGAGGTTACAGTTTCATACGTTAGGCATTGGATACATTTCTTGTACTGTTTGTTACCTTGTCCCTCATACCCCCCTCCCACCTTCCCCTTCCCCTTTCCCCCCCTGAGGTGTTCAGTTTACTTACACCAAACAGTTTTGCAAGTATTGCTATTGTAGTTGTTTGTCTTTTTTTACCCTGTGTCTCTCAATTTTGGTATTCCCTTTCAATTTCCTAGTTCCAATACACGGTTTCCAATATACACGGTTTCCAATATACTCAGATAAGATTATAGAGATAGTGTAGGTACAACCACAGGAAGGTGATACAAGAACATCATCAATAGTAGAAGCTACAGATACACATGGGACGTTGAAAGTAGTTACAACTGTGTTATAACAATTGTCTCCATAACATGGAGTTCATTTCACTTAGCATCGTCTTAGGTGTTCATAAGGGTATAGCTATTGGGCCTTGTGATGCTCTGCTATGAGTTGCCTAAACCTGTACTAATTATTCCCAATAAGGGAGACCATAGAGTCTATGTTTCTTTGGGTCTGTCTCACTTCACTTAGTATAATTTTTTCCAATTCCTTCCATTTCCTTACAAATGGGACAATGTCATTCTTTCTGATAGAGGCATAAAATTCCATTGTGTATATGTACCACATTTTCCTGATCCATTCGTCTACTGAGGGGCATCTGGGTTGGTTCCAGATTTTCGCTATGACAAATTGTGCCGCTATGAACATTGTTGTGCTGGTGGCATTACTGTGATTTTGTTTGTGGTCTTTTGGATAGATACCCAAAAGTGGGGCTGCTGGGTCATAGGGGAGTTCTATATTTAGCCTTCTGAGGAATCTCCATACTGCTTTCCAGAGTGGCTGAACCAGTTTACATTCCCACCAACAATGAAGTAGGGTTCCCTTTTGGCCACATCCCCTCCAACAATTGTTATTGTTAGTTTTCTTGATATATGACATTCTTACTGGGGTGAGATGGAATCTCAGTGTTGTTTTGATTTGCATTTCTTTTATGGCCAGTGATGTAGAGCATTTTTTCATATGTCTCCTGGCCATTCTCATTTCCTCATCAGAGAAGTCTCTTTGTAAGTAAGTCTTTAGCCCACTTGATGAGTGGGCTATTGGTTCTTTGCGGTTTTATTTTGGAAGAGGGTAATTTTTTTAGTTCTGCATATATTTTAGATATGAGGCCTTTGTCCGTTGAATGGCCGGTAAAGATCTTCTCCCAGTCTGTGGGCTTTCTGTTTATCTTGCGAGCTATGTCCTTTGCCGTGCAGAAGCTCTGCAGTTTGTTGCAGTCCCATTTGTCCAACCTTTCTTTGATTTGTAGCCTTTCTGGGTCTTTGTTAAGGAAGTTCGGTCCTGTGCCAAGGAGCCCAAGGGTTTCTCCTACTCCTTGAAGAACATTCTTATCAGAGATTTCACTAATTCTCTGCAAAGTTTGTGAGTGGTTGCCAACTAGAGTTTTCTTGAAACCCTATCTTTGCCTAAATATGAATTATAGAAAAGAACAGCAAATAAATATTCCAAGCTCCCAAATAATCTTTTAAAAATAATTTTAAACTGATAGCTATTTAAATTAGGAGAGATTTTTTTCATTTCATTTTTTTACTTGTTTTCAGAATGTTAGAGATTCACAGGTTTTCTTTTTTAAATATATATTATCTTTAAGTAGTTGTGCAAAAGAGTGGCCATTCAACAAGGCAGTTTATGAATACATTGCATATTTCTCTCCTATCCACCCCTACTCTCACTTTTCTTGAATTTTGTAGGATATACATTGAATTTTTGGCTGCATTCTCCTCCCCTTCTCATTTGTTTACCCCATCCCCTTGACCCCACTCCAAACCTTTCAAGTACCCATTTCCTGGTGTTTATTTTGTTGAACTATGATTTTTTTGCCTTTCTAAGGAATTGCACTGAGTTCTCCCTCAAAGCTACCATATTTCAATTAATATGTTTATGTACACTTAACAGACCACCCAAGGTATTTACTTATATATTTGTAAACCATTTCTCCCTTTGACAGATTTTCTTTATAGCCATGGCTGTATAATTCTCAATTGAGTGCTTATGGGAAAAACCAGTTAGTTGTACATAGAAAAAGCCAACTTGCTACTCAGAAGACTGAGGTCTGGAGAATTGGAGTTTGAAGTTACCTCAGACAGAGAAGTCTATGAGACTCCATCTCCAATTAACCAGTAAAATGCTGGACTATTGGCATGACATAAGTGGTAGAGTATCTAGTCATTGGTTGATACCCAGGTCATGTATCTTTTGAATTTTTATAACTTTTCATGTCTTGAACTGTGATCCCTCAGTGTCTACCTCTGAAGTAGTAAGACTAGAGACTTCAAACACAACATCCTGCCTTTGAAACTTAACTGCCAAATCACTTTCCATAGTAAATATTCCCATTTTGCATTTTCAATAACAGTATATAAAAATATTGGTTGTGCGTCCCCTGGCTAGCACTTAACATTGCCATATGTTTTCTTTTGACTATTTTAGTAGCATTGTAGTGGTATATCTTGGTTTTGTATTTTTCCTAATGACTAATGATGTTCAGCATACCTTTGTTGGCCTATCAGTTCTATTTGTGTATCTTTAATGTTTGAAGGTTGATCTTTGAAGTTTGTTAGAATCTTTTGTCCACTTAAAAATTTTGTTTTTCTTTTTTTAAATTAATGCTGAGAATTATGTTCTTGATCAGTCTTTTATCAGATACATGACCTGGGGGAGGGTATTTTCTTTCAGCTTAATGTGTCTCTATCAATGTTCTTTGATGGATTATTCTGAATATTGACTTAATACTAGACCAAAAAGCCTTTAAAAAGTATCCAAGTATGCCTGTATGTGTTGAGGAAGAGTTAAGGTTTTCATTATCTTCTTTTTCATTTTCCCTGCTTTTCTTTGACTTCACCTTTCCTCACTCTGTCTACCCGTTGTTTCTGTTTTTTTGTTGTTAAATTTTTATTGTCACACTGAGGTACAGAGAGGTTACACTTTGATACGTTACACATTGGATACATTTCTTGTACTGTTTGTTACCTCCTCCTCTGTCTACCCTTTGTTCACATAAATACACACACACACACACACACACACACACATTTTTCTTATTTATTTTTAAATTAGGTCCTGTAGGACAATACAGCAAAAAAATAAAAATTAAAAAAATCTCTTTTCACACCATGTTGAACAGACTTTGAAACAATGCAGCTGGATAGGACAAATGAATTATGCTTTCTGTCAAAATTGTGAGGGGCCGCTTATTTTAGCGGCTTCTGAAGATGGAAGCATTTACGCTGGGGCCATATAGCTTGTCAAAACTAGATATGTTCCTGTGTTTAAAATATTTGGGATTTTCCAAAAGTTGCCATTTCCTCCTGATCCTTCCCAAGGAGGGCTTGGTTTCTGATTACACTTAACCCCTACTTCACTGCACATGCCTCTGAATTGACTTCTGATACTTTGCCCATTCAGATAAACAATAGAGCTTCATGAGTATTGGCATTTTATTTGCAAGTGGTTTATATTAGAAATGCGTTTATATGCAATTGGACTGCCTGATATTTTTTCACATCCATGTAACAATTTGGTCTTAAGGTCTGTAAAAATAGATTTTTATGGAAAGCTTAAGACTACTGTATTGTATTCTTTTTTTTTTTTTTTTTTTGGCCAGTCCTGGGCCTTGGACTCAGGGCCTGAGCACTGTCCCTGGCTTCTTCCCGCTCAAGGCTAGCACTCTGCCACTTGAGCCACAGCGCCGCTTCTGGCCGTTTTCTGTATATGTGGTGCTGGGGAATCGAACCTAGGGCCTCTGTATCCGAGGCAGGCACTCTTGCCACTAGGCTATATCCCCAGCCCCTGTATTCTTTTTGACAAATGATAGTGGATAAGTATTTCCAAAAGTTCCTCTTTAAGGAGCTAAAAAAATATAAGTACACATCTAAAATGAATTAAAATTTCATGGCCATAATTTATTTTTTATTAATAATTTTTATTTTTATTACTAATTTTATTAATAATTTAATTTTTTATAATAATTTTAATTTTCATAAAGCTAACATTTTTAAAAATTGTAAACACTTGCTCTGTACACAGGTAATTTTGTGATGAGCCAGATAGTGTTTAAAATTGATGAGAGATTAGGATTAGGGTAGTTTTAGTTCACAATGTGAAGGTATTAACACACGTTGGGCCTAAGATTTCAATTTTACCTTGAATCTTTTAAAAATTTGATCTTTATTGGGGTGATGGGTGGTATTATATTTTGAATTGCCTTATACATTCTATCCAAGTCCTTTTTGCTTTGGTTATTTTTCATAGTGTCTGATTTTATGCTCAGACAAGGACACTGATTCACATTAATTTATTGCCTTTAATATTATTAGTTTGTACAAAGGGGTTATAATTCCCTAAGTCAGGTTATGGGTACGGTGCTTCTTAGTCAATGCCACTCCTTCCTTCGTTCTTTCTTATTTTCCCTCTCCCATCCCTGGGATCTCTCAAGTTAGGATTATTAATTTACACTTCCTGGGCAATTGAGGTAATAGGCTTGCATCATCATGCTCAGTTTTTTCTTGACTGAGATGAGGGTCTCATTAATTTGAGGTGGAGAAGTCTCACAAGTTTTTGCCTGGGCTGGTTTAGAATCTCCATCCTTCAGATCTTCCCTCTTCTCTCTTCCAGCAGCTAGAATCACATTGTGAGCTACTTGAGGCCAGCTTTTTTTTTTCCTTCCTTCCTTCCTTCCTTCCTTCCTTCCTTCCTTCCTTCCTTCCTTCCTTCCTTCCTTCCTTCCTTCCTTCCTTCCTCCCTCCCTCCCTCCCTCCCTCCCTCCCTCCCTCCCTCCCTCCCTCCCTCCCTTCCCTTTCTCCCTCCCTCCCTCCCTCCCTCTTTGGTGCCAATGGTGGGGGTTGAGCTCAGAGCCTGAGCATCACTCCTTATCTTCTTTGACCAAGGCTAGCATTCTACCACTTGAGCCACAGATCCACTTTTGACTTTATTTAAGTAATATTGGAGTTAAGAATGTCATGGACTTTCCTGCCTGGGTTGCTTTGAACTGTGATCCTCAGATCTCAGCTTCCCAAGTAGCTAGGATTGATTATAGGCATGATCCACCAGCATCCAGCTTTGATCTTTTAAAAAGAGATTACACACGGCATAGTGAGTGGTATATGCCTGTAATCCTAGCATTTGGGAGGGAAAGGAAGGAAGATCTCTAGTTCAAGGCTGACCTGGACTATTTAGTGAGATTGTATTATTGTGCCAAGTCGCGAAACGACCACCAAGAAGGCCACCGAGACTCAGATGTTCCAAAATGCAAAAGCAAGGCAAGGCTTTATTTAAGCGAGCTGCAACTTGGGCCACGTCCTACCCACCGACCCAGCGGAGGTTAGGAGGAAGCCCCCAGCTCCGATTACACAGAGCTTATAAAGGCAAAAGACAAAGTTACAGCAATCAGGTGTTTAATCAAGCAAGATTACGGGTACAAATCTGATTGGCTCAGGGCTGGAGGCTTAGAGTTAAGCATTCCCAGTCGTTAGAGTTCTCCACCGGCTGGGCCCTAATAAGCTTGTCCTGGGGTTTGCTCACAGGGCCTGCTTATCTCAGGTTTACGTGGTAAAGTGGCGTTCACGTGGTAAAGTGGGGCCTGACTTCAAAGTCTGGCTCTTCATTTCCCCCCTTCAGTATATCAAAAAACAAAAGCAGAAATCAAAGAAGGAAGGAAAGTTGGTTTGGTTATATAAACGATTGGTGTGACCAAAGGCCACATTGATATCTGTATTTTAAAAATAATATTTTAGGTGGCAGAGATATTTTAATTCTCTGATTATATAGAAATGAATTTTAAAAAAGAGCTCTGGCTTTTAAATAGATACGTTGTAAGAAAATCTTTTTTTTTTTTTTTTTGGCCAGTCCTGAGCCTTGGACTCAGGGCCTGAGCACTGTCCCTGGCTTCTTCCCGCTCAAGGCTAGCACTCTGCCACTTGAGCCACAGCGCCGCTTCTGGCCGTTTTCTATATATGTGGTGCTGGGGAATCGAACCTAGGGCCTCGTGTATATGAGGCAGGCACTCTTGCCACTAGGCTATATCCCCAGCCCGTAAGAAAATCTTGATGAGATGAATAACCATGAACATAAGATCTTCTAGTGACCTCTCTTTTAAAAAGCTCATGTTCTGTAAGGAACTTAAATATAAGTGTTCTGTTTGTACTGCTAATCATATTCATAGTTAAGACTTGTAATTTGTGTTGCTTTGTCTTGGGACTTCAGTGAGTTGAAAGGTGTGATGCAGGTACAAGCAGTGAATTTTCAGTAAAATGTATAAAAGATATGTGCCATCTTCCCAAATAATTACTAATGTGTCTAAATACTAAACATATGGCCAACAGAAAAAATCTGATTTCTTTACTTTCCTTGGTATTTACTATGGCTTTATTTTAGTCTCCAAGATTTACCCATTGATATAGATTTGATTTTAGAGCCACTTAAAATTGTTAAATTTTCTTGATTATTTTAGGTTAGTTTATTGTGAGCTGCTAATGTTTTCGATATATAGTAAGTTTATCATGACAACCTCCTCTTAAGTTGAGAATCATAGGTATATGATATGTCAATATTTTCTCCAGCTGTATAGATTGTTTTTGTCATTTTTTGGGATGATGTTATCTGATGAAGACTTTTAATAGAATTCAGTTTATCATGCTATGGTTGCTTATGGTGCCAAATCCAATGATACAATGACTTTTTTTTCCAGACAGTTTTGTGGTTTTTGTTCTTACATGTAGGTAGTTAATTTTTTAAAAAATAATAATTACTTCTTGTCAAAATGATGTACAGAGGGGTTATGGTTTCATACGTTAGGCCATGGGTACATTTCTTGTACTATTCCTTACCTCCTCCCTCATTTCCCCCTCCCCTCTCCTCCTTTCCCTCTCCCCCCATGAGTTGTTCAGTTGGTTTACAACAAATGGTTTTGCAAGGATTGCCTTTGGAGTCGTTTGTCTTTTTATCCTTTGTCTCTTGATTTTTATTTTTATTTTTTTGCCAGTCCTGGCCTTGAACTCAGGGCCTGAGCACTGTTCCTGGCTTCTTTTTGCTCAAGGCTAGAACTCTGCCACTGGAGCCACAGCGCCACTTCTGGCCATTTTCTATATATGTGATGCTGGGGAATTGAACCCAGGGCTTCATGTATATGAGGCAAGCTCTCTTGCCACTAGGCCATATTCCCTTTTCTCTCGATTTTGATATATATAGTATCCAGGGTACTCAGATGAGATACAGTGAAAGTGCGAGTACAACCACAGGAAGGGGATACAAGAGGATCATCAACAAAAGAAGCTACAGTTTCACATGGCATGTTGAAAGTAATTACAACAGTGATATAACAGTCGTTTCCATAACATGGAGTTCATTTCACTTAGCATCATCTTATGTGTTCATAAGGGCATAATAGCTATGGGGCTCTTGTGATCCTCTGCTGTGACTAGCCTAAACCTGTGCTAATTATTCCCTATGAGGGAAATCATAGAGTCCATGTTTCTTTGGGTCTGGCTCACTTCACTTAGTTAATTTTTTCAAAATATGGTATGAGATAGGAGTTTACCCTCATTCTTTCTGTGTGTTTATTCTGTTGGATAACTACTGAGTGGTCTTGGCAAGGATGTTGAAAGTAAGTTGACCATATAGATACTGGTATGTGTGTACCCTCATATCAGTAAAACATTGTTTTAATTATGGTAGCTCAGAGCAGTAAGTTTTACAATTGAGAAATGTGCTTTACCTTTTCTTTTTGTCAACATTTGTTTTGGCTCTTTGTGATTTGTTACTTTTTGTTGGTGATTCTGGGGTTTGAACTGAAGGCCTTGTGCTCAACAGCTTGTGCTACATCTCCAGCAGTTTTTACTATTTTGGATTCCTTGTGTTTTCATTTGAATTTTCTGGACAAAAAAATCATTGAAATTTTGATAGGAATTGTATTAAATCTTTATTTGGGGCAGTACTGACATTTTAATAATACTAGTCTTCCTGTTGCTACTGGCTCCCCCCTGTAATTCTAGCTACTCAGGAGGCTGAGATCTAAGTATCAAGGTATGAAACCAGCTTAGGCAGAAAAGCCTGTGAGACTTTTACCTCCAACTAGCCTGCAAAAATCCAGAAATGGGGGTGTGGTTCAAATGGTAGCCTTGACTAAGTTCAAATCTTTCAAACTATGAACACCAAATGTTTTGCCATTTTAGGTCTTGCTTGATTTCCTTCAGCAGTTTCTTGATGTTTTCAATGTGTTGCCTTCACTTCCTTGGTTTTTTATTTCTGAGTATTTGACTTTTTTGGATTGTTCATTGCTGGCATATAGAAACACAACTGAATTTTATGTTTTGATTTTATACCTTGATAAAAGACATTTGAAATAAAAGTTAAAGATTAGAATTTGATAGCAAAAATAATACAAGATAAGCATATTTCGAGCAGAGGGAGCTCATGATACATGTATTGATAATGGGGCAAGACAAAGACATTACAAAGCCTTTCTAAAATACTAAAACTGCTCTCAAAGAAATATTGTAAGTAAAACAAGTATAACCGCTCCCCCACCCCCAAATACAAATTGAAGCAGTGTTAAGAAAAGATATTTCTAACCTAGATTAAGGATGTTCCTGTCTTGTGAAAACAACTAGTAATTGTAGTCATGTCTTCCATTATTTTTATAGTTTAATGAAGTACTGAATGTGAAAATAGCTAAACAAAACTACACAAAACAAAAATCTGGCATTATTTCTGTTGTGCTGAGAGTATTCATATCATCAGAAAGTTTTGTTCTTAAGAATTTTTGCTGGTTTTTGAACAGGTGGTAGGAATTGATGAACCGTTACTTTTTAGAGGAAAACAAAAGATAATTACTTAAATGCCTTTTAGTATTGTAACTTGTAGTGTCTGGAAGTTCTTGTCTTGGTTTTATTCTTACCCTCTTAAATCGAGATAGTAGTTTCTATAACAGATTATATATATATATATATATATATATATATATATATATATATAGTAGTTTAGGATTTCTTAGGGGGACTGCTCTTCAGGGCCTGTTACTGTTTTTATGCTGCAGTAGAGTGTGTGCTTTTGTTCACTCTGGTGCAGGAATGGTTTGGGGAGTTAAATCTAGAGATTTCCTTTGTACAGGGAGATACCGGTTTTATGACATCCCATAGTCTGAGTCCTGAGAAGGCAAGTAAAAGTTCTTATTGTAGTCAGGTGAGTGTGAAAATATGTAGGTCTTTTGTAGAAATAGTTCCATTTAAATTGTGCTCCACTACTTCTACTGAGTGGAGATCCTGTTTAGACTCTTGAAAGAGGGTAGCATCTTGGAAATTTCATGTAATTAGATTGATTTTATGTGATATATAAAAAGAAATATGAAAAGTGGTTACCTTAAAATCAAGATGGCAGGCTTAAGTTTCCCAGTCTATCGCTCTGATATACTCCTAATCAACCACAGCGTTTTCTGTTGAATTTTGGACATGTCCTTAAAAGTTTCTTAGTGGAGGATTTCAGGCAATATGTTGGAGTTCATGTGAAATCTGATACATAGAGATGATAGACTCAAGGGGGGCAGTTTTTCTCCTCTGATTTTATTAATTGTTCTGCCTCTACTGCCTAGAGTGGCACATAGCAGTGGCTCAGTAAAAATTAAAACAAAGGGGGCTGGGGATATGGCCTAGTGGCAAGAGCGCTTGCCTCATATACATGAAGCCCTGGGTTCGATTCCCCAGCACCACATATACAGAAAATGGCCAGAAGTGGTGCTGTGACTCAAGTGGCAGAGTGCTAGCCTTGAGCAAAAAGAAGCCAGGGACAGTGCTCAGGCCCTGAGTCCAAGGCCCAGGACTGGGGGGAAAAAAAATTAAAACAAAGGAAGACTGAATATTTGTCCTAGGAAATGTTTGAAATTCTGCCTTCAAGACTTTATCTTTGGGGGCTGGGAATATGGCCTAGTGGCAAGAGTGCTTGCCTTGTATACATGAGGCCCTGGGTTCGATTCCCCAGCACCACATATACAGAAAACAGCCAGAAGTGGCGCTGTGGCTCAAGTGGGCAGAGTGCTAGCCTTGAGCAAAAAGAAGCCAGGGACAGTGCTCAGGCCCTGAGTTCAAGCCCCAGGAATGGCCAAAAAAAAAAAAAAAAAAGAAGACTTTATCTTTGGTTCGTTTGTTTAAATTTCAGAATCTGTTCTACTTGAAGGGTAGATGTTTGTGTGTTTTTATTAGCTTAGGTCAGCATAGTCTGTCTTCTGGTTTTGAGTATTCTTGTATGTACTTCATATGGAGTGTGGCTGATTTGGCCAGGTGCCACACATATGGTTGACATAGATGTAAGGGTATTTGATGGCTTGACCAGCATTTATTTCCCAATATAAAATAGCTTAGTTTTGTAATTTTGTTGAATTTGCATTTAAGGTATTATAGACAGTGTGTTGTACTTGCTGCATTGTCAATATGGATTAGACAACTGACAGCAAACATTTGAGGACCAACATTGCGCCAAAAGCACCTTTAATTACAAGACTAGGTTTTGATCATCTTAATTTGTCCCATAAATAAATTAATATATTGGAAATGTTCAAATGTCTGAGAATAATAAATCATTAACTTTCCCAGAATTTATGCTACATGAATAAATGTCTTTTTCCACTTTGTCATTCTGTTTTTGTTTGTTTATTTGTTTGTTGTCGGTGATAGGTTTGAATTAAGGTCCTTAGTGCTGTCCCTGAGCTCTTTTGCTCAAGGCTAGCACTCTTGAGTAGCTAAGATTACAGATGTGAACCACCAGCACCTTGCAGGTCTATTATTTAAGATTGCTGTGAGGCAATATTCCCCATAGATCATCTTAGTTTTAAACCAAGCTTGTTTTAATTATCATTAGTATTAAACTCTCAGCCAGTCAACAGCTGCTCATGTCTGTATCCTAGCTACTCTCGAGTTTGAGATCTGAGGATTGCAGTTCAAGGCTAGCTCAGACAGGAAAATTTATGAAACTCTTATCTCCAGTCCATCAGCAAAAAGATGAAGTGGTAGAGCACTAGTCTTGAGCAAAAAAAGCTCAGGGATAGTGTAGGCCCTGAATTAAAGCCTCAGTACTCTCTGTCTGTCTGTCTGTCTCTCTCTCTGTCTCTCTGTCTCTGTCTCTCTCTTTCTCTCTCTCTCTCACACACACACACACGCACACACACACACACACACACTTAAATCCTTAATATTAGTACCGAAGAGGTACAAGTAGTTTCCTGACATACCTTTGTTTAGATTTTGTACTTCCAGTTTAAAAACACAGTGAAGCTTCTTTTCTTTCTGTTTTTTGAGACCTGTCTTCTTGCTGCTGAGGCTAGCCACGAACTCATAAACTTGGAGACTTTACTGTTTAAGTTTCCTGCATAGCTATGACTATAGGCAGCCTGTCTTTGGAAGCAAACATTCTGGGGAGCCTGTTCTGGTTAAAGAACAGTGACAGGTCACCTCTCACAGTTCTCTTGTGAGAAGGCTTCTAATTCAATTTTGCCTTTGTGATAACTTCAACTAAAGGCCTTATCAATAATACATCCAAATAAGAAATTACAAACTTCAGTCATGTTTCCTATTTGCTAATTTAAAGAATCATATGATTATGTAGGGATTTAAATAAAACAATTTAAATTATTTTTATTAAAATCTCAACTAAGATAAAAATGATGTGCTTTTGTATTATTTGTGATGCTTTGTAATGGACTTGAAATTACAACTCAAACGACCATACTCTGGGAAAGGTGATTGGTACAAATAAAGAGCAATTTCTCTTTTTAAAGTTTTTTTTGTTTGATGTTTATAACAAGTATGACAGAATCTAGAGTGAAGATTTTGGCAGGCATTGTATGTAATTTAAGATGTTAAAAACAAAACTTACTTTATTTTTCACCAATTTTAAGGTTTTTTTTCTCTTTTAAATTGTTATTGTAAAGATGATGTACAGAGGGGTTACATAAGTCAGATAAAGAATGCATTTCCTTTTGAAGAATGTCACCCCTTCTTTGCTTTCTCCCAGTTTTTCCCTCCATCCCCACCCACAAGTTATATAGTTCATTTTCAACATACTAGCTACTAAATACCACTGCTACATTTGTTTACCCTTTGTCCCACCATTTCTTTGTGCTTCCTTACCCTCTCAAAGACAGATAAACAAGACAAAAAGAAAAAAAAAAAAGAAAACAGCAACAAAGAAAAAGAAAACCCATGTTTTGCCAGTCCTGGGCCTTGGACTGGGCTTGAGCACTGTCCCTGGCTTCTTTTTGCTCAAGGCCAGCACTCTGCCTCTTGAGCCACAGCGCCACTTCTGGTCGTTTTCTGTATATGTGGTGCTGGTGAATCAAACCCAGGGCTCCATGTATAAGACGCAAGCACTCTTGCCACTAGGCCATATTCCCAGCCTATGGAGTTCATTTTGAAAAATGTTATTTTATATGGTCAGAGGTACATAGACCTTGTGCCTGTGTCTTCCACCCCTAAGAATATCCTTTTTTGGTGTCATTGTGTGTGAATGCCTAGAGTTCTGTATAATTAATTTATTATGTTCCAGGGTAAAACTGATTTTCAAATAGCTCCATTGCCAAACTATACTTACTATGTTTAATTTATAAGTGTTAGTATATTTGTAAAGATCTTTTTGGGGATTTACAACCAGGACACAATGAGAGGAGAATTATGTAATTATTCATATTATATGGCTCCAACTTTAATTACCTTAGAATTTTGGATAGGAGATAAACCATGGCTGTTTATTGTCATTGATGTTGATTTTTTTTTTTTTTTTTTTGGCCAGTCCTGGGGGCTTCTTTCTGCTCAAGGCTAGCAATCTACCTCTTGAGCCACAGCGCCACTTCCTGCCTTTTCTGTTTATGTGGTGCTGAGGAATCGAACCCAAGGCTTCCTGCATGCCATGCAAGCGCTCTACCATTAAGCTATATTCCCAGCCCTGGTTTTGATATTTGTAAGATATGGATAATGTGTAACTTAGTGGAAAGAGAACATTGGTCAGTGAGAAATCAAGCTTAAGTTCTCCCACTAAGGAATCCAAATTCTCCCATTAAGAGATTCACTGACTGGTCAGTTACCTAACTCTAAACCTTTTCTTCCTTTTTCTTTTTTTTTCTCAAATTTTTATTATCAAACTGATGTACAGAGAGGTTACAGTATCATACGTTGGGCATTGGATACATTTCTTGTACTGTTTGTTGCCTTGTCCCTCATGCTTCTTCCTTTTTCTTTTAATGGTATACATGGTCATTTTGGTTTCAAAAGTATTTTCAAGTAATTATACTAAATCAACTTTTAAAAATTTCTTTAAAATCATACCTAATGAGGGTTTAGGTTCCTTTGGATACCTAAGGTAATTGTTTTTCCTAATAATATTTTCTTTAATGATTATAGTCTTTTTATGTCAACTTTAAGCTAGGTTGCTAAAATAATTGATATAAAACTGTTTGCAGTAATAGTTTGTATCCAGCAACTTAATGTTTCAAATTAGGAAAAATGAAAGCTCTCAAAAGTAATTCATCATTAACTATGGCAATGTATTAAAGTTTTTAGGTGGTTTGAATGATTAGTCATACTATGATTCAGTGTAGAAGAAACAAAATATAGCTCTTACGATGTTTTCTGCTGTAAATGCTTCATCTACAGAGCATAGCCCGGTTGAATTAGAAGCTAAGTTGAGCTTTTTATCAGCACATTCATTTTATCTAGGGCAGTGTTTTGCAAATAAGGGAGTATTTGTGGTAGGTAAATTGTGATATGATTTAGTAGGTCATATCCAGTATTAGGAAAAATGTAGTAGAAGAGAAAAAGATGGGAGGATTATTTGTAATACTTATAGTTACCTCTTGTCAAAACTTTGCTTTCTGTTACTATGTGTATTGGCTCATGATGTATAATATGTTTAATTCTTAACTGCATCCTTTCTAGGAGTTGTTAGCATTTTTTACAGCATAATCAAGACCACATAGCTTTTTAATGAGTATATGTGGTCATTCTATTTTTTGGAAGTATCTTCAATCTGTTATTCTAAACCAACTTTGCCAATATATGTTCAATTGGAGGAAATTTAATTTAATGAACATATATGAAAAAGTAATAATGTCAAGAGTTTTCTAACAGAAAATAGCATTAGGGAAGTTGACAAAAACTTACATATTGTGTTGTGATTATTTTGTGACATGCCTGTGGCCTTGTTGGTTGTCAGGACTGTGTTTCATGTACTTGGTTTTTTTTTTTTTTAATCAGTTTACATGGTGGAAAGACCTATTTTTTAGAGCCAGAAAGCTGAATTCCAGTTTTGTTTCTTTGTTTCTTTCTTTTTTTTTTTTTGGCCAGTCATAGGCAGTGAACTCGGGGCCTGAGCACTGTCCCTGGCTTCTTTTTGCTCAAGGCTAGCACTCTGCCACTTGAGCCACAGCACCACTTCTGGCCATTTTCTGTATATGTGGTGCTGAGGAATCGAACCCAGGGCCTCATGTATACGAGGCAAGCACTCTTGCCACTAGGCCATATTCCCAGCCCCTCCAGTTTTGTTTCTTGTACCACAGGAACTTTGAGACAATGGGTAAAAATTTCAGAACTTTGAGCTTCAATTTCAAAAGGAAAGTAATGAGAGGAATATTACTTGTAAACATCTAGTACTTTGGCTATAATTATAGCAATGCTATATATTTATTAGGTCAATTACAAGGCTATAAAACCAATACTTGTATTTATTTTAAAACATCTTTTAGAGTATTCTTGAAAAAAATAGTGTCACATTCACTTGCAGGTGTAGAATTCCTCGTGATCTTTTGAACAATTGAAAATGTAGAACTATAGAACAAATATTTTTTAAAAAGTCAAAGATGGCCCAATTAAGTTACATGGGCCCAAATCAAATCAAAGATTCAGAATAACCCCAAATAAACCCTTTCAGGTTAAAATCAAAATAAACAAAAAAGCTGATAAAGATTCATTAGTAAACCTTGGAATTGGTTGCATTGTATAATTAAAAAATTAATTCTCTATAGGAATTAAAAAATAGGGATATGCTTAGGATCTTTTAGTAAAATTTCTCTTTCCATTAGAAACAGATAAAATTGTTGAAAAATGGAATATTCTATTATCAAAAGATATCGGTCATTTGATAAAATGTTCACTCAAGAGAGGTATGTTTTTAAAAAAATTAAAAACATGTTTTTTTTCTGATGGTCCTGGAACTTTGCTCAAGACTAGCACTGTACCACTTGAGCTGTGTAGGTCTACTTCCTGATTTTTTGTTGGTTAATTGGCGATAAGAGTTTCATGGACTCCTGCTCAGGCTGATTTGAACTGTGATCCTCAGATCTCTCAGCTTTCTGAATAACTAGGATTGCAGGAGTGAGCCAGTAGCACCCACCTTTTACTCAAGAGTTTTGAGAAAAGTAATGGTAGACTTATGGGATCATAGAAGTTCACAATGTTCTGTTTTATGGGAAATGTAGAAGATTAGTAGAAAAGCATGTAGTAGCTAATCTTGCTGTATTTTAATAATTTAGAATAAAAATGGTTGAATCTGGTTTTATAAAGGAAACATTTGTTTCTTTAGAGTTCTTTAGAGTTTTGGGAGATAATAAATATTAATAATGAAAACAGCATGTAAACTTTATCAAAGTTTTTAGGGTTTTATAGATTGCTTTAAATAGAGTTTAATTTCTTTGGTTATAATAGGATATAAGGGAAATGTTTCTTTGAAGTCACATGACTTAGAAACTGAGTAAGTGGCTATGAACTACCACCTCTTTAGAGGCAAAAGTGTTTTTGTAGTCTCCAAAAGGGGCTGGTTTCATATCACATTTTTGTAAATGATGTGAAGGAAAATACATATGATCCATTAGTAGCTCTTTTGTGTAGTCAAATACCCAAAGGGTGGGGGTGGGGATCCTACCTGCAGTTAACAAATGAGGAAAATACTAGAGAAAACTCTAATTTCATGTTATATTTAGAAGGAAAATCATATGAATTTTAACTGAGGAGCCCTGAGCTTAATTAGGATAAGCATCCATAAAATTCTATTGTGTAGATGTTTCTCTATAGATTTAGTGCTACATTCACTGACAAAGTAGGCATTCTTTGGAAGGGTTAATGGAAGTATATGATATCTATCCTTTATTCCATATTGTACTTAATTCATATCCACAGTGAATGCTTTATGTTGCTATGTTAAATAAAGAAGTGTTTGAACATAAGCAGTATAACAACAAGTACTGTTCATTTGAGCTATTAATACTAAAGCAAGAGAAGGGGGATGTAATTGAAGTTACCGAACTGTGACCTTGGATAAATTCCTCAAATTCCACCATGCTGCAGTTAAGAATGATTCTAGGAATTTTATAAAGCTTCATTTTAAAATACAGAGTTGATATTTTAAAGACTGGACTTGTGGGAATTAGTTCCACATCCTGATGTATAGACTGAAGAACATTTGTATGAACATTAGATTGATGAATGATTCATTTAAGGAAGGTATGAAATATTTAGAACATGATAGAATAATAAGGAACATTTGAACTATTTAGGATATATTTTTTTTGTAAAATGACATGAAGATTTTTGTGAATGTTGGAATTCCGTATTTTACTATACTCATTTTAACTCACTTTCTGAGTTAAACTTGTAAAGTACAGCTGGCTGCAATTGGATGCACTCAGAGTTATCCATATCTTTTATTATTATGTTGAGCCCCCTTCAATACCTTGTTTGCTAATAGTATTTTTCTTTTGCATCTTGATATGCTCTATTATTTTACTTTTTTTATGTGTTGTGTTAGGGAATCTCAGGTAAAATTATTTTCAATGCTTACTATAGATTTTTAATTTTTTAAATTATTTTTTGGTGATACTGGGGTTTGAATTTAGGGCCCTGAGCTTGTTTGCTAGGCAGATCCTCTACACTTCAATCAAGACCCAGCCCATTTTGCCTTTTTTTTGGAGTAGATCTCACTTTTTTCTCGGCTGGCCTAGACCATGCTACTCTGTTTATGTGTCCCTTGTAGCTAGGATGGCTGCCATGTTTTTGTTGGTTGAGATGAGGTCTGGCCAACTTATTACCCAGGCTAGCCTCAAATTGAAAGCTTCCCAATCTCAGCCTCCCACGTATCTAGGATTACATGTGCTTGGGGAGGTTACAATTTATTCTTTTTTTTTCTTTTAGGTCTGAGATCCAGACTCTGTAGATGAGTCTTTTCTCAATGGCTTGCACTCTACCAACTGAGCCACACCTCCAGCCTTTGATATTTATTCTTGAAGCTATTTTAATAATCTACACTTATATATAATTTTTAAATGTGTGCATTGAGTTGGTCATAGTATGCATTTATGATTTTTTTTTTTTTTTTTTTGGCCAGTCCTGGACCTTGGACTCAGGGCCTGAGCACTTCCCGCTCAAGGCTAGCACTCTGCCACTTGAGCCACAGCGCCGCTTCTGGCCGTTTTCTGTATATGTGGTGCTGGGGAATCGAACCTAGGGCCTCATGTATCCGAGGCAGGCACTCTTGCCACTAGGCTATATCCCCAGCCCCATGATTTTTTTTTTTTAACTGCATCAGTGCATCTATCTTCCCTGATACCTTTTTGCAGCTGGGTTTTTTGTTTGTTTGTTTGACTGATTTCTTTGGTATCACATTATTGTTATATTATTACTTACTCTGGGGATCGCAACTAGCAGCTATCTGTTTATTTTTTATTATTTTGGCTCCAATACAATAACACATAAATAATAATCATATAAGCAGGCACCAATAAATTTCTTTTGAAATGATCTTAGCTTCAGTTTTACTCTTGTCAATGGCCAGTCAGTCCTTTGTGCCCATTGCTAACTCCCCCTCCTGTTTTCCTTCCACTCCTCACAGTCATTTCCAGTTGCTTTCTTCTCTGTTGTCTGTATGTTCCTCTTATTACCTATCCTAATCCATCCGTATGTTTGCCATCACTTTCTTTAGAGAGCTTCCAAACTTTTGGCCCTAGCCTGACCTTTTAAGTTCTTGCATGTTTGACATTTCTCCTTGGGTTTCTTGCTTATACCTCCACTCAGCAAAACCAAAGTGAAACTCATTACTTCCTCCACCCAAACCAGTTCTTCCCCCAGATTTCCTGGTTTCTATTAATCGGTACTACCACAACACAGGCACAAAAATCACTAGGCCTTGTAACTCTTTATTGTACGTGTTCTACATGTGCTTACCTGCCAACTTATGTACAATTTACTTTCACAGCCTAACCTTTAAGTATGTAACATCTCTGTGCATCCCTTCAGCTGTCACTTGTGTCCAGACACTCGGTATTTTGTGCCCAGACCACTGTAATAATACCTCTCTTTTTTGGCTGAGTCAAGATCATTTTCTGCCCTGAAAAAGGATGCAGTTTGTGGGAACGCAGCCGTCTGCAGTCCTCAGTTACTTCTCTCCACAACTGATTAAAATAAGAAGGAAACTTAGCTTTCCCAAACACACCTATGTTGGTTTGTTGCTTCCTTGCTGTCTCATGTGTTCCTGGATTCCAGCACAAGCATTTTGAGTTTTTTCTGCTTGCCTTAGATTTTGATCAGCTGTTTGTCTTTCAGGGAACACCATTTCACATATCTCTGCCTATGGAACAGAAACTTATCAAGATCATCTCATAGCCTTTGCTAGGCTGAGTAACCTTTTCCCCTTGATAGGATACTCTTCTCTCACTTTCTATGATAGTTATTTAGCCATTGGTATAAGCTTGTTTGTTGTCTGGGAAGCTCCCATTGGGAAGGAACTATTTTTTACTCATCCTTTTCTTGTTGTCTAAGCAGTAACACACAGGAAAATATTGGTTGAAAATTTTTAGAAGTTGTTTTTTTTTTCCCCAGTAAAACTTTTAAACAGAGACTAAGAACTACTTTGATGCATATTAACCATTCATAGGGACAGCAAACATGTATTCATGGGATGTAGCTTTGTCTATTACAAGTCATGTGAATGGGGTGACTAAGTGCTACCTTTCTACCAGGTACTGTCTTCATGGCATAATGAAGCTTCGGCTTGAAAGGATTCCAGAGGTATCCTTAAAAAGACATTGATTGGTTCTGGCGTAGCAAGCTTAAGTTATATGTGAGTATTTTCTCTTCCTCCTCTTTAAAAAAAATTTCTTTTAAAAAACATTTTGTTATAAAGGTGTATACAGCTTCATAAGTCAGATAATGAGTACATTTCTTTTTGGACAGTGTCACCCCTTAAAAATTTCTTTTAGGTAAAAGATTCCATGATTTATAATATTTAAACTTTAAGCTTAGAAGTTTATTTTTGTGAATAAATTGAATTTATAAATGTAAGAAGTAAATCTGGCTATCTTTGTTATGGCATCTGTAATATGAGGATAATTAAGAGATTAAATTTTAGATTAAATTGATTTAAATTAGTCATTTTAGACAAATAACTTAATCTGCCAGTATATTTTATATTGATGGTATTGGCAGTTACTAAAATTATGCCATTGTATTGTTAAAAAGTCATGGTTAACCTGTTAGCACACCAGCAAGCTAAACATACAACATTCCATTATGATAAAAATAAATGGGGAATATAAGGAACAGATGAGCATGGAAAACATGTTAATTAATTTGCTACCATATTTATAGGAGTTAAGTTTCAGTTTGCCCTAAGGTTTGAACATAGAGCTGGATGCTGAAGTGAGTCCTCGTTTTTTTTTCTCCTCTCTTGCCCTGCCTGCCTGCCTCCCTGCCTGCCTGCCTGCCTGCCTGCCTGCCTGCCTGCCTGCCTGCCTGCCTGCCTCTCTCCCTTATGCTCTCCCACAGGTGTTTTCTGAGTTAAGGTGATGGAGACACTGGATTGGTAACCTGAAGTCTATTGTTAATATTGCAGACCCAGAGGTTGCCTGTGGAGTTTCTACTCCAGCACCTGAATTATAAACAGTGTTTCTTATTTTGTGAAAGAAAACAATTTCTCAGACTAGTGTTTATCTTTTTAAAGGAAAAAGGCAGCCTGCTAAGGTTCAGGTTGTTAGTCATTTCAATAATGGAAAAGTAGAGTTTCAGCAAGTAGAAAAATCTTGCACTCAGGGAAAACTCAGGCTGGGACCCACATCTCAGTTTGCTCTCTCAGTAGAGATGTTGCAAGAAGAAGTAATTAATGTTTAGCAAGCACTTGGATATTTACACCTAGTGGCTGTAAACAGTTATTAAAAAGCTTGTCATACAGGTCAGAATGGCAGGTTCTATGGCATGGCCAAGATGAGGGCCAGAAAAGCAGGGTTCTTTAGCTTTGGATTCACAGGAAAATGTTCTCCTGATGAAACATTATTACACCAGTATGAGTATTTCCTGATTAGTACATATTCAGTCCTGGAGATTTCAATATAAGAAAGGTTGTCCTGGGGAGAGAGGCTTCTTTCAGGAGAAAACACAAGCCAGCAGTAACATGGAGTGGGTTGTATAACTTGATGTGGTTGGAAGACATTGGGAACACAGGACCTTGATTTGATTCTAAGGATCTTTCAGCCTCAGCTCTGCTATCAGCTGGCTGCACAAGCTTTAAGTCACTATTTCTTCTGCCCTTTGGCAAATCACTGCATCTTTTTGCTTCAGTTATTTACAAATTGAGAGTGGGTACACAATGTGTGGACTAGATGTTCTTTTAGGTCATGGATGGCAAAAAATCCCCAAAGCAGGTAATTGGGAGAGCAGTGGCAGAAAAACCTACAGGACGTTGATGAGGAAGATCATGCTACATTTAGGATTTTATAGCTAAAACAAATCTAAATTATGAGTGATTCATCATTTTAATAGGATTTTACAAGGTATTGGAATGGGTCCAAACATTGTATGTACTTTTTAGAGGTTGAGATTTTGTTACTAACTGCTCTTGTTAGTAGTTTTTGTTACTAACTGCTCCATTAGTAGCGCCTGTTTGAATAAAACAGTTCTGCAGTGACTTTATCCCTTGAAAGTTGTTTACTGACTCAGAGAAAGAAGATGAGACACATTATGTCAATAGTTGGGTAGCTGTGTTAATCTTCTAGACAAAAGTTACACTAAGTATACTGTTTTAGAAGTGCTTTGAAATTTTATCTGACTGAAAAATTGCATTTCTGAATTTGAAGACAAGTGAGAAGAAAACTTTACAAATCATGCATGACACATTTACAAATTCTCTGATAAAACTCTGTAGAAAGCCTTTGAGGTGATTATCCCTGTGTTCCCATATGTCACATACTGCTTTTTTTCCCCTGGGTAGTGTCCATATTACGTCATTTGTGATCCTTTGGAGTTATATGAAATGATAATTTACCTTTTCAGATGTGGTTAATCTTCAGACTCTGCTGTAACTATTAACACACATGGCAAGACAGGCTTAAATGCTTCCAGGTGTGATACAAGAGCTTGGTTGTGAAATTATTCTTGGATAATCTGGCCACTGTAATTTACTTCAAAACTGTAGCTTTGGCATCAGCAGTTGAAAAGAGTATGCTAGCTTTAACCCCACTTCAGACATATTTTACATTAAATAAGTGAACTATGTTCTTGAAACAATTAAGTGTTTATTGTTTTTTTAATAATAAAATTTAGGACTATGTTTTGTTTTCTGCTTAATAATCAGGATTTTGATATATGTAATCGTCAGGGTTTTAGTCAGATCATGACTGTCACGTGGTGGTTGCTCCCCCATTCTGTTTCTTGCTTCCTTCACTGGTATTTATCCTAGGCAGGGGCCTAGGTCCAGAGAGAAGCTTTCTCTTCATCCACAGCTCATCACAGTTTCTGGGAATAGTGTCTCCTTTTCCTCTAAAGCATGATTCCACATCACTGATGGTATATGAGGCTCCTTGGAATACTTTGTCATCCCCGTCAAGCACTAGGTGCCTGAGAAGTTTAGACGGCTTGTTCATGGAGAAATCTGAGGGAAGCCATGTCCCTTCCCACTCCGCAACAGGGGGAAGCCAAGTCTTAGGTGGAGATAACAAGTGGAATGGGTTTGAAGGGAGGCAGGAAGCTGACCCTGGGTGGAGAACTGGCTGCTGGCTTACTTAGCTTTGTGGTCTGAGCTCTCAGTGTCCTCTGTTGTTGCCCAGAATGGGTCTTTTTTCTAACCTTGGTACCTATCTTGAAATTTCAGGTTCCCATCCTGGTCTTTAGCCATTCCCAAACCTTCTCCACTTCTCCCAGTCCTGTCATTTCCTTCAACATGTCCTACATCCCAGGCCTCCTTCATGGGAGATAACTGCCGTCTGAAGTAAAGTTGAGGGTACATGGATTCCCCACACCCTAAATTGGGATTCTGAATTTTCTCCTTGAATATTTTTCCTCATGCTCAGTTATCTTTTATAGAACTGTGAGTTTAAGGTTTTATCAAACATACAGAATATATGAATTAAAAGGACTTTGTCACTCTGGGGCAGGTTAGTAACCACAAATGTTATTTGTATGTGAACAGTGTCCTGGGTTCTAAACATTCAACTTAGGTTGGGTTTTAAAAGTTTTTTTGTAGATTATAATGAACATGTCTGTCACTTTCTTAATCCAGAGTTGCGACAAAAGCTGCAAAAAAGGCCCCACTCAGGGAAAGGAAAGATAAAGACCGTTTGTCCTTAGAACTTAAGTCACTTAGCATTTTAAAGTGCTCTAAACCATCTCTGAGTTTTTGAATCAGCATTGAAATGGTAATAGCCATAAAAAGGTTCATCCATTATTTTAATGGTTTTTTTTTTTGTTACATTCTGAGAAGAATGTTAGGTATGGATAGATAGAATTTTAGATAAGAAAAGGCATAGATAGAAATTCTGTGCTAATTTCATTTATAAAAACAAAGTTTAGTCAGGCATCGGTGGCTCATGCCTGCAATCCTCACTTCTCAGGAAGCCAGCCCGGGCAGGAAAATATGTGAGACTCATAGCCAGGAAACTATCATAAAAAGTTTGAAGTGGAGCTGTGGCTTAAAAGCTCAGGGACAGTGCCTAGGCTGTAAGTTCAAGCCTCAAGACTGGCACAAAAAAATTAAAGGACTATTGGAGTAAACTTTAGTTGTACTAGTAAGTTTTTTCCCTTGGAAGTTGTTTATTGACCTATGGAGTTATAACTATAGGCATTGCTAATATATTTGCAGTGAGTGTTGAAATAATTCAAAGTTATTGACCATAGGAGGATACTAAATATTTACCTTTTCTGCTTAGTGCTTGTAGTGAAAGAGGATATAAATTAATGTTTAATTACATGGAGGCTGTTATTTGTGTAAAACGGTTTTTGTGACATCTATCCATTGGTGTAGTTTTGAATGTTTTGAATGGGTTAAACGGTGTATTTGAAATCTACTTTATATAACTTTTGCTGTGGGACTACAAAATATTACAAAGGAAATATTCAAACTATGAAGGTAAATTGTGTTTTTATGAAACTACAGACTGAGAAACCTAGGGGAAAAATCTTTGTTAAAAAAAGACTCAAATCGGAGGTCTGGGAATGTGGCTTAGTGGTAGAGTGCAAGAGCCTAGCATGTGTAAAACCCTGGGTTTGATTCCTTAGCACCACATAAACAAAAAGCCAGAAGTGGCGCTGTGCTTCAATAGGTAGAGTGCTATCCTTGAGCAAAAAGAAGCCAGGGACAGTGCTCAGGCCCTGAGTTCAAGTCCAGGACTGGCAAAAAAAAGACTCAAATGGAATAAAACAATAAATATAATAAGTAATAATGGAATACAATAATAAATAATATGTTTCAGTATACCAGCACTATTGTATAAGTTCTGAGTGGCTTAAGGTTGGCAGTAATTCATCATTTGGGAATCTGTGACAAACTCCTTAGCTTGGTATTAAGGATAACCAAATGAGAAATGGTTTGTAGCTTTAGAATCAGAGGAAAAAAGTGAAACTATTTCGATTTCTTAAAAACAAAATGATAATACTGTAAATTGAAAATATCTCAGCATGAAAGTAAGCCAGTTGCACATTGTGTCACACACCTGTAATCTTTGCTACACAGAGACTGATTTCAGAGGGTCACAGTTCAAAGCCAGCCCATGCAGGGAAGTCTGTGAGACACTCAATTCCAGTTAACTACCCAAAAAAAAAAAAAATCAGAAGTGGAGCTTTGGCTTAAGTAATAGGGTGCCAGCCTTGAGCAGGAAAAAGCTAATGGACAGTACCCAGGCCCTGAGTTCAAGTTCTAGTATTGGTACACAAAAGAAATTCTTCTTGTAAGCATTAGTGTGAACAGGAAGCAATTCTTTCATGTTTTAGACATTTAGGAACATAATCGTTAGATTAGTTTGAATTTTCTGAAAACTACAAAATTGACGTACACACACTAATGATTAAGAGAAGCTTATTTTTCTGCAAACCCTAAAGACTATAAAATTAGAGTTGGTTGCTTTGTTTTGCTGGTTTCTATTACATTAATTTCATGATCCTGAAATTGACCACATTTGTGTTGTTATCGTAAAAAAAAATCCGGATATTTTAATTTTAAAACTACAAGAAAATTTAATGCCATTTGTATCTCAGAACACAAATCATGTAGGCATGCTTAGTGGGTTGAGTTATTACTTATTCATATGATTTATATCATGCGAAATTTAGGTCTATTACCGGTTTTGTAGTAAAGATAAAATTTAAAAAAATACTGCAAACACATAAAAGTATTTTTAAAAGGATTTTAATTTTTTTAAGAGAAAGGAAACTCAGGAACATTAAAAAAGTTATATTCAAATGTTACTGTTACAGAAAAAAGAGGGATCTGTATTGAGTAAAAAGTCTTTATATGAATCAAATGTAGCATTTGCACAAAATGCATGCTTGTGACACAGAAAATATGGTATTGAATGTGCAATATGTAAGTAGAAGGCATTTGGTATTGGAAAATTTAGCCTAAATTCTTTATTTAATTCCTCCTATATCTGTCAATGTCATGGAAAGTCATGCAGCATACTCCTCATAACTTTTTGTACAGAAATTACAATTTGCTACTTAAGAGTATTAATAAGTAGGAAGCCAGCAAATAATATTTTAGTAAAGAGAAGCACTCATGGGCAATATCTTTAAAAAAAAGTAAACAACAGAATGTATTAGTAATTATAAAGCAGTTAAGGTACTATTTTTCTTAGACATACATAATTGTAAGACTTTTTTACTAACTTCTTTTACAGGTAATTAAATATTTGTGAGTATATGTGTGTGTGTATGTGTGTAAGTGTAAATTAAGTATGAGAATTAAAATAAAAGTTTGAAGCTGAGGATGTAACTTGGTGGTAAAGCACTTGCCTAGCATCTTCAAGGCCCTGAGTTCTATTATTTACAAAAAATTGTTTAGGCATCAGAACCTCAGTGACTAAGTCTTTATAACCCTCCCGCCCCCAGTTTTATAGAACTTAAAGAAATTACCTATTTATTTCGTGTACATCAACTTTTGTAAAAGAAAAGTGCTTATTATGAGTATGTTGTTCTCAGTGTTTTATTGTTGGTAGATTAGCTACAGAGAACAGCAATACTATGAAGGCTTAGAAATTTCCTGAGTCTTACAGATGGTGTACAGATGTTAGGTAACTTTAACTTGCCTTAGTTTGCACAGTATTTGAGGATCCCCTACTCAAATTTTGTAGTTTGATGCTGGGTATGGTGGATTGTTCCTGTAATCCTAGCTACTCAGGAGGTAGAGATCTGAGGATCACAGTTCAAAGCCAGCCCAGGCAGGAAAGTTGGTCAGATTCTTATCTCCAATTAAATACCAAAAGCAAGCAAGTGCGCGCCAGAGAGAGAGAGACAGAGAGAGAGAAAGAGAGAGAGAAGGAAGGAAGGAAGGAAGGAAGGAAGGAAGGAAGGAAGGAAGGAAGGAAGGAAGGAAGGAAGGAAGGAAGGAAGGGAAGGAAGGGAAAGAAGGAAAGAAAAGAGCCAGAAGTGGAGTTGTGCCTCAAGTGGTAGAGTGCTAGCTCTGAGGAAAGCAAAAAACCAAAAACTTCAGGGACAGTTATTAGGCCCTGAGTTCAAGCCCCTAAAGAATGGCACAGGGGCACTTATTTTGTGATTTGAATGGCTGGGCATGGTGGTTCACACCTACAATCCTAAGCTACTTGGCAGGCAGAGATCAAGAGAGTCGAGGTAAGAAGTTCACAAGTTCTCCAGGACAGGTAGCACATACCTGTCAGCTATAGCAGGAAGTAGAAATAGGAAGTGCGTAGTCCGGCTAGCCTGGGCAAAAGGTGAAATCCTATTGCAAAACCAACCAGAGCAAGAGGACTAGAGGCATAGCTCATACTGTAGGGCACTTGTGTAGCAAGCACAGAGCTCTGAGTTCAAAGACTGGTACTGATTCCCACCACCAAAAGAATAAAATTTATGATGTGCCCCCACCTTGTGATTTTTTAAAAAACCTATTATCTTCTGTTGCCTATACTGGATCTCTCTGGGAAGGACAATTTCAAATTATTTTCTGAGTCAGATTCTTCTTTCCATGCTTCTTTGAATAGATGATTAGACCAGGCCCCTGGGAGGATTGTGTTGGCTAAGGTGACTTGTGATAGTTGGTCTCTTGGTGTTTGAGGAGTAGGCAATGTGGCAGCTTCTGAGTGATTCTGATCTAACTTGGTGAGCTGCTGTTGACAAACCATTCTGCAGTAGAGATTTTCCTGTAGTCAGGACAGGATAAATTCTGACCTCCTGGTTTCTGGATCTAGGAATAAAACTATATTCAAGTTCATGGGAAAAGCTAGACACACAAAAATGCTTTAGTTTGTATCTGGAATGCATGTTGGAACTTTGAGAGATGGTCTTGGTGGGAAGTCTTCTATTCACTAAGATGTATTATTTGTTATGGGCCCTCACCCCATTTTTTCCCAATCTTATATCCTAGTCATGTGACAAGCAACTCAGTTTCTCACCATTGGGCACAATAGACAAAACTTGGATGAGTGGGTAAGTGTTCAATACCTAAAATGGAACATTATTCAGCCTTGAAAAAGAAACGACATTTTATGACATGGATGAATTTATAGTAAGTCCTAAAAAGACAAGTACTGTATGATTCTACTTCCCAGAAATACCTAGGGCAGTCAGATTTGTATGGACAGAAAGTAGAAAATGATTGTCAGAGACTGGGAGTAGTGTATAGGATGGAATGGGGTGTTGTTTAATAGAGTTTCAGTTTTGCAAGATGAAAATAGTTTTGGACATTGGTTGCATAACAGTACGAATGTACTTAATAGTATTGAACGCCACACTTAAAAATAGTGAAATAGGCTGGGAATATGGCCTAGTGGTAGAGTGCTTGCCTCTCATACAGGAAGCCCTGGGTTCGATTCCTCAGTACCACATATATAGAAAAAGCCAGAAGTGGTGCTGTGGCTCAAGTGGCAGAGTGCTAGCCTGGGACAGTGCTTAGGTTCTGAGTCTACGCCCCAGGACTGGCCAAAAAAAAAAAAAAAAAAAAGTGAGATAAGCTGGGTGTACTGGTGGCTCATGCCTACAATCTTAGCTACTCAGGAGGGTGAGATCTGAGGATCATGGTTCAGAGCCAGCCTAGGCAAGTAAAGTCTGTGAGACTCTCATCTCTGATAAACTACTCAGAAAAAGCCAGAAGTGGTGCTGTGGTTCAAGTGGAAGAGCACTAGCCTTGAGAAGAACAAGCTCAGGGACAGTGCTCAGACCCAGAGTTCAAGCCCCAGAACCACTGTGTATGCATCTCCCCCCCCCCCATGGTGCTACAATTAACTAATTTTAATCACATAAATGAAAACAGAACTCAGATGCTTCAGCATAAAATCTGGTCAACTCATATATTGCTTTAACAGATAGTCAGATACTTACTTATAGGTAGCGACTGGCTCTGCCATGGCTGAGAACAACCAATTCAGCTCTGCTTTCTAGGTAACAGATATTATGATATCAGCATGAACATGTTTATATTAACTTAAAGTGATTTTGGAAGTTGGAGCTAGGGCAAAAGCAAGTGTGCATGGGGGCCAGTGTGGGCAGAGATCAGGGAGACAGAATGAGTGCGATGTGTCTAGAGTGACCAAAAATGCAGTCATGGTTTCTGTAAGTTGAGATGGTTGATATGACCCAAGCAGAAAAAATAGTGCTGTTATCAGTCTCTCTCTCTTTCTTTCTTTCTCTTTTTCTGAGTCTTGATAACCCAAGCTATCTCAGTATGCTTACATTTATTTTATAGCACATGCATCAGTTTTAGAATATTTGATGGCTCCTATCAAACATCTATACCCATTCCAGTTACAACTCATATTTCAAAGAAGCAACTATGAGTTATTAGCATCGATGTAAACATTAAGCCAGAATCCCTTATCCTTAGGAGTTTCACAGTCAAATAGGCAAGATAAGAAGCACAACTAATATATCTAAAATATAAGGTGGATTCTGATAAGCAATACAAAGAACATTTTGTGGAAGCATAGAGATTTGATTCTCTTAATTGAGGTCTGGGAAGGCTTTTGATGTAGTAGTAGAGCCTTGAAAGACTGGAAGGATGATAGGTAGAGATGAGGCTTGGGGTGAATCCATGATACTAGTTGTGGGAAGGAGGAAAAAAAAAAAAAGCTCCGTGTCTTCAGAGAATAGGAGGCTATTGTTTTTACAACTTAAAAAAAATTTATGTGTTGAACTTGACCTTGTACTTGTTCAACCTGCTTGCTGGGCTGGTGCTATACCACTTGTGCCACATCACCAGTTCTGGTGTTACACCTTTAACATCCTTTATAGTGAAATGCTTAGGAACAGAGGTGTTTTGGAGTTTGGGATACATGTCACATATATAATTGCAGGTATGGAACACAAGTTGAAACACAAAATTAATTATATTTTATATATCTGCACATTGCCTGGAGGTAAATTTGTACAATATTTTAAATAATTTTCTGCATGAAACAAAATTTCATGGTGTAAAATTTTGTACTTGGCATAGTATTGCATTCAAGGACTTTGGGATTTTGGAGCATTTTGGATTTCAGGTTTTTAGATTAAATATGCTTAACCATTAGTAAGAATAAAGCAGCAAGGGAGTTTGGAGCTAGGTTACAGAAAAATGTTAATGTCTTGTTAAAGAGTTTGACTCGCATCCTGCAAGCTTCTGGAGGTTGTTCAATTTTAGAGTGTGGGAATGGTGGGTTAGGCCACCATCTGTGATATTAGGAAGCAGGAGGGCTGATTGGCTTATTCAAGATTGTTTAATTATGAAGTCTCATTTGGGTCTTTTGTGTCCATGTGAAGAAGGAAGTGAGCTTAGAGAGTACACAAGAACAGTTAGGTCTGGAAAGAGAGAATTGACCTGAGGTATAAGAAATGGACTGAAGGAAAGAAGGATAGGAGGCAGGGAGGGAAATATGGATTTACTAGTATATTTAGCTTATGGCAGTATAACTGGCCAGCGCTACCCTTTCCTAGAAAATAAATATCTTTGTATTCTTCCAGTTAGGACTATCAATCGACAAATGAGGTTTATGGTCACCACCAACATGTACTAGCTTTGTGGCTGTGTCCACCGATGTTCCAAGAGGCCCTTCATTCTCAGTGCCTTAGCATAATTGTAAATTGTAAAACCTATGACATTTTCAGAGTCTGTATGAGCTTTTTGCTGTTGATGGGTGTGAGAGCAGCATCTGAAAGACAGCAGATAAAGAGACTAACAAAGAACTTATCCCCTGTGACATGTAGCAGAGTTTGGAAACACTCCACTGTAATCGAAGTGCAGAGTGGAAGGGAGGTGGACAGATGCAGCAGTGGGGTGGCCTATAATACCAGCACCCCAAGGTTACACATCAGTAGACATAAATGTTTCTGATTATTCTAGACGTGGTTCAGTTTTGATGTGAGCTAATGTATTCAAGTCTGCCAATAAAGAGAGTCCTCTGGATGTGTCTTGTAAGCAGCTGGTAAAAGTCTAGTCCTACCAGCTTCTGTGACTGAATATCGGGATAAATGAAGGAGGATGAAATGAGAATGGGGTTTGGAATGAGAAATCCTGGTCTGTTTTCTTGCTTTGCACTAGCAAGGAGACCTCAAGGAAATTCTTCAGACTTGGTTGTTCAGGTTCCTTTTGTAAGATGAAGGCAATATTTATTTGTCAGGGCTGCTCTGTGACTTGACTTAATGACTGAGGTATAGGCACTGTACTCTGTGAGTAAAACAGTCTTTCCACCTCTGCTATGTGGCAACTTAGTGTTTTACTATTCTTGTGCTATTATCTTCTCTTTACTTATTCTCATCTTCATTAAGTAACTGCACCCCAACTTTAATGCAGCATGTATGTGGTTTTCTGTACTGTGGATACCTGGAGTTTGATCTTTAAAGAACTATCTTCAGAGAATCCCAAGTCAGCTGGATCTGATGGCTCATGCCTATAACCCTCATTATTCAGGAGACTGAGATCTGAGGATGGCAGTTTGGAGCTAACCTGTGCAAGAAAGTCTGTGGGGCTTGCTTTGAGCACAAAAGCTCAGGGACAGTGTCCAGACCCTGAGTTCAAGCCCCAACAACAAAAGTCTTCACCTACCCTAGGAAAACAGTGACAGAGCTTGTGACTGAAATAGTCAGAGGAGATTTTTATTTTTCTATTTAGAATTGGGAACCCTGAGGGACAGTTTTAGTGGGACCAGCATTCTTTTTTTTTTTTTTTTTTTTGCCAGTCCTGGACCTTGGACTCAGGGCCTGAGCACTGTCCCTGGCTTCCTTTTGCTCAAGGCTAGCACTCTGCCACTTGAGCCACAGTGCCACTTCCATCCGTTTTCTATATGTGGTGCTGGGGAATCGAACCCAGGGCTTCATGTATACAAGGCAAGTTCTGTTGCCAGTAGGCCATATTCCCAGCCTGAGACCAGCATTCTTGAAATAGACTTAGCAATAGACTCATCTTGTAATATATTACAGTGTTATAGACTGGATTGAAGTGTACGTGGTTTTCTTCTAATTATTAAGCATAATCTTAAACTGGCTTCTAAATGTATAACCATTTTAATTTACAGTGAGCTAAACTTGGCACAGCTACTCAATGCTCATACACAAGTATACTTATTTAACTGAAAAATAAGTTTTGATTCCTTTCAAAAATTCCTAGAGTTTTAAAAACTTCACATGAGTAATTACTTTGTCTGTTTTAGCTACAAGCCATCATGTTGGCTTCTTCCCCAACCCCTTTAAATTTCAGTTACTGTTTACTACATACATACTTGTTGTTAGTAAAAGTTGATTTACTAGTCCTAAAACAGCTTCTATCATCACTGTGGTTACTATTTTCCTGTTTTGTTTTTGAAACCTTAATAAAAGTCCATGTAATATGAATAAAAAGAAAATCCTGTAGCTATAGAGAACTCTGTATCCTAATATTGACACAATTTCTATTTATGTCATAATAGATGTCATGGACATTGTATAAAACCTTAGTGTAAGGTCCACACACACCCCTTCATGCAGATGCCCCACACCTGTTTAAGTTTGTGCCCAGCACCTGAGTTACCTAGGTAACTGGCACACCTGGATGCAGTTACCTCCTCCTCTTCTGAGGTCACATCCAATCCACCTGGCCAGATCTCCCACCTTTTCCTATAGAATCCCACTCAACACGGTCCCCGCTCTCTTTCCTTCACTCTTTCTCTCTTTCCCTTTCTTTCCTTTTCTCTCTTATTCCCCCTTTCTTCCTCTTTCTCTCCTTTCCCTCCTTTTCTCTTCTCCCTTCCCCGCTGTCTCCCCCGAACCTCCATCTTGTATGAGCTGGCAGTTTGCTCTCCTCCCAATAAATTCTTCTCTGCCTGAACCATGTGGCCGTACACTAGTTTGTCTGTGCATGTAAAAACTGTCTTTACTGGGACTGAGTTTATTCTGTTCACAATGTATTTAATTGCTGTTTCAAATAGGAGATTTTGCTCCAGAAAATTTAAAGGTAAGCACTTAAACTTAAACCAGATGAGGCAGTGCACAGCGGAAATTCCAGCTCCCAGGAGGCAGAGGCAGTTAGGAGGATCTCAAGTTCAAGGTCAAGTTTTGCCTAAGTAAAGTTATAGAGACTCTATTTCAAAAACAAACTCAAACATGAAGGCTGTGGGCATGGTTTGGATGAAGCCCTCTATTCATAGTACTGCACCAAAAAAATTACTTTGTATATATTCAAAATGTTATATTCTTAGAATTAATATATGGTAAAAATTAACATACAGCAATAATTGTAGACATGTTAACAGAACGAAATGGTAAGAATGAAAATGCCCTTGTATAATCTATATACTTGAAGTATCCCCAGGATATTTTTAGGATTTTTATGAGATTTTAATGTTATATTGGGACCTAATTTTATTTTCTTCTATCTCCAAAGAAAAAGCTCCAGTCCCTCTTTTAATTTGGTTTTGGAAAACTCCTGGCATTACAGAACTAAACTAAATTATATTAATATTCCACTCTTACATTTTCCACGACAAACAAAATTTCATGGGCCAAAAAGAAAACAACCAATGAATAAAGGGGGAGGGAGCTTATAAAACCAAATATGATTTCAGCATTAAAATGAAAACAAATGCAAAGACCTATAAAATGTGGAGTAAAAATTAAAAGACTAAAATAGCCCTTTGTAATTACTTAGGTGCTGTACTCTATTGCAATACATTATTTTAGGCTTTTTCTTTGGCTAGATCTAAAACCAAGACCTCAATCTTGCTAGGCACCTGTTCCTCCCCCTGCCCTACCCCTTTCCAAGCCATACCTCCAACCCTGTTTTGCTTTAGTTATTTTTCAGGTAGAGTCTAGAATTTTTGCTCAGGGCAGACATAGACTCTGATCCTCCTACCTATAGCACAGGTATATCCCTTCATATCCAGCTTCTTTGTTTGCCTAGTCCACCATCCATCAAGTCTCCATCTCTCAGCAGCTGTGATTGCAAGAGTGAGCCATCACACCTGGCTATGTTATTCCAAAGGTTTTTAAGTTCATGATAAGCTGATGATGGTTTTTAGATTTTTATTTCCCCAGTAAGGAAGTTTTATGCTGTAGTCTCTATATGCAGAAATAATAGATGGTAATAATTATACTTTTAACTTTCACCGAAGACTAAGTAAATGATACGTATGTAGCATGTAGAATACATAGTATGTAGGATGTTCTGTGTGTAGAATAAATTTGCAATTTATAATGAAAACCTATACTCATAGGCATTTTTATATGCCAATAAATAACACCCTGTGTTAGAACTATTTTCTATGCTGATTGACTTTAAGAAAATGGCAGTGAAAGAGACTTTAAAACGTTTACTAATTGAAAATTTTAGTGTAGGAGAGAAAATGGCTGTAAACACTTTTTCTTTGGGGGATGGGGCATCAAGGAAGAAAGTGTTTGAGACAGGGTCTCATTATATGTCCCAGGCTTGTATTTTCCTGCCTCAACCTCCCAGGTGCTAGGATGAAATGCACACAAGCTGAACTTTTTATCTGTTTAAATGTCTTAGAATTGCTTTCATTTAACCATTTTCATTTGAAATATTTTCTAAGGCTACTTTGCACCTTTTAAGATTATGTAAATGTGATTGTTTAATGACAGTAGATATCATAAACATGAAGTTTAGTTTGTTCAGTTTTAATACTGTGTTATCAGACTTTTCCAAATACTATTGAACATGGTAGTCAAAAGAGTTCTACCACTTAAACTACCTCCCTACCTCCAAGATGGTAAAGATTTTTATCAAGGGACCCAGGTGACTTTAGGGAGAAAAAAATGCATAAATGTTACCATTATAGAAGCGTGTAAAATTGTTTTGTAGAGGAATTTAGGCTGGACACTCACTAGTGGTACATGCCTATAATTGTAGCTACTCAGGAGGATGAGATCTGGTGATTGTGATTCAGAGTCAGCTCAGGCAGGAAAGTCTGTAAGACTTTTATCTCCAGTTAACCACCAGAAAGCCAGATACAGTGCTGTGGCTCAAGTGGCAGAAATCAGCCTTGAGCAAAAAAGATAAGTGGCAGCAACTTTGAGGCCGTAAGTTCAAGCCCCATTACTGGCACGAGCCCCTCCCCTCCCACCAGTAAAAAATAAACTAACAAAATAAAAACAGAAATGAGTTTTATAATTGAGAAATTAAAGATGGTTTTGCATTTTTCCTATTGAAGTACATAACATTTAGTTGCAATCAGGCTTTATCTAAATTTTTATTCATTAGATCTTAGATATTCTACTAAAAGTCATGGAATTGATTAATTCTTGTTTTTCCAAGTATGGTATAAGTTGCATACGTTTAACTTTCGTGTGTCTTAGGTACGCTGACTAGTTAGGCGGTCTCATCTGAAACTAATGTATAATAGTGCTAAGTTGTGTAACTTGCCATACCAGTTTCACAGTGTTTTTGTTTTGCCCAAAGTAGATGAAAGGTTTATTTAAGTGTGGTCATACTGGTACTGCATTCCTGGTGATCTTGGTAGGCTGATTACCATCTTTGTCATAGAAATCAGGAAATATGGGTTGAACCTCTGGGATACATGAAGCTGCTTTATTAAAATGCTCCTTCCTGAATGATTGGGGATGGTTGGAAGCACTGGGTAGGTAATGTACCTTTAAAAGTGTGTATGTGTGTGGGTGTGGGGGTGTGTGCGCGCACTTGCACGTGCTCACCTGCCTGCCTGCTTGCCTGCCTGTCTTATCTACCTTTCTGCCTGTCTATTTCTCTCTCTGTCCATTCACTCAGCCTCTGTGTCTGCATCTTCATTCTGCCTTTTAAGTTCTCTTACTGTATCAGTGCTTAGTTGTAGTGTTCACCATGTGCTTGTTTTCTCTAGTAAGACTAAAAGCCACTTAGGACTTGTTAGTTAGTAGGTTTTGTTTTACTTGAAGTGTTTTGATTAGTTGTGAAGAGGGTCATATTGTGAGATTTTACTGATGTTTTGCTTAAATGGTTGGCTTTTGACTGAATTAACCTGGTCAGTATTGTGATTTATGGTACTAGTTTTAAATTATAGAGGCTGAGTTGAAAAAGCTGCTACAAATACTTAAAATACAATTAAAGCAGTTTGGGAATTTAGCAAGGTTTGGGGTGTTTTTAGACAGTATTCAAATGAATTCCAGTATATTATAGATTTTGTGAAAATATGAGGGTGTTTCACAGAGATTTCTGAATAGACATACTGTAGTTTTTCTTTCTGTTGAACATTCTTTTTCTAGAATACATTCTATTATCCAATAGGCAGATGAACATAAGGTAAGCTTGTTTCTCAGGTAAGGGCTGTTCATTTGAAGATTTCATTTCACTGGTGTGGTAAGGAAAGAAGTGACATGAGCAGAACATTGTATTTATTCCTGAAGCAAACTTCAGAAATAGATTGAAGTTAGGCTAGCAAAGCTCAAGTTGAGGCAATGGGTTGGTTAGTTACTAGTAAAAAGCTGTTGGCAATAGTGAGTTATTCATTGTCTGGTCCTAGAGCAGTCTCTGGAGAAGTCTAGTAAATATGTTATTTATTAGAACCACTTTAAGATAGGTTTGTCTATTTCAGTCTTTTGTAAGCTAGTATTTAGGGGTCAACGTTGTCATTAAAAGTAGGTCTAACAGCTTCAGGTGGGAAGTAGTCTGTCTGTGGTATTAAAATATGTATGATAAAAAGTATTTCAAAATCGAAATACATTCTTAGCACTTCCAAGGATTCTTATGATAACATGCACTCTAAAAAGTACCTATTTAGTCCTTATATAATCAGTCGATTTTTTTATACTTGCACTGATGCTACTTCAGTAGCTTAAGTCAATTAAAGTATCTGCATGTCCTAGATGACAACCCTGCTCTTAACTAGCACTGTGGGACATTTTTGCTGAGACAATTATACAAAAGCCACAAGAGCCCAATAGCTATACCCTTATGATCACATAAGATGATGCTAAGTGAAATGAACTCCATTTTATGAAAATGATTGTTATATGAGAGTTGTAACTACTTTCAACATCCCATGTGTATCTGTAGTTTCTACTATTGATGATGTTCGTGTATCACCTTCTTGTGATTGTATCTACACTATCTCTGTAATCTTATCTGAGTGTATGGGAAACAGTGTGTACTGGTATTAGAATTAGGAAATTCAAAGGGAATACCAAAATTGAGAGACAAAGGGTAAAATACGAGTAACAACAACAAAAGCAATACTTGCAAAACTGATTGGTGTAAGTGAACTGAACACCTCAGGGGGGGACAGGGGGAGGGGGGAGGGGGGTATGAGGAACAAGGTAACAAACAGTACAAGAAATGTATCCAATGCCTAACGTATGAAACTGTAACCTCTCTGTACATCAGTTTTATAATAAAAATTTTTTTAAAAAAAGAAAGAAAAAAATTAAACAAAAGCATTTTGAAAATAAAGATAACAGAGTAATTATTAGTTTTTATTAATTTAGAGCATTTGAAGTATAAAAATAAAGGCTTTTGACATACTGTAAAAAAAGTAGGTCTAAAAACAAGGGAAAGCTAAATACAAATCACCTTTCTTATTCTACTTTTTCTGCATTTGGCTGATTGGAAGGGTTGGGAAACATTTTAGAGCCACCAATTCTAGAGCAGATTAGGATTAAAGCTGCATAATAGACAATCATTTTTGTGCTTAAAGTCTTCAACATTGAATCACTGGAGGTTATGATCAACAGCTCCACAATAAGTATCTTCATAAGTGACTCAAGAAAGTTACAATTTGTTATGGGTTTTCCTCACAGTGAACTTTTCTGTTATGTATGAAGTGTAAAACATGTCCTTTAAGTTACTTTAAGTTCTCTTGATGATTCTGTGACTCACAGCTGGTGTGTGTGTGTGTGTGTGTGTGTGTGTGTGTGTGTGTGTGTAGAGAAAGAATTTACATTTTCCATGATTTTATCTGAATCAGTGTTATTGGTGTATTTTAAAAATAACATCAGAGAAATGGCTTTATCCTTCCTTATATATGTGTGTTTGTATGTGCAGACTCACAGTGTGTATTTCAAGTTCAATTGTTGCTGAAGTGTATCCTGGGTAGGAGGAAGCATTGAGAAAGTTTCATTAGGATATAGGAGTTTCTGTGGAAGTCTGTTAAACCTTAACCTGGTAGTAGGCTTGTCTTGCCAGTTGTGGGCAGGTGAGGAGCAGTCCAGGCTGCTTTCTCAATGGCTCTATTTGATTTGCCTGCTGAAGAATGAGAGAGCACAGAGCTGCTTACAATGTTAGTATGGTGGTCTCTGCTTCCTGGATCACAGGCTGGAAGTGACCAAGCCTAGGCCAGGAATATGAGAATGCTGAGCCATATTAAGTGTGCCACTTGGTTCTTAGGAAGCCAAATTACTTCTCAGCCTTACTGAGAAATAGACCGGAGTCTTAAGTAAAAAGTGGAAACAATTACATGGTTGATTTTGTGAATGACCGAGAGTGACCTTTATTAGTTATGATTAAAGAACATTTTCAGAAATCAGTTTTTGCTATGATTGGTATTATGTTTCTGATCACCACTTTTTTCATTACATATGAGAAGCCTTCACGTGAATCTTGGCTTAGAAGTATCCGGGGGTAGTCGTCTCTCCATGTGAAGAATTCTGTGCAGAGATTTCTGTCACAGTTCTGACAACAGTGATGCAGTAAGACTAGGATTGTGTGACAGTGGGGGGTGAGGTCTTCCACAATTCTCTTTAGCTATACCTCAAGATCCAAATAGAAAACCACTGGGAGAATCAGTAATAAAAATACTAACTAGTTGCTTCATGGTAGGGGGTAATGAACCTTTTCCTACCCCTTGTTTACTTTTTCCTACTTTCCAAATTTCCCACAATGAACTTTTTCTTTTATATGCTTAAATTTAAAAAGGGCAGTGAAGTGGCACTGTGGCTCAAGTAGAGAGCACTCTCCTTGAGCAAAAGAAGCTCAGAGACAACACCCAAGGCCAGAGTTCAAGCCCCAGGACTGGCAAATAAATAAATAAATAAATAACCCTAAAAACAACAGTGACTGCTTCAAGAGAAAAAGGTGGAACTGACTTCATGTGAAAGGACTGCTTCATATATGGCAAGTTTGGAAACAGAAGGTCTAATAGCTCTGAAGCAAGTTATAGGGACAGAAACAACTCTTTGAAATAAGTAAGGGTATTGGTTTTCTTTGAAAGGTTGTTGATACCTAGATACATACATGCTGTGTGGGTGAAAAAGCTAGTAATACCACTTAGTGTGTGTGTGTTAGTCCTTGGGCTTGAATTCAGGGCCTGGATGCTGTCCCTGTGTTTTTTGCTCAAGGCTAATAATGCTGTACCCCTTTGGCTCTTGTGGGGATCCATTTTATTTTACTTCTGAGTTAGTTTTGTGCTTGCTAAGCAAGCACTCTGCCCCTTAAACCATGGCTTGAACCTAAACTTTTCGCCTGAGCTAGCCTCAAACCATGATTCTTTAGATCTAATCTCCAAAGTGTCTGGGATTATAGGAATCTGCTACCAGGCCCAAACTAAAACTTTTCTTTTTCCAACAGAACCCCTAAATTAAACTGATACGAAGCAACAAGGATTTAGGAAAGTTAGTTGACAATATTTTTAAGTAAGACAATGCTATAATCATATGAATAACAGTATAATTTGGCCATTGTTTGTAGAAATAGTGATCCCTCTGAGTGAACAAATAATTAGCAAAGAACCCAGTATATAAAATACTAATTTCAAAATTTTATTAAAGTTTCCACATTTTTCAAACATTAACTTTTTAAAGTTTTCCAATTTTATTTTTTTCCTGTCTCAGATAATTTTCTTCCCCCAGTCCTGGCACTTGGACTCAGGACCTGAGCACTGCCCTTGGCTTCTTTTTGCTCAAGGCTAGCACCCTACCCCTTGAGCCACAGTGCCACTTCTGGCTTTTTCTGTTTATGTGGTGCTGAGGAATTGAACCCAGGGCTTCAGGCATGCTAGGCAACTATTCTACCACTAAGCCACATTCCCAGCCCTCAGATAATTTTCTTTATAAAATTATTTGTTTCATTCAATATGATTTTATTCATTTGGTCGGTTGGTTAGTGCTGGGATTCAATCCTAGGGTACTGATGTATGCTAAGTGTATGTTGTGCCACTGAGCTTGGCCCTATCTCTTCTCCTATCTCTCCCTACTCTTCTTCTCTACCTCTCCTCCCTTTTCCTTCTTCCCCCCTTCCCTCTGTTTCCTGGAAATCTCTCTCACTAGGGATTGAACTCAGGGCCTTGTGCTTCCTTGGCAAGTGCTTAATGACCTGAGCCATACCCCAATTCTTATGCTTTTCTTAGTTTATGTTTTACACAGGGTTCTACACTTTTTGCCTGGACTAGCCTTAATAGTAGCCTTCCTACCTGTACTTCTTGAAAATCTCACATGCCCTGTTCTCTCATGCTTTACAAAAAAGCAAAAAAGGAAAATCACCATGCTCTGTCCTCTCATGCTTTTCAAAACAGCAAAACTCTGTGACTCAAAAGTGCTTTCCTCGGGGCTGGGGATATAGCCTAGTGGCAAGAGTGCCTGCCTGGGATACACGAGGCCCTAGGTTCGATTCCCCAGCACCACATATACAGAAAACGGCCAGAAGCGGCGCTGTGGCTCAAGTGGCAGAGTGCTAGCCTTGAGCGGGAAGAAGCCAGGGACAGTGCTCAGGCCCTGAGTCCAAGGCCCAGGACTGGCCAAAAAAAAAAAGTGCTTTCCTAATTAACATAATTTGTTCATCATCCTGCATAACTATTTTTAGCACACCATCACATTAAAAGATACTACGTTTTTCTACATATTTCATCAATTTCCTTTTTGTTTGTGTTGCCTTTGGATGGTAAGGAGTTTGGAGGTAGGATTTATGCTTGAGCATTGATGTATGTGACAAATTTCCAGTACCCAGTTGTCTACTGAGTGGACTCAGTACTCACTGAGTAGCTATTGAAAAATTCGGTGCATCCTGCTGGGGTGTCTGAGTGGTTTCTGACTTAGTTCCATCTGACTCAGTAACTGTCAGCCCTTGTGTTCCAAGTAATGATTGAACACCTTTGCCTCTTAGAATCAAGTCTTTACCTGATAGCATGACAGTGTCTCAACCGAGCTTTGTGGAACCTACAAGTACAAGTCTAGGACCAGTATGTATGTATGTATGTATGTATGTATGTATGTATGTATGTATGTATGTATGTATTTATTTATTTATTTATTTATGCATGCATGCATGCATGCATGCATGCCAGTCCTGGGCTTGGACTCAGGGCCTGAGCACTGTCCCTGGCTTCTTTTTGCTCAAGGCTAGCACTCTGCCACTTGAGCCACAGCGCCACTTCTGGCTGTTTTCTATATATGTGGTGCTGGGGATCGAACCCAGGGTTTCAAGTATATGAGGCAAGCACTGTTGCCACTAGGCCATATTCCCACCCCACTTTTTATTTTTAATTTATTATTTTTTGTGCCTCCTGGAGCTTGAACTCAGGGTCTGGGTACTTAGCTTCAGATTTTTGTGCTCAAGGCTAGCATTCTACCACTTGAGCCACAACTCCATTTTTGGTGTTTTGGTGTTTTGGTTTTTTTTGTAATTAATTTATTAATTAAACAAAATTTTTTTGACAAGGTGTTGTGCAAAAAGGGTACAGTTACATTGTAGGGCAGTGTGTACATTTCTTGTGATATCTTACACCCTGTTTTTCTTTCCCTTCCCTAGGTCAGGCAGACATATATACAATACACAATGTACCAAGAACATATACAGTAGCCACATGGCCTACACCAAAGAAAATTCGCCTAGGGCTTTAAATGTAATGTCGACAATAGACAATATGTCCACAGTAGTCTTATATGAATGTACATACATAGCTTTTGAGCTATTGTATTCCACTGAGAGGTCAATTTTTGACCTTTATATGTTGAGTAGTTGTTTGGTTTTAGTTACATAATGTTGGGTAGCTGTCCCAATCCTGTGGGAAATGCCATTTGAAAAGCAGTTTTTGGTTTCACAGACCTGGTCTCTACTGTCTCTTCGTCACCCCATCTTAACAGTCATATATCAGGGAGATCATTCCCCTTTGTTTTCTGTGTTCTAGGCTTGTCTCCCTCAACATTATTTGTTCAAGTTCTGACCATTTCCCTGTGAATAACAATATTTCACCATTCCTAATAGCTATGTAGTATTCCATTGTGTATAGGTACCATATTTTTTGGATCCATTCATCTGTGGAGGGGCATCTGGGTTGTTTCCATATTTTGGCTATTGTGAATTGTGAAGCGATAAATATGGAATTGCAAATTTTTTTTGATATCTTGGGACCTGCTGTTCAGGATAGATGCCTAGGAGTGGTATGGCTGGGTCATAGGGTAGGTCTATATTGAGCTTTTTGAGAAACCTCCATACTGTTCTCCAAAGTGGTTGTACTAATTTGCACTCCCACCAACAATGGGGAAGGGTTCCTCTTTCCCCGCACCCCCTCCAGCATTTCTTGTTGCCTGAGTTCGGAGTATAGGCCATTCTAACTGGAGTGAGGTGGTATCTCAGGGTTGTTTTTATTTGCATTTCCTTTACTACCAGGGATGTTGAACATTTCCTCATATGTTTCTTTGCCATTTTTATCTCTTCTCTTGTGAAGTCTCTCTTCAGCTCCTTTGCCCATTTCCTAATTTGTTTACTGGGCTTGGAGGGGCTTAGTTTTTTGAGTTCTCTGTAGATGACCGATATTAGGTCTTTGTCTGTTGCTGTGCTGATAAAGATCCTTTCCCATATGGTTGACTGTCTTTCTGTTTTGGTGGCTATGTCCTTAGCTGTGCAGAAACTTTTTAATTTGTAGCAGTCCCATTTGTCGAGTCTCTCCCCTAACTGTTGTGCCCCTGGGACTCTATTCAGGAAGTTCCTGTGCCTATAAGTTCTAGCGTCTTTCCTACTCTGTCCTTCAGTAGTTTCAAGGATTCAGGTCTGATATTGAGGTCCTTGATCCATTTTGAGTTGATCTTGGTGCATGGTGATAGGCTTGGTCTACTTTGAGTTTTCTGCATATGGCTGCCCAGTTTTCCCAGCACCAGTAGTTGAAGAGGCTATGTTTATTCCATTGTATGTCTTTAGCTCCTTTGTCGAATATCAGCTAACTGTAAGAGTGCGGTTTTATTTCTGGATCTTCAATTCTAATCCATTGGTCTTCCGGTCTGTTTTTATACCAATACCAGGCTGTTTTTGTTATGATGGCTCTATAGTAGAGCTTGAAGTCTGGTATTGTGATACCTCCTGCACTGCTATTTTTGCCTAGAATTGCTTTGGCTATTCTAGGTCTTTTGCTATTCCATATGAATTTATGGATTGCTTTCTCTATTTCAGTGAAGAATGTAACTGGGATTTTGCTAGGGATTGCATTGAATTTGTATAACAATTTGGGCAATATGGTCGTTTTCACTATATTGATTCTGCCTACCCATGAGCATGGGAGGTCTTTCCATCTCCTTGTGTCTTCTTTGATTTCCCTTATTAGATTTTTATAGTTCTCATTAAATAGGTCTGTCACGTCCTTGGTTAGGTTGATCCCTAGGTACTTTATTTTTTTTTTTTGGCTACTGTAAATGGAATTGTTTCCATAATTTCCTTTTCTGCTTGTACATTGCTGGTGTACAGAAAAGCTACTGACTTTTGTGGATTGATTTTGTATCCTGCTACTTTGCCAAAATTGTTTATTAGGTGTAGGAGTTTGGGGACTGAGTTTTTTGGGTCCTTCAGGTATAAGATCATGTCGTCTGTGAATAGGGATAGCTTGATTTCTTCCTTGCCGTTGTGGATCCCTTTGATGTCCTCCTCTTGCTTTATTGCTATGGCTAGGGATTCCAGCACTATGTTGAAAAGAAGTGGGGAAAGTGGGCATCCTTGTCTTGTTCCTGAGTTCAGGGGGAATGATTTAAGTTTCTCTCCATTTAATATGATGTTAGCAGTTGGTCTGTTGTATATGGCTTTTATTGTTTTGAGGAAGGTTCCATCTATTCCTGTTCTCTCCAAAGCTTTTAATAGGTATGGATGTTGTATTTTGTCAAAGGCTTTTTGGGCATCGACTGAGATAACAATGTGATTCTTCATTTTAGTTGTGTTTATGTGGTGAATTACATTGATTGATTTACGGATGTTGAACCATCCTTGTGACTATGGGATGAAGCCTACTTGGTCATGATGTATAATTTTCTTGATCAGTGTCTGGATCCTGTTAGCTAATATTTTATTGAGGAGCTTTGCGTCTGTGTTCATTAGTGATATTGGTCTGTAGTTCTCTTTTTTTGTTGGGTCTTTGCCTGGTTTGGAAATGAGTATGATATTAGCTTCATAGAATGAGTTTGGGATTTCTCCCTCTGTTTCTATTTCGCAGAAGAGTTTGAGGAGTATTGGTATTAGCTCCTCACTAAAGGTTTTATAGAATTCGTTGGTGAATCCATCTGGGCCTGGGCTTTTCTTTGTTGGGAGGTTCTTGATTACCCCCTGTATCTCGCTGTAAGTTATTGGTTTATTTAGTTGATTCATTCCTTCTTGGTTCAGTTTGGGCAGTTTATACTTCTCTAAGAATTGATCCATTTCTGTAAAACTATTGTTTTTTAGCGAGTAGAGGTTCTGGAAATAGTTCCTTATGATTGTTTGAATATCGTGTGTACTTGTTGTAATTTTTCCGGTGGAGTCTCTGATTTTACGTATATGAGTCTCTTCTTTTTTTTGTAAGTCTTGCGAGAGGTCTGTCAATTTTATTTATTTTCTCAAAGAACCAGCTTTTAGTCTTACTTATTTGTTGAATGGTCTTTCTATTTTCAATCAGATTTATCTCTTCTTTAATCTTTGTGATCTCACTCCTCCTAGTCATTTTAGATTCGATCAATTCTTGTTTCTCCAGTTGTTTCAGTTTCATCGTGAGGTTATTCACCTGCTCTGCTTCCATTCTTTTAATGTGAGTGCTGAGGGCGATGATCTTGCCCCTCAGTACTGCCTTAGCTGTGTCCCATAGGTTTCTTTGTGATGTATTTTCATTGTCATTGTGGCTTATGAATTCATTAATTTCATCCTTAATTTGGTCTGTGGCCCAAGTGTTGAATAACAGTGTGGGGTTTATCCTCCAAGAATGTGTATAGCCTCTGTGGTAACTGTTGTTATTGAGGGTTACCTTGATTCCACTGTGGTCAGATATAATACATGGGATGACGTCAATACTTTTGTATTTGCTGAGGTTCTTTGTGTGTGCTATGACGTGGTCTATTTTGGAGTATGATCCATGGGCTGCTGAGAAGAAGGTGTATTGGGTCTCTGTAGGGTGGAAGATTCTGTATAGATCTGTCAGCTCCATTTAGGATATGGTGTTACTTAGGTCCTCAGCTCCCTTGCTAATCCTCTGAGTGTTGGATATGTCTCGTGGAGAGAGTAGGGTATTAAAGTCACCCACTATGATTGTGTTTGGGTCTATCTTGTTCTGTAGTTCTGTGAGAATTTGCTTGACATATGTAGGGCCTCTTTTGTTTGGTGAGTATACATTTATCACCGTGATGTCTTGATTCTGGATTTTTCCTTGTATTAAAATGTAGTGACCTTCTTTGTCTTTTTGAGTTGATTTTAATGAGAAGTCCAGCTTATCTGAGATCAGGATGGCTACTCCTGCCGTTTTGGTAGGTGCATTTGCTTGGAAGATCTTGCTCCATCCTTTCATTCGGAGCCTGTTTTTATCCCTTGCTGTAAGGTGGGTCTCTTGTGGACAACAGATGGCAACTTTTTGTTTGTGGATCCATTCTGCCAGTCTGCTCCTGTTTATTGGAGAGTTTATACCATTTATATTCAAAGAGATCAAGGATAAGAGTGTTTTTTCTCCTTCCATTTTCTTGTTGGGCTGTTTTTCCTTTTTTTTTTTTTCCCTTGTCTTTAGTGAGCTGCTCTTTCTGTTGGGCTCTGGCTATTGTAGTTTCTTTCTGTTTCTGTCTGTGTGTCCTGTACAATTTCTGTTGGGTGGGAGTCCCCTCTTAGAATTCGCTGTAGGGCTGGTTTTTTATTCACATACTCCTTTAGATCCTCTTTGCGATGGAAAGATCTGGTTTTCCCCTCGAATATGAACTCCAGCTTCGCTGTGTATTTTATTTTAGGTTGGCATTTGTTGGCTTGTAGGACCTGGACGGTGTTCTTCCATTCTTTTTGCGCGTGGTAGGTTTGTGTGGAGAGGTCTGCTGTTATTTGGATCCTCTTCCTATTGTAATAAATTTCTTTCTTCACTTTGGCTGCATTCAAAATTTGCTCTTTATTCTTGAGATTTGAAATCTTGACTATTATGTGCCTTGGCGTGGCTTTTCGAGGATCTGGTCTGCCAGGTGTCCTATAGGCTTCGGTTACCTGGATGGGGTCCCTTGTGAGATTGGGGAAGTTTTCTGCAGTCACTGTATCGAGAATATTTTGAGTCCCTCTTTCCTGGTATTCGCCTCCTTCTTCTATTCCAATTATGCGCAGATTATATCTCTTGTCTTTGTCCACTAGCTCCTGGATTAGTCTGCTCTGGAGCTTTATCGTTTCTTGGAGTGTGGTAATTTTCTGGTTCGTCCAAGAGAGATTCTGGCTTCCATATGGTCAATTCTTTGTGCTGTGGATTCAAGTGCGGAGTTTATGGATGTCAGAGAGCTATTTATGGTTGCCAGATCAGCTCTGATCGTGGAAATTTCTTTAAAGAGTTCTATTTTAAATCTATTTTTTCATGCATTTCACTTCTGAGGATGTTAAGGTCTTCTTTAATGGAGGTTTGCACTGTATCCATTTTTGCTTCCATTTCTTTCTTGGCTTCCTCGATGTCCTTCAAGACTTCTACTCTAAACTGCTGGAATTGTTTTCTGATTTTGTTTCTGAGGCTTTCCATCATTTCTGCTAACATATCTTCAGTTTTTTATTCTCCATCTCCTCTTAAGTTGTGCTGCTTTTTGGAACTGGTGAGTTGGCTTGCCCTTTGATGAAATTTGTTATATTTCTTTGTGATTTGCGCATCTGGAGATCTGTGGGTCGCTTCCCTGGTTTGGCTTTGTGCTGGTTCCCGCTGATCCGTCAGTGGGAGACTTGTTTGTGTCCTGGCTCTGGGTTTGAGTTTGGCTGCTGAACCTTACTGCCCAATGGGTGAGTGTGACCGTCTCGGTTGTTGCCAAGGTGGTCATCCTCACTGCACTTGGGGGTTGGTAGGTTCTGTGTCTTTCTCTGCGTGATCGTGTCCTGCCGCTGTGTTCTTCTGACCCTAACATGCCCCCGGTGGGGGTTCGCTGGTCGCTGATTCAGTGTGGTGTGGAGTCTTTTCTCTTCTTTGGTTCTTTTTTCCACTCAGTATCTTGGTCAGGGGAGCTCACCTCTCAGGCTGTTCGCCCTCCTGTGTGGATTGCTCCAGGGCCGGTGTTGTTGAGGGGCGGCCCTCCCACTTGTGTGAAATTTGCCAATCTGTGTGGGTGCTGCCACTGGGGGGCTCTGCCCTCCTGTGCGGTGTGCCTATCATAGTGGGCGCTGCCGCAGGGGGGCCCTGCCCACCTGTGCGGTGTAAGCCTACCAGAGCTAGCCCCAGGATGTTGGGGTGTGCTTGTATCCTCCCGCGAGTTTGCTGTGGGGGCTGGTATGTGTGGGACCCAGTGGGATCAAGTGCCCAGGTGCGGGTTGGAGCCCACAGACTGTGCCTCCGCCGCGAGGGGGGCATGTGATTGGGCCCAGGTGTCCTTGCTGGGCTGGTATTGCCCACCAGCGAGCCTGTGACTGTTGTTCAAAAAGTCTGCGAGACCCAGGCACCTCAGGTGGGGCTTTCAATGCCTACAGGTCCCCGGGCCCCTGTTGGGAAGGGGGCGGGGCTGGTGCGGCTGGTTCAGGCGCCCCTGCTGCCTTGGCGCTGCTCCGTCCCTGCTAGCTCCTGTGTCCTCCCAGAGTCTGAAGGGACCTTTTGCTGCCTGATTTGGGGGTTCTTTGTTCCCTCGAGGTGGGGTAGGGGGAGGGATGGAGCTCTAGCTTCTTTGTAGGTTTTGGGTCTCTGATGACTGGTCTCCCATTGGGGGAGGGGCTAGTGGGGAACTTACTGGTCCTGGATTGTGTGTGTGTCCTGCGCTGCTGTTGGCCCTTTGGGGGTGGTGTGCTGGGGTGTGGTGATCCGTCGTTTGGTGATGTCGGCCTGGGTTCTCCCCTTCTGCACCGCCCAGTTCCCCTGCCGCTCACGTCTGGTCCCGTGCCTCCCGTCGCCGCCGTCTGTCTTGATTGGTCCGCTTTCCCCCTGGGGTATGTGGAGCTCTTGCTGTCTGGATTCTGCACTCCTGGCGTGACTTTTCAGTAGTTGGTTTGCCCGCGCCGGGTCCCCTTTCCCAGCCTGGCCCTGTTTGGGCCAGGGTCGGTGGGTAGTGGGAGGGGACCCTGGAGATTTTCCGGCTCCGTGCAGGTTATAGGCTCTTCTTTATTTGTTCTTTTTCGTTTCCTGCGTTTGTCTATTGCTTCTGGCTGCTGGTTTTGCTGGGTTCTTTTTTTTTTTTTTAAATTTTTTTTTATTATCAATTGAACATAAATTTTTTTTTTTTTTTACAAGGTGCTGTGCAAAGAGGGTGCAGTTACATAGTAGGGCATTGTGTACATTTCTTGTGATATCTTACAACCTGTTTTCCCATCCCTTGTCTAGATCAGGTAGACCCATATGCAGTATACAATGTATCAAGCACATATACAGTGTTCACAGACTTGGTCTCTACTGTCTCTCCATCTCCCTTTGTTAACAGTCATATATCAGGGAGATCATGCTGGGTTCTTGATGGGGTGTTGGGTGCTGGAGTTCCCAGCTCGCTATTCAGTTGGAGCCAGTTGGGGTGCCTCCCTACTGTGGCAGCGCCATCTTCCTCTCCCCCACTCTTTCCTTCCTTTTTTTAATGTTGTAAGTATATCTGGTAAGATGATTATCACTTGGGACATTAGTGCATGTTTAAACTATAATAAATGTTTCCTGCAATCCCAGGTACTCAAAAGATAGAGGCAAAGCACTACAAGTTCCTGGTCAGCCTCAGCAAAGTCTGGGAGACCCTCAGAATTACGAAGTGAGGCTGATAGATAACATGTGTCTGACAGAAGAGATGTTAAGAATAAGAGGACCTCGTTGCGGGACTCCAGTCATCACCACCACTTGTTTTGGTGTTTTAATTGCAGTAATACTCTTAGGGATTTTTCCTTGTTGGTCTGGCTTTGAACTACAACCCTCCTGAGTAGCTAGCCATCTCTCATTTTTATGTTCTCAGCGAATATGTACTCTACCACCTGGTTATACTCCAGCCCCTACAAAACACCTTTAAAACAAATTCCATGAACTGTTTCTGAAGGCCCCAAGATTTCACTTTTCTGGCTAATTACTGGAAGGCACCTTTAACAAGAATTGCTGCCATTATCAAGCAGCAGATACTCTACATATATTTCTTAAAAGAATTTAAATGATACATGTTTCTTTTACTTGATAGATGAATTAGACAAGGCCAAGGGAGGTGCACTCACTTGTCGAGGGTCACATGTAGGATAAATAGCAGAAGTTACATCTATCCTATTGTTTGCTGGGACTGAAAGCTTAACAAATAAAATTTTCTTCCTGATGCCTCAGAAATGCAACACCATCCAATGGAGGAAGAATGTACTGCACACAAATGCTTGGGACATTAGTAAATACTTGTGTTGCTTTTACAGTGTTGCTTACGATCATACAATTACTGCCTAGCTTCTAGAAACCTACACTTTTCTGTACTTGGAATGACTTCTGCTTTCTTAGTGAAAAGGAAGCTCATAACATTTTCTTGTGGCCTGTTTATTACTATGATGATTACTGTTTATCTTAAACATTGGTAAGTGTTTATAATAGGATCCTATATTAAGAGGCTTGAATAAAATCAAGAGGTGAATAAATAGACTGCTGGAAGAACCAATAGCGTTGAGCTGTAGATTGCCAGTGCACCTTGATTTAAGGGCAAACATGGTGATTTTACTAGTGCTATATTTCAGTGATGTCGAAGTTATTTTTTAAGTAATATGTATTTATCACTTAAAAGCTTTTCTTTTTAGTGAGAACATTTAAAACTTAGTCTTTTAGCAATTTTGAAATGTACAATGTACTGTATTAACTACATTTGTCATGCTGTACAGTAGATCTCAAAAGCCAAACCCACCAACCCACAAACATTTTACTGTCTAACAGATTTGTAGTCTTGACCATCATCTCCCTTCTTCCCCAGTCCCCGTCCTGTGTTCACCGAAACCTCTGATTCTATGGGTCCCATTGTCTTAGATTCCATTTATTAGTTAGGATGTATAATGTTTGTTTTTCAGTGCCTGAACTATTTCACTTAGCACATTGCCCCTCTAATTCTATTTATTAGTTGTCACTTTCATTTTTTAAAGGCCAAATAGTATTCCATTGCATATTTATTGCCTATGTAAAGACAGTGCACATTGTCTTTATCCATTCATTACTTAGGTTGATTCTACAACTTAGCTATTATGAGTAGTGCCACAATGAACATAGGAATGCAGATACCTCTGACAAACTGATTTCAGATCTTTTGAGTAAATAAGCAGAAGTGGAATTGCTGGATCTGGACAGGTAATTGCTTAAATGACTTTGAAAGAAAACCAGAGTGCTGCTTTACATAAAGAGTTCTGTAGAGTTGAGAGAGTAGTGTTTTGGACTCATGTGGTAGATGTCTGTTTTTTTGGGAAGTTGGTTGAGATTGTTTCACAGGGCTTGGATAAAATGGGGAGCCTTTAAAACAGCTTATTAAATAGCCTTGATACCTTGTAAACCAAGTTCAGGCTCCAGATATAACAAGGCTTTATTTACAGCCTTTTGTTGCATTGATTTTGAGAGGAATCTGGGCTCTTACAGTTGAAATCCATGGAGTTCATCAGGACAGGCAGACCAAGTAAATAGTTTCTGAAGGTGCTGCATCCTTTGCCCTGTGCAGAGGTCCTCTATCACCATGTGGATGATGCTACCAAAAAAAGCATGCACCATTGTTATCTAACCTATTAACTAGAATTCCTAGCCGGCTTCTTTAGACTACTTATATAAAGTTGTTTAGCTTTGTTTCTGACCAGTATAATATGATTGTCACTCAGCAGGCAAGTGTTATTGAATCTGGTTAGGGCTCAATTCCATCCTGAGCTATGCTAATTGCAGTTGCTATCTTGGCTCCTATCTGGAAAGCTTTCAAGACTGCAGCTGTGAGGCCTAGTTGAAAGTGCTGGGCTTTGGATGAAGTGTGTGGCAGGCAGGAAAATGGGTTTTCCCTGTTGCTGTTGCAAAATCACACTTTCCTCTTGCCTCCGATAGTGTGCTTTAGATGATTTCTCTGTGGTTGTGGTCAGTGAGTGAGCATTCATGCCACTTTCTCTGTATGCCTTTCTCTTCACAAAGGCAGTGAAGAAAGAAATAATCACAAGATGTTTTTCAGTAGATTTATGTATCAACTTCTGTAGGCCCCTTTGTAAATCTTACAAAATACAGGTAGTTGTATCTTTGAAATCATTAGTTCTAACCTACTCTCCCAATAATTGTCCTATTCTTTTGGCATTAAATATACTATTAACATTGTGGTTATCATTTTGTAAGTGTGGACATTGAAGAATGTACCCATTATGGTACCACCCTTATGTATCCATTTTTAGTGCCGTAGTGTGTTTTCTTGTAGGGGTCTAAGAGATTACTTTTTTGTGCTATTACTGGTAGTGAAACTCAAAGATTGGAATTTTGCATTGTTTTCTCAACCCTTTCTTCTCCTTAGGGGTCTTGAATGCCCAGAGACAGCCCAAAGAAAAGAGCGTAAAAATCAAAGGTGGAACAGCTTTTGTATACACACAATCTAGGTGATGAACTGTTTCTAATTAGTGTTGGATGGATATCTTCCATCCAGTTTCTATAAGATACAGTCTGGAAGTGATTGATTGTGAGACATGTGTTGTCCCCCCAGCACTGTAAAACTTAAGTTTCCTACATCTTATCAAATGTTGGAAATGTAAGACATGGAAGGCTCAAGGCCTGTAAAAGAGAGTGGGGTCAGTCCACATCCATGTTGCTCATTTCTACCTTCTGACAGTTACAAAGAGTGCTGACTTGAAACAAATGTCCTGGGAAGCAACACACGTAGACCAGAGCTGAATTTCCGATATTGGCCTCCAGAGAACATCAGTGAGGAATGGTGGTCATTTATTAGACAGTTAAGAAAGACAACAGTTTTCTTAATACATAGAGTAATATAATTTCAATAATCTAAAAAGATTATTGAAAAAACAATTTCATAATGCTCTATTGATAAGAAACCATTTTAGAATGGTCAAGTGTCAATATTTTCCATTAGACTTTTTTTTTTTTTGGCCAGTCCTGGGCCTTGGACTCAGGGCCTGAGCAAACTTCCCTGGCTTCTTCCCGCTCAAGGCTAGCACTCTGCCACCTGAGCCACAGCGCCCCTTCTGGCCATTTTCCATATATGTAGTGCTGGGGAATCGAACCCAGAGCTTCATGTGTAGGAGGCAAGCACTCTTGCCACTAGGCCATATTCCCAGCCCGACTTTTTGAAATTATATTTTATTAAGGAAGCTGAGAAGGATCTTGGTTCAAGGTCAGCCAGGCTGAGGGGCAGAGTTGTGCCATTGCCTGGCATCCCAAGCTACGCTAGAGGCTGAGAATCCTAGGATTGCAGTTCCAAGCCAACTCAGGCAAAAAAGTCTGCACGACTCCATCTCAACAGATGGCAGCTGGATGCAGTTGTGTGTTCCTCTAGAAACTATGGGAAACCTAATAAAATAGGTCTGGGTACCCACAGTGGTGGGGTGAGGTAGGAGTGGGGGAGAGTAGTGAGACTCTATCACAAAAGTAACCAGCAAAAAAAAACCACAGGGCTGGAGATGTGGTTCAGCATCAGAATGCCTGCCTAGCAAACATGATTCCTTGAGTTTACATCATAATACCGAGAAAGAAGGAAACTATATTTACTATTCAGGAAATGACTGCTTATTGGTTTCATGTTAAAGAACATTTCAAACTCTTTAGACTGTTTTTCTTGAAACGAAACTAAAGGTGAATGCATGTTTCTGGGGATTTTGTTGTAGTTAACAGTCTGCAGAGTGTATATTTCTTCATAGTGCCATTTATCTGGTAGAGGTTTATTACATCCTTAATATGACATTGGTAGTTTCATCTTTTTAATGTGGTCTTTCAAAAAGTGCTATTTGTTATTCTTAAGCCAGTTTAGTCTTTTTAGATTTTATTCCTCAACTCTTCAGAGAGGTCATTTTATATAGTCTTACTCATAGCTAGAAATAGGATGACTGTAGGTTGGTGGCACATACCATATACTTTGATACTTTTCTGGGAGTCTTTGTGGTGTTTTTAACTTTATTTTGAAATATGACTTGTTCATATATTTGTGGATAAGAAGGTTGCTTTTGAAATTGACTTTGTATCTAGAACTGTTTATGGTCTGGTTCAGAGAAATTACTCTCCTCAGTTCTGAAATGGATGTAGTGGGGAGGCTGGAAGACTAGGAGGAAGCTGGAATATCCAAAATCTTCTAGCCAATACTGATTCTGTTACTAAAAACTTAAATTGATTCTGCTATAATCCCTTCCTTTTAAACACAATTTTAATTTGTGTTAAATTTCACGTGTGTGTGTGTGTGTGTGTGTGTGTGTGTCTGTCTGTCTGTCTGTGTCTGAGTGTGTGTTTGGGGAAGGGCGAGGTTTGAGAAGAGAACCCACAATCTCTTTATTTTTCTTAAAATAGGTCTTTTGAACTTCCTAAGTCACCACTAGTACAAGTCATACCTCATTGCCTGAAGTGGTAACTTATATACCACTTCTAAAATACCATTACTAAAAACAGCTCAAGTTTTTAAGCTGCTTTCATTTTAAAAAAACATTTGAGAGTATTTTTAGACTTGCCAAACATTATTAGATTGAAATAAAAAAGGAAATATGTTTGGTTATTTCATATTAAGGAACTCATAGTTGTCTGGAGGATAGGTTAGAAATGTCTGAGTACTTTGGGACTTGAATAAATTCATCTAGTGTTGTAAGATCACACATATACGATATATTCAGATTAGCTAATTAGCCTTTGCCTCTGAGTTTATTTTATAAATAGGACAAACCCCACTCTAGTACTTTAATGTTACAGTTGGGTTAACTGACTTAGTAATTTGATTTCCCTGTTGCTTGTGTTTGCTCCCAGTGTCAGACCGAGACCTTTTTTCTAGCTTAAGATTGGTTCAAATGTTATTTCTTTGACACACTCCCCTTGTCTGTCTTTGCTAGTACAGTATATATTCAGTGTGTATGCTTCACCCAAACCGAGACTCTCCTCAGACTTTCAGGGTCAGTTCTGGGTTTGTGACTTAGCTTTACTACTGTAGAATACTTTTCAGTGTGTGCTCATATTCTGAGAGCATGAGGGCTTTTCCCCCTCCCCCTTCTGTTCAGGTTGCTTTTGGTTATAAAGTACATTGGATTAACTTTTTTTTTTCCCCAGAAGAAAAGGGAGAGTATTGTGCCAAATGTTTAAATTGCAAAGCAATTTACTTCTCCACAAAATGTGAAATTGTTCTGGGAAATAAGCAAAACTTAATTATTTTGATTATTTTTGTGATGGTACTGGACTTGAACTCAGGGCTTTGCTCTGTCTTGCCCTTCCCCTCCTGTACTTTACCACTTGAACTACACTTTCACTTCTGGGATTTTGTTCCTTAGTTAGAGGTAAGAGCGTCATGGATTTGTTTGCCAGGCCTAGCGTTGAACCTCTGTCCTTAGATCTCAGACTCCTGAGTAGGTAGGATTATAGGCATTCACCACTGGTGCCTGGCATAATTTTGGTTTTAATTTAGGATGTAATCTTTTAAAAAGGATCAGAAGTTGATCACAATGCATTGTCCTCATAAATTAATATGTTGAATTGTAACCCCTTTGTACAACAACTAAAGACCCCAAAACAGATTTAAAAGGCTATTTTCTGGAAATTTCTTGGGAGCACTGAAATTTCTTGGGCATCAGAAAATCTAAATTCTAGGCTCTCCTTGGCCAAAGCCCATTAGCTTTCAGAGCTTCCTCATTAGCAGATGGCTAGTGCATGTCAGAATTACTGGCTCTCCTCACCTCAGAGACTTGGAAAGATGAAATAGAAGAAAAGGAGTCAGGTATTGAAATTTGAGAAGTGCTTAGTGTAAGATTAGAGAAATAATTGAACCTTTTAGTTAAAAAAAATGAAATGGATGCCTTAAAACTCTATTTGTTTAAACTAATAGCTCCTTATTTAAAGACTGTGGAGGCTTTTTTTTTTTTTTTTTCCTAAGAGCCAATCAGGAAATTCCAGGTAATTGTGCTGTTCTCTTTTTTTGTCATCGAGGACACGGAGGCTTAAAGATGCTGAGGGATGTTGTTGCCAGTGAGGGACCCAACTCGTCAGCCCTTGTGAAGGGGGAAAGGGTGAGCCAACTGTCAACACTCCTCTTCCCCTAGTGGCCCCTTTCATAGAGGAGGGGAGGGCTACCAGTTATAAGCTTCTGATTATGTTATTGTTCAGTACTCTATTTTGACACATGGTGTATTTTCGACAAATTATTAAGAAATGGCTAGTTAGCAGTCAGAATGTTTTCTTCATTTGTGACAAAAAGAAATCCACTTATCATGTAGTCTCTAAAAATTGAAATTATGAGAGAAAAGATAAACATAGCTTATAATTTGTTATTGTTTTAGTGTTGTTTTTACTATTTTGACATTACAGCAAAGGGATTCGTAAATACACATCATCACCATACTTCTTTCAGTCTTTTGGGAAGAAAATAAAAATGCCAAGCATTTTGTGTGTGTGTGTGTGTGTGTGTGTGTGTGTGTGTGTGTGTGTGTGTGTGTGTGTGCGCGCGCGCACACGCTCTGGAAAAAATTTTTCTTTGCTGCAATTATTACAAACACAAAATAACATTGTTTATTTTTATTAGACATGCTTAAAATGTAAGTTGGGGAAATAACTGTTTTACCAGTTAACTAACATTTGCTGAGAATCTTCCCAGACCTGGGGTAGATCCCAGGATCCCAGCAAGGCTCTATGTCTTAAGGGGGAAGGAGGATATAGAGAAAGGGGAAAGAGGAAGACATAGTATATAGACTTTTGCCCAAAAGACTATACAGACTTACCTGTTTACTCTTTTATTCTATTACAAACAAACTTTTGTTTGTTTGTTTTTGGTCATGGGACTTGAACTTGGGTGTTGTCCTTGAGCTCTTTTGCTCAAAGCTAGCTCTTTAGCTCTTTTGCTCAAAAGTTAGCTCTCTACCCCCTTTTGAGCCACAGCACCACTTCCAATATTCTGGTGGTTAATTGGAGATAAGAGTCTCATGGACTTTCCTGCCAGGGCTGATTTGAACTGTGGTCCTTGGATCTTAAACCTCCTGAATAGCTAGGATTATAGGCGTGAGCCACCAGCACCTGCCCAAACATTTTCTTATGTTTACAAATACCTGGCAAGATAATTTTCTCTAGTTGGTATCATGTGACATTTGAATAAAGAAATGCTATAAGTAGAAAAATGTGAATAATTTTAGATCCCCAGGAATAGTATTATGAAAAGTTAAATTGTCTATGCTTTTAATAAACAAAACAGTGAAGCTTATTTTAGCCATTGGGATAGTGTTTTTGTTTAAACTGTAGCACACCTAGACAGAAATAAATCTTGTGGAAACAACAGCTTGCTACTGACCTGGCTTGTTTTGCTTATTCTGGGTCTGAGAATGTCAATTGCAGTAATATAGAAAAAGTCTACTAAGGATCTTTTTAATAGTATCAATAAGTGATTCTTTAATCCTTTGTGAAGAAAAGTTAAAAAGGATTAGTTAAGCATGTCTTGAAGTTTGGTCTAGATGAGAGCCCAAATATATTATTATATGCTGGACCTTAACATACAAACTACACGTGGCCTTCTGTGACATTTTTTTTTGTTGTTGTTTTAAATAACTTCTTTACTTCCTCCTCATAGAGGGGCTTGAACCTGGCATACTCTCAGACCGGTCTGTAACTTGATTGATCTAAATTGTTGGTTATGTCCATAGCAGGTCATTCATTTATTTTCTGGCAGTGCTGTGGTTTGAACTTGGGCCTTCTACTTGATACATGCAGGCCCTTAGTGCTTTTTGCTTTTTTTTTTTTTTTTTTTTTTTTTTTTTGGCCAGTCCTGGGGCTTGGACTCAGGGCCTGAGCACTGTCCCTGGCTTCTTTTTTGCTCAAGGCTAGCACTCTGCCACTTGAGCCACAACACCACTTCTGGCCATTTTCTGTATATGTGGTGCTGGGGAATCGAACCCAGTGCCTCATGTATACGAGGCAAGCATTCTAGCCACTAGGCCCTATCCCCAGCCCCTGCTTTTTGCTTTTTAAATTTTTAAGTAACAAGCCTATGCCTAGGCTTGTTTGAATTGTAATCATCCTATTTAATGTTTCCCATGAAGCTGCGATGGCAAGGGCACATCACATGGCCATCCTTTTCTCTTGAAATGGATTGGAGTCTCACTAACTTGCTCAGAGTCACCTTGAACTGCAGTCCTCCTGATTTCAGCTTCTTGAGTGGCTATGAGTTATTTGAGCCATTGTGCCATGCTAAGGCTAGCTGTTTCTATGAAATAAAATACTAAAACATGAGTAAGACCCAGAATCATATTACAAATCTCTTAAGTTCTTCTGAGGCAGGAGACACTTGGAGAAGGTCCCTGGTTTATGATGGTTGTACTTAATGAGCTTTAGTTTTGATGATGGTACTAAAGTGACACACATTCAGTAGAAATCAATTATGAATTTGGATCTTTTCCTGGGCTGACTATATGTGAGGTGATCCTTCTTTGTGATGCCAGGCAGGGCAGGGAAGTGAGCTGGAGTTCACCTTATGTGGGGAAACAACTGATAGGTACTTCCTTGTGTTCTGTAAGTAGAAACAACTGGTAGGTTAGATGCATTAAGTGCCATTATAAGTTGAGAAGCATATAAATCCCAAAGCCTGTGTATATCCAGATCTATTTACAGATCTTCCTACTGTAAACATTTATTAGATGAGTGAATGAATACGTTTACATTTATCTTTATGCATCACAATCCTTTTTTGTGTTGATGCTGTTACGCCTTCTTCTCTCCACCTCTGGGGATGGAACTCAGGGCCTTGGCACATGCTAAGCAAGAGCTTTACCACTGGGCTGCACCTCCAGCAATATTCTAGTTTCTATCTTGTTTTCTTTAGTTGTTTTTATTTTGCTTTTAAAGACCTTATTGCTAAGCTAGATGTTAGTGACTTATGCCTATAATCCTTGCCACTTGGGAAACTAAAATTGGGAGGATCTTAGTTTGAATCAGTCTAGGTATTCACATGAGACACCTCAGTCAATAGCTAGACAGAGTGGCACATACTTGTTATTTCAGTTATGAGGATAGCAGAAATAAGGAAGATATTAATATTCCAGAGCATTGTCATCTTAAACTTAGAATATAAAAGGAAAAGTATAGACTCATTTTGTGTCAGAGTAGTGGCAGCAACAATAATTAGGGAGAAAATCATAAGGAGCCAGGCCCTGTTGGGCTCATGCCTGTAATCCTAGCTACTCAGGAAGCTGAGATCTGAGGATCGTGTTTCAAAGCCAATCCGGACAGGAAAGTCTGTGAGACTCTTAGCTCCAATTAACCAGCAGGAACCAGGAAGTAGAAGAGCTCAGAGACAGTGCCTAAGCCCTGAGTTCAAGCCCTCTGTCCCTCCCACCCCCCCAAAAAAAGAAGGTGAATTTCTGAGGGATGCTTATTTAAAATTGTCCAAATTACTAAAATAAAGTTAGGATTCTGTTGTGTTGGTTGGAGCCTTTTTACTGAAGGAACTGGTTGGATTAGTTTTCTGAGTGAGTTGTTCCAGTCTTATGAAGAGGCACAGAGCTTAATTTCTACCCAACCATTTACTTTTTCTTTTCTTCCTGTAATTCTGTTAAAAACTGTTGTGTGAATCTTCTCACCGAGTGCTCTAATTAAAGCCCACTACTTGTGGATCAGTGTTGTGTGCTTTCTTACCAGAGGAGCTTTGAAACCCTAACCTTGCCTGTAAGGAGTTCACAGTCTAGTTGGGAAGATAAGTTTAGATAAGTAATGATAGCAATCACGTTTCCATGTGTGTCCAAATTCTTATTTTTCTACGTATCTGTCACCACCTCAGCTATCTCCAGTGTGATTTATATCTTTCTGTAATGAAACTGTTTTAAAAGCATCCGTCATTTCTGGTTGCTAAACAGGTGGAAGCTTTAATTTTCAGCAGCACAGAGCAATGTTGACCACCCTGTTCCTTGGAACTGTTTCCTCTTGTATTGTGTAAGGTAGTCTTTCTTTGCATTCTTCTACCAGTTTCTCTTCAACATTGTTTTTCAATGCCAGTTTTCATCTGGACTTAGTTCCAATCTCCCAGCTCGTCTTTCTTTATATGCTTTGACTAAATGATGGTAACCATTTTCATGAATTTAAGTACTATTTTCAGATTATTTCAGGTTAGACTTTAAAGTTAGTATCTTTAGTCCTCTTCCAAATTTGAATCTTGAATATTTAGTTACAAGTGTGACCTTAATTGCTTACTAATTTGATTGCAACCAGATTTTTAACAGCAACATTGGTGTGTGCCTGCAGTGCTTATATACCAGAGACTTGAAGAATTGCAAGTTTGAGACAAGCTTGGGCAGTTTAGGCCGGGCCTCTATTTCTGTGCTGGAAATATAGCCCAGTGGTAGAGTACTTACCTAGCTCTATGAAGCCTGGGCTGTTCAGCACCACCAAAAATGAAAAGAATGTTTCTGTTTTATTATAATTGATTCATTGTATTGGTTCTGGTCACAGTGAGAAAGAAGATCTCAAAGAATGGTTATAAGATCTCTGAATGTGCTGTTACTGTTTTGCATTGTATCATAAATATAAATTGTGAACTGTGCTTAACTAGCTCAAGAACTTTTAAGCTGATGGTATCCTTTTCTGTATAATTATTGCAAAAGTTTTTGTATTTAGTGTAGTTGAACAGTTACTGAGTTATAAGTTTAAATCTGTACTTGTTTAGCTTGACTGTATTTTCTTTAGTTTTGTTTGTTAGAATAAAAATTGAAAAAGTCTTAAGATTGACTATAGTTTTAGTAAACATAATGATTTCTTGGAGAGAAATAAGTTACATATATTAAGAGAGGAGTAGTTGGAAAAAATCAGAAGATTAATATTTATTCATAATTTATTAGGGCTATATATTATTTTATGGGTATTTTGATATGATAATGCTGACCTTTTTACAAAAGACATTGGAAAAATGATAATTACTTATTAAACCCTTTCCTTCGCTAAGGGTTATTTTCTTTATTTGGAGGAGGGATAACCCTGTAGACAAAGCCAGACCTTATCTGTACTATATATAGAAGCTCATCAGTTAGCCTATCAGTTTTTCTGTGGTCTACAAGCTTAATTTTAGCACAACCAGATTACTAATTAGGAAAGAATTGTACTTTGCATATCTGGTACACATTCTTTACATTATTTTTACTTGTTTATTTAATTTACTTTGCAGCGGTGGGTATAGAACCTAGCGCTTCCTTCATGCCGGGCAAATGCTCTATCACCGATCCACAACCCAGTCCTATTTACATTAAGAAGTAATTTGAAATTCAGTATTGGGTTTTACTATTACTTGATTGAAAGTCATATGAAAACTTTATTTTAGGATATATTTGCACTATATGTAATCCATTATTTTTCTGTTCTATAATCTGATGAACTAGGTTTTTTGTTTTTTTTTTTTTTGTTTTACCAAATACACATCTAATAAATGATAGATGTTGATGCTGTTATGTTGAAATATCAGAAGAAAAATACAGTTTGTTTTGTTTTTGTTTTCCATCTGAAAGTGGGATTTGAACTCAGTACCTGACATTTTGCTCATGAGCTGGCACTCTACTAATTGAACTATGTCTCCAATCCCAAGTTCTTATTCTTGTAGTTATAAATTAAAATGTTCTTTGTATTTTTATTATAGCCATCACTTAATTTTCTCTCTAACTTACTCTCTCTGGATATGTTTATAACTATTCATTTAAAAAAAGAAATATTGGGGGCTGGGAATATGGCCTACTGGTAGAGTGCTTGCCTTGTATTCATGAAGCCCTGGATTCAATTCCTCAGCACCACATATATAGAAATAGCCAGAAGTGGTGCTTTGGTTCAAGTGGTAGAATCCTGGCCTTGAGCAAAAAGAAGCCAGGGACAGTGCTCAGGCCCTGAGTCCCCAAGCTCCAGGACTAGCAAACAAACAAACAAACAAACAAAAGAAAGAAAAAAGAAATATCAAGTATAACTTAACCCCGTTCATCATCCTGTTTGCTCTTATGCCACTAGTAGTCTGTGTATTTATTTATTTGGTATAGTTTTAGTCTCGACACAGAATACCTATTATTCTTAAACTGCTAGTTAATGCTACTAAGACTCTGGTTGCCCTTAGTTACCTCCACTCATGACATTAAGTTAGCTGCTGGATGGAAAGGACATCAGAGACACTGGTGCATTTGTAAATATTCAACTTTTTATGTGTGTGTGGGGGGCAGGTGTACCATGTTTCCTTAGCTGGTTTGGACCTCTACGTAGAATTTCAGACATGTGCTACCACGTTGTATCTAGCATTCAACCTTATTTTAAAATTTAAAATATTTGTAGGGTATTGTTTTTTGTTTTTGCTTTTGTGCCACTCCTGGGCTTAAACTCAGGGCTTGAGCACTATCCTTGAGCTTTTATGCTCAAAGTTAGCACTGTACCACTTGAGCTATAGCTCCACTTCTGGCTCTTTTGTGATTGATTGGAAACGAGTTTCATAGACTTTTCCTGCTTGGGTTGGATTCAAACTGGATCCTCAGATCTCAGCCCTCCTGAGTAACCAGAATTCGATTTGTAGAATTGTAAAAATTGAGATATAACCTGCATAGTATAAAATACATTCATCTTTAGTATATTAAAATACAAGTTTTAGCAAATTTTATATTGTTATATGTATCTTGTCTGAATTCATCATTCTTCAGAATACAGTTCAATTTGGGAATAATTCTTTTCCTTCCCAAGATTTTGTGCCCATTTTTAGTAATTCCTCAGTAATGTTCTCTGATCTCAGAAACCATGGGTCAGCTTTGTCTCTATAACAAATTTCAAATATAATTATACAATGTTGTCTCTGTGCTTAGCTTCTTTCATTTGGTATATTTTTGTGATTTGTATACATTGTTATATACTTCAGTAACTCACTGCTTTTTATTATTCAGTGGCAACTATTGAGTGGATGTACTATTTTTTAGAACACTTTCTCTGATAAACGTTGGTATTCTTTCCATTTGAGAGCTATTGTGGGAAATGATTGCTGTAGGCATTCATAAACAGTGCTGTGCGTGGACATCTCTAGGAGAAATGAAAATACACGAGGGTGAATTTGCTGTGTTGTATGAGACAACTTCCAACACTTTTCCAAAAATGTCATACCATTCTATTTCTCTTATCACTAATGGCTGTGTGCTTCTCATTTGTTCTTGTTTTTGTCGACACTTTAATTTTACTGTTTGTGTAAGATTTGATTTCATTTTAAATTTCTTCTTTTTAATGACTAATGATATTTCTCCTATGATGAGTGTGTTAGATTTTTGTCACTGTGACAAAATACATGACACAAATACTTAATAAGAGGGAACATTTACTTGGGTTCCCCATTTGAAGTTTCAGCCCATGGTCACCTGACTGTTGTTTTGGGGGCATATGGTGGGGCAAAACAATCATGATAGAGATAGATTTGTGCTAGAACAAAGCTGTTCACCTTGTGGCAGCTAGGAAGCAGAGAACGAAATGGAAAGGGGGCTGGAGTCCAGTATTTTCTCCAGGTGCAATTTCAGTTAACTTCCTTTTACTAGGACCTTCCTCCTGCATGAGTAGGGAAAGTCTGTCATATAAGGTACACAGAATCATTTGGTACATCATGAGACAGAGATGCTTGCTGTTACCTGCCTGCAGCATGTCTGCTGTATTGATTATTTTGTATGGCCTGCAAATGATATCCAAATAGCCCCTAGTACCAAAAAGATTCCCTATGCCTGTAAGATTCCACCACTTACCAAAAGCCACCACAGGATGATAGCCCAGCCATTATCTTATTATTCTTTATTTATCTTATTGTCTTTAAGTAGTTGTACAGAGGAGTTGCCATATAACAAAGCAGTTTATGAATTCAGTGCATCTTGATCAATGGCACCCCTTTCAGCATTCTCACCCATCCCTCCCCTCCTCACCCCTTTTTTGGTTTATTTTAAAAGCTCAAGTTATTTGTCTTATTATTGAATAAGTGCTCTTTATGATTTGAGATGTGCCGTGTATCAGATAATTATGTAGCTGTTTATACTAGACTTGTCTCTTTTATTAGATGTCAATTTTGTAAGCAATTTCCTTCCATTTTATCAATTGCATTTTCATTTTTAAAGCGATATATTTTGAGGCAGAAATAACTAAGCTTAGTTGTTCAAGCTGTAAATATTTTTCTTTTATGATATATACTTTGTTTTCCCCTTGATCACCTTGAGCTACATCCTCAACCAAGTTTTAGTTTTTACTCTAGATCTGTGATCCAGCCCTTTACAAGTTAATCTTGCTCGTGGTGCAAGGTAGCGATTAAGATTCTTTTTCCCCTTTTCATATATGTAACCAGTCTGCAGTACTATTTATTGGCAATACTATCTTTGTTTCTCACTTAATTACCATGACACCATTTGTCTCATATGAATGGACATAGATGAACTCCGTTGCATTCTCCCTAGGCTAACAATAATCTGCAGCTTCGATTACTGCTACTTTATAGTAAACACTGAAGTAGGTAGCATAATTTCTTTGTAAATTATGATGTAGGGTTTTTTTTGTTGTTTGTTTGTTTTTTGGTGGTAGCAGAGGTTCGAACCCAGAGCCTTGTACTTGCTAGGCAGGCATGATAAGTGTTAAGCCACATCCCCAGCCCCTTTTTACACTGGTTATTTTTGGAATAGAGTCTCACTTTTTGCCTAGGCCTGTGCCTACACCATGATCCACCTATATTAGGATGACAGGCATACACTATTATGCCCATATTGGCCTGGAACCACAATCTTTCCTGTCTTAGCCTTCCATGTAACTGGAATGATTGCTACATTCTGCCCAGTTATTGGATAAGAAAGGTATTTCATATGTTCCTGGGCGGACCTCAAACAACAATCTTCTAATTTCAGCCTCCAAATGGTGTACTTAAAAGCAGCCCTGGTTTAAAAATTGCCTAGCAGTCTCAACATCAGCACATCTTTCAGGAGAGTTAAAAGGCTAGGAACACACAGGAAAATCAGTTTTACTTGAAATAGGGTGGGCCTGAAGTTCCATTTTACTTCATATTACTGAGTTACCTATCATACTAGTCATCACTTGTAGATGATCATACTTTGTAGGAACCTAATTATAATGCCTACTATCATATAATATTTCCAAGATGCTACAAAGAGGGTATTACAGTGATATCTTTTCATAGTTGAATCCATCATGCATATAATAAATAGGTCATATACCTATCTTGATGATAACAGCAAACATGTAACATGACAGCAATTTTTGTGTGATAAAGTTAGAATGTGAAGCAAGGTCTAAAGATATACTAGGTTCTTTCTGCTATTTCACTCTGTCCTCTGGCAGTGACCTATTTATAGCATAAGGTGGAACATACTTTCTTAGCTTTTTCCCTTTTAGTTTACTAAAGATTATAGGACTCTTAGAAGGATTAACACTATTTTACAGTATGATCATCCAGAACATAAATTGTTACTGATTTTTACTGTTTTCCTCCTTAGAAGGGGGAAAATAAACTTGCTTGGCTTATTCTTGGAAGCTAAATCTAGTAGTATCTATTACTTTTTTTCAAATGCTACATATCAGTACTACTATTATAGTAATCCTTCCGTTTTTCTTGCATCAAAAAGATGCAGTAGTAATAATAAATGAATACACAAAACTAAAAAGTAAATGGAATGTCATAAGCATATATTTCCTGTCTTCTTATTTTTCACTGTGTATCTTGGAAGGAACTTCAGATGCATCACCTACAGGCTGGGTCAGGGTTCAGCCCTTCATTCCGATACAGACCTGAGGAAACCATGTACACATTCCTTCCTCTCACTGAAAATGTGTATTTCTTCTTTTTCTTATGCACCTTTCTTTGGCAAATTGTGGTGGTTGTAATAAATAATACATTCTTATTCCCATAAAGACTCAAGTGAGTCATTGTGTTTGTTGCTTTAAGGTTATTACATAGATTGGCAGTCTTGGGACTAGAACTCAGAGCCTGAGCACTCTCCCTGAGCTCCTTTTGCTTAAGGCTAGCACTCTACCAGTTGAGTCTGGGCGCCACTTCTGGCTTTTTCTGTGATTAATAGGAGTTAAGAGTCCTCTCCTGCGTGGGCTGGCTTTTAACTGTGATCCTCAAATCTCAAGAGTCCTGAGTAGTTAGGATTACGGGCCTGAGCTACATATATAGTGCCCAGCTACATACACATATATATACATATATAATATTTTTTTAATTTAAGTACTCTTAAGCTTTTTGAAAGTCCCATATTTGGTAAACTATAAATCATGTCAAATTAAGGTCATTCTGTAAATGTTTTATTTATGCAACAAATGTACTGTGTGAGCCTGAAGGGTACTCTACTGGGTGTTCATTGCAGTGAGGAAGTGGGTAGCCTTTGTTTGTTCTCAGCTTTCAGTCTGGTAAGGAAGGCTAGTGATTAGACAAGTAGGTGAGGTATAGTCTAATCATAGGAACTCAAATCTATAGATACCTCAGAATTCATAAGGAAATGTTACTGGGTACTTTCGTGATATCTTTTTTTTCCTATTTATTGTCAAAGTGATGTACAGAGAGTTTCATATGTTAGGCCTTGGGTTATATTTCTTGTCCTGTTTGTTACCTCCTCCCTCATTCCCCTCTCCCCACTCCCCTTTAGTGATATCTTGTACAAATACAAATAATGAAATAAGTCTACCTTTTGATTTACCATGAAACTTGATGGAGAATTGTTAATAATGAATAGTACTGTATATTGATGGCAATTTACATGTTAATCATAGATTGGTTGTAAAATTCATATCTACTCTAGAGAATCCAACAGGACACTGTGGAGTTTATTCATGTTTCTTTGTTTATATTGCAGATTTCTTTTGGATTTGGCCACAAATTAATAGATCATCTGCACTGTGTACAGACACAGGTGAGTTTGAATTTATTATGTTACATATTCAGTATTAAGTAAAATTAAGTATTTATAGATTAGTTGGATGCCAGTGTTCATCGAGCTGAGATGTGAGGGTTGTGGTTCAATCAGCCCCAGGTGAAAATAAAGTCCCCGAGATTCTATCTGCAAAATAACAAACAGAAACCAGGCTGGATGTATGGCCGAAGTGCTAGAGAAGGAGCCTTCATCCTCTGATGAGCTCCTCAGTTCAGTCCCTAGTGCCAGCACACGCATGAACATAAAAAGTATTGTATTATAGTTTAGAAAAGTAGTGGACAAATGAAACTAATTAAAATGTCATTTGTTTGTCTACATTTCTCTTTTGTGAACAGTTTTTTTTTGGGGGGAGGGGTGCTGGTCTTGGGACCTGAACTCATGGTCTGGGCATTATCCCAGAGCTTTTGTTCTGAAGGCTAGCCTCTACCACTTGAATCACAACTCTACTTCTGGCTTTTTGGTAATTAAATAGAAATAAGAATCTCATAGGCTTTCCTGCCCAGGCTGGCTTGAAACCATGTTGATCCTCAGATTCATCCTCCTGAGTAGGTAGGATTATAGGTGTGAGCCTCCCATCCCTGGCTGTGAACATTTTTTACAAATGTATTGCTTGCTGTATATATTTAGAAAGAGTTGAGGTGATTTGATTATAATTTATTAAATTTTAATTTCCTAGCCTGGAAAAATGTTTACTTTTATTTAAAATATTTGAGTAATGGTATTATTCACTTGTTACTACCAAATTATCAAAAGTTGGGTATAATGGTGCATACCTGTAATGACAGCTCCCTCTGGGTGGATCACAAGTTTAAGGCCAACTGTGCTGCAGAGCAAGACCCTGTCAAAACACCAAGGCTTGAGAAGTAGCTCAGTAGTAAAGTGGTTGTCTAGTTTTACAAGGCCCAGAATTTGATCCCTGGTACTGGGGGTGGGGGTGGGGGGGGTGGAGGCCAGAGAGAGGGAAGGAGAAGCTTGAGAGTGAAGACTATAGCTTTTGCCTTTAATATTCTAATGGATCAAGAAAATGTGGTATATATATATATATATATATATATATATATATATATATATATATATATATACACACACACACAATGGAATTCTACACATCCGTCAGACTGATATTGTACCATTTGTAAGGAAATGGAAAGGCTTGGAAAAAATAATATTAAGCGAAGTAATCCAGACCCAAAGAAACATAGGTTGCATAGTTTCCCTCATTTGTGGTAACTAGAATGTGCCTATAAATCTACAAGTAAACACACTGTATGGTAAAAGGAAAAAAAATACACAGGGACATGATAAATTATACAAGTCTCTAGGCATTTACACAGTGAGACCAAATGAGGATATTCATGGGAGTGGGTCACCTAGGTGCAATAGCTATGTGCCTCTGACCATATAAAATAATATTTATCAAAATGAATTCCAGGAAGTGGAAACAAGAGTTTTTTTTCTTTGTTGCTGTTTTTGTTTTCATTTCCTTTTTGTCTTGTTTGTTCATTTATCTTTGGCCAGAGAGGGTACACAGAAATGGTGGGACAAAGGGTGAACAGATGTAGTCGTGATATTCACTAGACCCTATGTTGAAAATGAACTATATAACTTGTGGGTAGGGATAGGAGGGAAAAACTGGGAGAGAGAAAGGGAAGGGGTGACATTGTTCAAAAGGAAATGTTCTGTGTCTGACTTGTATAACCCCTCTGTAACATTACCTGTACAATAACAGCAAATAAATTTAAAGAAAAGACATAGTTTTTGGCAGCAAATCTGAGTAGGTGTTGTAAATTTCTGGCTTAACTAGTCTGATGGAGCTTCTCACTCACTTTTTCAAAATCACTTAGATTTTAGACTTAGATTTTTTTTTATCATAATGTTAACACTTGGATATATCCTTATCTCTTTATTTATAGCTTCCCTTTTGTCCCAGAAATGGGACACAGCAGCATCCTTAATGCTTACAGTAGTGTCTGCTTCATAGTAAAGACAAAACAAATGCCTGTTAATTATTAGGTAATGAATATCAAGAATATGTTTATATTCAGAATCTTTGAACTCTGCATCTACATATACAAATTAGAAATCACTCCTTATAATTATTTCTAGATATGAAATTATACAGTATACTTAAAACTCTTAAATGTTATGAAAAATTAGGTGTGTTAGATATTATTTATTCTAACACTGATCAGGTAAAATTTAAAAGACAACTTTTCTATTCTGCATTTTGTCACTGCCATGAGATGATTCTTACAGTCATGCAAGAAAAAAACTTTGGATGTATGGTAACCTCTCACTTTGTTACTGTTTTACTATCTTAGATATATTTTGTAATATCTGTATAGAAAATAAAGTAGATTTGAAGCTGGACATGTGTGGAACCACAGCTCTTGGGAGTCTGAAGCAGGAAAATAACAAGCCTGGGCTACATACTGAGACCCAATTAGAAATAAGCAAAGAAACCAGGTCAAAGCAGATTTGAAGTATATCCAGTTTTAATCTCTGAAAAACCACATAAATTAAAATTTTCTACCTCTTACTGGATTAAAAAAAAAGTAACAGTTTTCTGTTTCTAGATGGGAGAACTTTTTGATCATTTCTTTTTTGCCTTATATATTAATGTTTGAACTAGTTATCAAAGGTGGCTGTAGACATATTATTATAAACTGACAACCCATTTCCCCATGGCCATGGCAGTTTTGTTTGAATGTTGTAGGATATTTATTGATTCTTATTGTTTGGGGGTATTTTTTGGTTGTCCTTATCTGTCTTGCTTTCTTCAAACATTTACCTCTCCTTCTGTCACTGATTTTTTTCCATTTACAAAGAGAACCAAGTATGTATGACCTTTAGATTTGAAAATATATAATAGGGAATATATAACCATCTCTGATGGTGTGTGCACCCAGTAAGCATGTATGTGCATGCTTCTTGGTATGGGGCTTGAACTCTGGGTCTAGGTGCTGTCCTTAACCTTTTTGGCTCAAGGCTGACATTCTACCATGAGACACAGATTCACTTACGGCTTTTTGGTAGAGGTAAGAGTGTTAGGGACTTTCCTTTCATCTCAGCCTTCTGTGTAGCTAGGAATACAGGAGTGAACCACCATTGCTCCACCACATTTACAAATACAAATTTCAGATATTGGACTGATGCCTCTAATAACAACTATTATTTACTACTGTATCACTGCTCCAGACATTATGAAAGTGCTTTTCAGTTTTCTTCAGCACAAACTGATATGGGAATTGAACCTTTGAAAGGTTAAGTGACTTTTCCAAGATCATACCAAATAAGTGGCTGTTTGCCACTCCAAGTCTGTGATCTCAATCACTGAGCTCTATTTTGCCTGTGTAGCCCTGATTACAAGCATATTTGTGGCAGTAAGTATATTATACAAAAATCATAGACATATTTGAACAGTTAAAAATTAATTTTAAAATCACACATTTTTTTATATAGCTGTTGCATTTAATCTTTTCACTCTAACATTTAACCTTTGTTTCAAATGGAAACAAAAGGACTAAGAATGTTCAGAGGCAGAGCATTTACATAGTAAGCCTGGGTTTGATCCCCAGCACTGAAGAGCAAAACAAGCATGATAATTTATTTGGAACTTAATGACTACCTTGACATAAGTTCCACCCTGGGGCTTTCATTTCAGACTCAGTTTGGGGGGGCCAGGGATACAGATAAAGCTATTTGTATTCCTTTTTCTATTATAAGCAAGGTTTGTTATGAATTGGTATTCTTTCTCTCTTGTAGTATTAGAGGTTTTATGTTACAGGTAACATCTGTGACTCATTGGTTAAATTGCCTTTCCTGTAAAGTTAGGAAATATTTCTTTGTATATGTTTAAGTACATATTGGGCTGAGAAAACAGCTTAGTAGTTGTGCAGATATCTGGATTTGATCCCCAGCGTCACACACATTTATACTCATTTGTGTATAATATATACATATGTGTATTTGAAGTATAGTGACTATAGAATTACTTTAGACCCATTACATTAAAAGATGTGATTCTACTTATGGGAATTAAAAAATATTTAAGAAATGACTTGAGGATAGAGTAAAGTTGATTTACATAGAACTTTTGCTTCTCTTATTTCAAGTTTGAGTAGGACAGTAATCTATGGACAAAATATTCTTGAGGGCAACTTTGCTGTGAATAGGCCTTAAGGTTTTCATTTGAAAACATGATTAATTATATATCCTTAGACTTTCTAAAAGGACTGAATATATAGGCATAAATGTAAATTCCAGGTTTTAATGTGGGAAAAGAAATTCTGTGGTGTGAAAAAGACAAAGTTTGCTTAATAAAATAAACTATAAATTTTAATCTATTGCTGAGTCAGCATTTCCATTCTAGTTTCACATTTTAAGCATTTTTGAAGTTAGCTAATAAAATTTACTTAGCACTGATGAAACAGGAGCAAGAGCTAGTAACTAAAATCTGCTTGACAATGTGGTTTTCAGATGTAGTTTTCTGTTTGGAAAATAAAATTCACAATGGATTCAGTATACACTTTATAAGTTCATTTTCTCTACACTGGAAGATTTGAGATAGAAGGGCAGGGTGATAAACATGGGCAGGTTAAGAATTGTTCACACATCCTAGGTGTACCCAGATTCTTCAATACTAACATGTGGAAATAATGCTCTACAATAACTCATAGAATATTTCATGGGGGTAGTAAGATACTTGCCTATTAGATACTAGATGCTAAATACTAAAAATCATATTAATTATATTGAGGCATAAAATAAATTTTGTCAAATTTAGTTTATAAATTTAGACAAATTTTATCTAATTTTGTTGTCATGCCATATTGGACAGGCATGATTGAAAGTATAACTAATGAATATTCATTGAATTTTGACTGTTCTCTTTGCTTGTAGATGTGAGATTTTTGATAAGACACTGATTTTTGCTTGAGGAGATAAGTGCTGGGGTTTAATCTCATTGCCTCATGCTTGCCTCTACCAGGGGAGCAATTCCCATAGCCCTTTTCTTATTTTTGTTAGTATCTCAGGTAAGAGTGATGTGCTTTTCGCTGTGGATTGTGACCCTCCTCCTCCCACTTGCTGTGTACTTGGGGTTACACACATGCCTCACCACATCTAACTAGATACTTGATTTTAACTGAGAGATGTATAAATTTCACATGAAAAGAATTCACTGGCCTTGAGTACAGTTAGTAAGTTTCGAACTCTACTGTGAATTATTAGTATTCCTATCTAAATTAAAATTTAGATTGTCTATATATGTTTTGTTTAGGTAAAATCTGCCCATGTTTAATTGCATCACTGCTTTGTGATCTTTCCTCAAATGTCAACATGATAGGCACTGTAATGTAGAAAAGGTTTTTACAGTTGACAAATCCTTTAGTCTTCAGAGTGGAATTATAACCTCAGTTTCACAGAATGCTCTTTTCCACAATGAACAAGCGAAACAGCTGCTGCACCTGGGACAGTATTGGCCCACTGCTAAGTTGCCATTACTTTCCATTGTACTGTTGATAAACAGCAAAGCCTGCAGTGGGAAACTGACTGATAGCCCAGTTTTTAGCACCTTTTTTTTTTTTTTTTTTGCCAGTCCTGGGGATTGAACTCAGGGCCTGAGTACTGTCCCTGGCTTCATTTTGCTCAAGGCTAGTACTCTACCTCTTGAGCCACAGCACCACTTCTGGCTTTTTCTAAATAAGTAGTGCTGAGGAATAGAACCCAGGGTTTCGTGCAAGCACTATACCACTAGGCCATATTCCAAGCCCCTTTAACACTTTATTTTATTTTTTACTGTTTTCTTCTACTTTTCTATGTACACATTAGAATGAACAGATTGACTTGGTTTTCCCTTTGTTCTATATTCATCAATACCATAAATCTCCTTTCTCTGTTTCTGCTCCTTTTCTCCTAAGCTGTCCCTTAACTACCCATGCCTCCTTCCTTTCAAAGATACTCTACTTGTGTTGTGCAAGACTGCATGTTGTGGGAAATATAGAGAATGATCACAAAAATTATTAGACAGGACAGGTACATCAGTTCCAGCTTAGCTTCATATTTCCTTATGTAATAGTTTTATATTGGATTTTTGTTTCTCTATTTTGTTCTTTTGTGAAATTAGGGCATGTACTCTGCCACTGAAATACATCCTCAGCCGTGATTTTTGAAATGTGTGTGTGTGTATGTGCGCGTGCATGCACATATGCGTGTATATGTATTTGGTGCCAGTCATGGGGCTTGAACTCAGGGCTTTTTGCTCAAGGCTAGCACTCTAGCACTTAAATCACAGCAATACTTCTGGCCTTTTCTGATTATGTGTTGCCGAGGAATTGAGCCCTGGGCTTCATGCATGCTAGGCAAGTACTCTACTGGTAAGCCACATTCCCAGCCAACAGTAATTTTTTAAAATATAATTTTATTGTTATTGTTACAGTGTTGCACATAGGGGTTACCATTTCGTAAGTCAGATAATGAATACATTTCAGCTTTTGGACAGTGTCACCCCTTCTTTTGCTTTCCTCCAGTTTCCCTCTCCCATCCCTGACCACAAGTTACATAGTTCACTTCCCACATACTGAATAGCAGAATTACATTTGTTTACCCTTCCTCTCTTGCTTTCTACACCCCCACTATACCTCCCTAAAAGCAAAAACAACAACTACAAAAACCTTAAAGCAAAAACAAACACTACTATCACCACCACCATCAACAGTAACAAAACATGTTTCCAGTTCCTGGTGTTCCTTTTGATAAATAGTATATTAAATGATAAGAGAAGTTAGACCTTTGAGTTCCTTCCCATATCCTCCTTTAGTCTGTGTGTGAATGCTTAGAGTCCTGTATAGATTTTTTATGTTTATTTTTTAAAGAAAATCTAGGCATTGATTTCTGAATCATATGTCTACCCTATCTAAATTCTTTAATGTAGCCATGTGAATAGAGGTTAAGGCAATAATAGAACAAGGTGCTCACTGTCTCTGTTTGTTTGCATAGAGTTGACAGTGCTTCCAGAGTATATTGTAAGCTGTAGGTAGGGTGTTCAGTGAGGTTGGGCCTCAGAGCCCTAGAGTTCTAGGCCTTTTTCATTTAGAAAACTGGCTTTGTTATTTCTATATTGATTGAAAGCAGAATGTGTGAGCATGGTACATTGCTGAAAATGTGGGAGCACCTGATCTTTTCATTCACTCTACAAACAAGGAAAAGATCCTTGTCAACACCCACTCCCAAAGGGGTTGTAAATTTCAAAATAAAGTTTTAAGCTCACTTCTAGTGAGGTTTACTGGCACATATTATGTGTCTACTAGTAAAAACGAAGGTCCCTAAAGTGTATAAATTGCAGTTTAAACTGTAAATGAAAATCAGTTATTTATTAATGAAGGAAAATGCAGGTTGTAGAAATATTAAGCTGTTCTGTGGCTAAAATGAGGTTACATTGATAATGCAGTCAGTAGGATTTATCTTAGTTTTTCTGTTAACTTGGTTATTTTATTAAATAAAATATTATGGAAATAATTAGATAAATATTATGGAAAAGGAAGCTGGTCCGTTTTCCTTTTCATATTTCTCTCTAAAATTAACTTTTTAGCTGGGCAATGGTAGCTCACACCTGTAATCCTAGCTACTCAGAAGGATGAAATCTGAGGATCGTGGTTCAAAACAGGATTGGGCAGGAAAATCTGTGAGACTCTTATCTCTAACCACCAAAAAGCCAGAAGTGAATCTGTAATTCAAGTGGTAGAGTGCTAGCCTTAATCAAAAAACTCATGGACAGTGTCAAGGCCTGGAGTTTAAGCCTCAGGACTGGCACATAGACAAGTAAATATAAACAAAAACAAAATTTAGAAAATTTTACTCAATGATAAAAATGTTAAAAAAAAAGAATTTCTTAGCATTTGAATAATCAGAACCTGCAATGGACCTTTTACACAGAAGCAAGGAAATCTCCAAAATCTTTTGTTAGTTTACTTTTAGGGTTTAATCTATGAAGTGTTTTCTATTTCAATTAAATTATTTGTTTAGATTATATAATGATGTCTTAAGAAACATAACCTTTACATTTTATAAAATGTAAAAAACCATTGCCCTCGGGTTTCTTTAGGTTTTTTGTTTTTATTTTGTGATATACAAGAAAATGACAGCTGCTCTATAGAATCAGTGCTTAGTGGTTTGTTCTGCTTGTGAGTTGTTATATAATCAACAGTATCCATCCTGAACACAGAAAGAGTACAATTGCTTACTCTCTAGACTTTACGTACTTACAGCTGCTGTTTTTTTCTATTTTCCTTTTATAGCAATTTAAAAGCATTTACACAATAAATTTATAATTTAATCAATACTGTAAGATATGCTTCCATTGTTTTAATAATTCAAGCTAATTCTTCAATCACTGGTTAAATCTAGCTTTGAAATTTTGACTAGATCTTTATGTAGTAACTCATGGTTATTGAAAAGTCTTTTGAAAAGTTTGTTTCATACACCTTTTAATAAAGGATTGGCCACATTTTTAAATTTAATTTTATTGCCAAGGTGATGTACAGAGGGGTTACAGTTACATACATAAGGTAGTGAGTACATTTCTTGTCAAACTTGTTACCTCTTCCCTCATTTTCCTCCCACCTTCCCTCTTCCCTAGTCCCTCCTTCTTCCCGAATTGTACAGTTAACTTCTGACATATATTGTCTTGTAAGTATTGCTGTTGCATTGATTCGCCTTTGTGTCACCATTTTGATGTTCCCCTTTGCTTCTCTAATTCAGATAAACATATATACAGTACCCAGAGTCCCCAAATCAAATACAGTAATGGCAGGTGCTAAGCCATGGGGAAGAAAAACACAAGAAAAAAAAAAGGAATAATTTCACATAGTACATTAAGAATAACAGCGTTATCTTATATAATCATATGTACATAGCTATTGAGTTGTTGGAATCCTCTGCTAAGTCTGTCCTTGGCATATACTAATTATTACTAAGGAGGGAAAACATAGAGTCTGTGTTTCTTTGCATCTGCCTTACTACACTTAGTATGACTTTTTCCAAGTCTTTCCATTTCCCTATGAATGGAACAATGTCATTCTTTCTGATGGGAGCATAGAATTCCATTGTGTATATGTACCACATTTTCTTGATCCAGTCATCTACTCAGGGCATCTGGGTTGGTTCCATATTTTAACTATGGTAAGTAATGTGGCAATGAACATAGTGGTGCTGGTAGCTTTAGTATAGCCCTGTTTGTGATCCTTTGGGTAAATGTCCAGAAGAGGGGTTGCTAGGTCATAAGGAAACTCTTTGTTTAGTCTTTTGAGGAACCTCCATATTGCTTTCCAGAGTGGTTGAACAAGTTCATACTCTCACCAATAGTGTAGTAGTGTTCCCTATTGGCCACATCCCCACCAGCATCTGTTATTAGTTTTCTTTTTTTTTTTTTTTTGGCCAGTCCTGGGCCTTGGACTCAGGGCCTGAGCACTGTCCCTGGCTTCTTCCTACTCAAGGCTAGCACTCTGCCACTTGAGCCACAGCGCCGCTTCTGGCCGTTTTCTGTATATGTGGTGCTGGGGAATCGAACCTAGGGCCTCGTGTATCCGAGGCAGGCACTCTTGCCACTAGGCTATATCCCCAGCCCCTGTTATTAGTTTTCTTGATAAAGGACATTCTTACTGGGGTGAAATGGAATCTCAGTGTTGTTTTGATTTGCATTTCTTTTATGGCCAGAGATGTTGAGCACTTCTTCATGTGTCTCTTGGCCATTCTTATTTCCCTCATCAGGGAAGTCTCTCTTTAGGTCTTTAGCCCATTTATTAATGGAGTAGTTGTTTCTTTGAGGATTTGTTTTGGGGGAACTTATTTTTTTGAGTTCTAAGTATATTTTAGATATGAGGCCCTTGTTTGCTGTGTGGCTAGTGAAGATCTTCTTCCAGTCTGAGGGCTTTCTATTTATCTTGCAAGGTATGTCCTTTGCCATGCAGAAGTCTTTCAGTTTCATGCAGTCCCATCTGTCCAACCTTTCTTTGATTTGTTGTTTCTGGGTCTTTGTTAAGAGAGTTTGAACTGTTTCAAGGAGCCCTAGTGTTTCTCCTATTCTTTTGGCTACATTCTTTTAAAACAAAGTATGTAAATGCTTCTTATTAATTAGAATTTAAAGCGTATGGGTAAATTATACCTGATACACTATCCATTTGAAGATGCCTCTAGTTGAAGTGTATTAAAGATGGCTGAAACTCTTAAGCTCTACAAGGTGACAAGTGGTAAATAGTGCCCCTGTGCTCGCCATCAGTTGAGGTCCATGCCAGTTGAGCATCAGGTGAAATATCTACCTTAAGGCCCTGTTGAAATTTTCACACCCACTTTAATCTTAACTATGCTTCCTATTCTGATCTTACTTCCCTTATACCCTGAGACATCTGTTCTTATTGCTAGTATTGGTTATATTAACACAATCTTATGTAGAGCACTAACAACAACATAAAATTATTTTTTTGGACTGAGGATATAGCTCAATGGGTGAGCACCTGATTAGTATGAGCAAGACCCTGGTTTGGTTCTAAGCACTGACAGAATAAAAGTTTTCATTGGCTGTTAGTCAGGTGCAATAGTTTTTGTCTATATACAGGTCTCTAGAGGCACAGATAGGGAAAATTGAGGTTCAAGGCCAGACCAACGAAAAAGTTAGCAAGACCCCCCATCTCAGCAAATAAGCCAGGAATGCTGCTCTCATTCCTGAATCCTAGGAATTTAGGATAGGGGATAGTGGGCAAGGGAAATGTAAGGCTCTATCTGAAAATAACTAAAGCAAAAAAAGGGTTGATGATGTGACTCGCGGCAGATTGCCTTCCTAGCAAGTATAAGGCCCTTAGTTCAACTCTAGTATTGCCAAATAAAATAAATTTGGGTCAGGTGCTGGTGGTGGCTCATGCCTGTAAATCCTCGCTATTCAGGAGGCTGAGTTCTGAGAATTGTGGTTGAAAACCATCCTGGGCAGGAAATACTTGAGTCTTACCTCCAGTTAACCACTGAAAAGCCAGAAATGGAGCTGCAGTCAAGTGGTAGAATGCCAGCCTTGAGTGAAAAAGCTAAGAGATAGTACCTAAGAGTTCAAATTCCAGTACCATACATATCACACACACAAAAAGTATTGGTTACTATGGTTTTCATTCTCTTTTTTTCCCCCAAATACAATGTATTATTTATTTTCTTATTCTCTTGTTTCTAATCTTAATTCTTAGTCCTAGTCCTAGTTCATTTGTATTCCTGAAAATTTCAAAGAACATCTCAGTAGCATTTCCTAGTTTAACTCCTATTGCAGGTCAGTGTATTCAGCCTTGACCTCCCCCAACTTGTCTTGTTTTCTGTCTCTCTCCTTTCCTCCTTTCTTTTTTGTTCTCTCCTTCCTTCCACTCTTCCCTCCTTTCCTTTATTTCTTGTCTCAACTTATCTGACAGAGGGCTGAGACAGGCTTCTTTCCAAATAATCTGAGAGTAACAGTAGAAATCTTTGAAAACACAAACATTTATGCATACTTTTAACCACTTATGAAAGGACATGCCTAAGTTAGCCTTCACTGAACTGATCAGGTATGCTGGTAGCAGATGAAAGGGAGATGAGATGGAGTGGCCTACCAGAAGTAGTCTTTCCTTTCAATACCTCTAAAAACAAATGAACTTCAAGAGAGTTGATGGCCTTCAAAATGATGGCCTGCACCTAGAAAATCAACTTTCTGGATCTTCAGCTCATTATATCTACTATGTTAACGGAATGTTTTTACTGAAGTTTCTTTTAATTAATATTTCCTTTGGCATTCCTTCCTTATTTTGTTTGCTTAAACTTGCCATGACTCATTTTAGGGAGTAAAGAGAAATAAAGAAGATTTGTACCTAACTAGTATTACAGATTCTCATTGGGGAGCATAGTGCAGAGATGGTGAAGGTGCCACTATATAAAGAGGCATGAAAAGAAATTTGTCACTTGTGGACTCCAACAGATGTATCCTTTGGCCTTTTTCATCAACTTTCTAGTGCCCCCTGCAGTTACATGTGGCCATTGTTGGCAGTTATCTTGGACACAGAGAGAGAGAGAGAGCAGTTCTTAGAATTCCTTAAGTAGAGGAGTGCTCTGGCATGTTTTTGTTTCTAAATTTGTCATAATGAGGTTGGGGAAAGAAACAACCACTAATCAAATAGTCAAGCATATATTATCACTTTGACATTTTTTCTAGAAAATATGATTTGAGTAGTATAGTTTTTCCATTTTAAGTATTTGTTAGGTTGGCAACACAAAGACTTAATACCTTTTTACTGATTGCATACTTAGTTGCTATGGTAAATGAAAAGTTCATCCTGAGTCCTCAGCTCTTTATGTCTTACATTAGGAAAGTAACAGATGAACCAAACCTGCAGTGGAAACAGGAAGGTCACTGACTCAACCCCAGATAGCTAGATAGCTGTGAGATCTTGTGCAAGGTGTGGTTTTTTGCCTGGCTTTAGTGTCAAAACCTGAAAGGCTGCATTTAGAAAAACTACTGTGACTCTGCACTTGATCTAAAAATTCATCAGTGACCATTTCACATGACTCATTTTGTCAGTACAAATAAACATGTCTGATTTGAAAGTAAAGGAGAAAGGATGATGTAATTTAACTAGCCCGTCCCTAAGAACTACTCCGATATCTGTGGCATAGATTACATTCTCCACTAGTTTTCTGTCTTTTGCCCAGAATACCAATCAATGGACAGCTTCCTCAGTTTCATGGGTAAACTGAGTTAGAAAGACCCCATTAGTATCACTTGGCTGTAGATTGTGATCATTCAAGAAAAAGCTCATGGATCTTGTTGGTCAACACAAAGCAGTCCTAGAGTCCAGGCTCTGCTTTTCTGCAGTTTTATTAAACAACGTGCATTTGATATTAGTGTGAAAATATCTTCATTAATCTTTGTAATCTGTCTGCAAATATCTAGCCAGATATGAAGAATTTTGATTAACATGAACTCTATATTGAGGTGCTCACTTAAATAGTATTTTCCTTTGCATTGCTATTCAGTAGTTTATGAAACAAAGTTAGAAAATGAGCAGATATATACCAAGTCAGGTAAATTGCTGGGACTGGGAGTCATTTTGTAGAGTCTCTATCCCTTATAGCAGCTCAACATTTTGGTAGCAAGTATTCAGAATGATAGTCCTAATGACTGCAAGACGTTTAAATCATAAAGATAAGATTATCTTTAGGATAATGTATTTACTAACAGGAGATTATGGTCATATATTTAGGAGGGCTTTAAAGAACATTTTAACAAAATCTCTGCTGAATATAGTGGCTCTGTTGTACAATCTCCACTTGATTGTGACAGTCTAAAATTCTAAAACAAACTTTCTAAACACATGTTAGTAGCTGTTGAGCTTGGTCTTTGGTAGTGGACTGCAGCATGGCATAAGGCAGGACAGGTGGAGAGAAGACTAGACACCCTTTTTGTCAGGGCCTGTGCGTCTATTCAGAGATGTTACTTTTGCAACTACTGCCATTGATGAAAACTCAGTGGGGTGATCAGTTTCCTAGGTAAAAGTTTTCTGGGAATACTCTTTAAACACTTGCACTTAACAGTCTCCCTGGTCTAGTAGAGGCCATAGTGCAATTCTTTTCTGCTTTTTAGCTGCTGTGCTCCTGAAGCAGAAGGAATGAAATTACTTCACCTACATAAAAGTTGTATCTGGAATTTTTCATGTATTTTTTTTCTTCAGTTGCAAAGACTGGTTCATAAAGCTGAGAGATTATCCTTCTTAGTTTCCCTAGCCAGGGCAGCACTCACATCTTTACTACCTTCTTCCTTTCTTCTGCAGAGCCGTTTCTCTCATGTGGATTCTTTTCATGGAGCTCATGTTCTTAATATTACACCTTCAGCAGGTAGCCACCAACAGTGCTTCTGCCAAATCATTCTTTAGGGAACAACCTGGTAGTAAAGGATAGGGAAGTTTCTGTGAAGAATAAGTAACTGGTCAAAAAATCATTGAGGTTCCCCTGTGTGGAGGCTGCACTCAAATCTAATTTTGTGATTATTCTTTAAAATACGATTCTACTGAGAACATAGAGGGCATCTCAATGTCAGCATTTCCTCTGCTTTCCAGAAAACAAAGCTAGCTTAAATGAATATTCACTTTTGTAACTTTTTCCAATCATTTATTCTACCTTTTTTTTCTTACTTCATAAGATGTGTTGATGTTGTCATCATTCCTACATCTTATATGAAATTGGCAAGAATTCTGGACACTAAAACCTGACCCTCCAGTCTTAGCAAACTGATTGACCAGAAAATGAGTTAGCTTTTCTTTACTTGTTGTAGTGCCAGAAAAAAATAGTAATAAAATTTATTATCACATATAAATGGAAAGAACAAGGCAGTAACTAGCTCTGGACACATCTGAATGGAAAGAAAGACTTGTCATCAGTACCTCTCTTTATTTCTTCTTTTTTAAATCTTTTGTGCCAATCCTGGGTTTGAACTCAGGGCCTGAGCACTGTCCCTAAGCTTCTTTTGCTCAAGGCTAACATTCTACCACTTGAGCCACCATTCCACTTCCAGCTATTTTGGTAGTTTATTGGAGACAAGAGTCTCATGGACTTTCCTACCTGCACTGACTTTGAACTGTAGTCCTCAGACCTCAGCCTCCTGAGTAGCTAGAATTATGGGTGTGTGCTACTGGCATTAACTCTCTCTTCCTTTTGTCTCTATTCCAACTCCCCCCCCCCCCCCTCAGTTTTCTGACTTTGACACAGTGGGAGTGAAGTCATCAGTTGCTCATACCCATAATCTTCTTTAAAAGAGGATCTTAGAGCCTGGGAATGTGGCTTAGTGATAGAGTGCTTGCCTAGCATGCATGAAGCCCTAGGTTTAATTCCTCAGTACTACATAAACAGAAAAAGTCGGAAATGGCGCTGTGGCTCAAGTGGTAGAGTGCTAGCCTTGAGCAAAAGAAGCTCAGAGATACTGCCCAGGCCATGAGTTCAAGCTCCAGGACTGGCAAATAAAAAGCAGAGGGTGTGTGTGTGTTGGGGGATGGGGGGGAAATCTTAGCTGGATGCTGATGCTGAGCTGTTCAGCTAGTCTTAGGAATGACTCTCTGGCCAAAGTTGGATTACCTGCTCATTTCTCATCCAGTCTCCCCAGGTGGCTTGGGATAGGTCAAGCTTTTGGCATAGATCAAGCTCCTGGTAAGACCCAGAGCTGCTTTAGAAGGGCACGTATCAGGCCCATCATGGACTGAGTGTATGATCTTCCCTTGCTTGTGTTGTAGAGGAGTAGCCAATATTCAGGTTTGTTTCTTATGTTTGGGGTGCAACTAATTGAAGTTAATCCTTATTTATAGAACATAGGCAACCAGAGGTACCTGGGTACCTGAGGTTAGTTGGGCCCCAGGACCTTTTCCTACTAACGAATTTTACTTTTACTTGAGTATTTCAAGGATCCATTGATGGACTGATCTAGGGAAATGAAATGAAAACATTTATAATTTAAGCTGAACACCCTGCACTGGGTCAAGTTGGCCAGAGGAGGGCAAAGCTGCAACTGAGACAAGATTAAGCTACAGAAATGATCCAGTTGATACTAGGAACTGAGGGGAAAGTGGCAGGAATGAAAGATGAATGGATTTAAATGATAGTATAGCAAAGGATAGGAAGCAGTGATTGCTGAGGTGTATGTGTGTGTGGGGGGGGAATCATTCTTGGTACTACAAAGGACTTACGTTTGTTCCCTTCATGTGTCTAGCTTTCTGTGATCTGTATCATCCCATTCCCCAAAACTAATTAGTAGGTTTTCTGTGTTACCAAAACTATGCAGCGTTATTTGTGATAATAGTAGAATGAAAAGAATCCAGATGTGTACCAGCTGATAAGTATAATGAACTGTATACATTCATGGGGTCATTAATGGAATATCATTTCGCACTAAAAAGAAATAGAACATTAATACATGCTACAAGGGGTTGAGCCTCAGAATCATATGTAGTGAAAGACACGATTTTATATAAAATACCCAGTGCTAGGTACAGTGGCTCATGCCTATAATTCCACCTACTCAGGAGGCTGAGATCTGAGAATTACAACTTGAATCCAGCCTGGACAGGAAAGTCCATGAGACTCTTAACTCCAAGTAAACCACCAAAAAGCCGGAAGTGGCGTTGTGATTAAAGTGGCAAAGCACTGGCCTTGAGTGTTCAAGCCCCAGGACTGGCCAAAGGAAAACAGTAAATAAAAGCCCAGGGAAGGCATATGGGAAGAGAACAGTAGACTAGTTTCCTGGGTCAGGAGTGAGAAGTAGGAGAGATACTTAGAGGGCTTCTTTTCGTTAGTCTGAAAATGTTGTAAAAATTGACTGTGATATCAATTGTGTGACTCTGGCAATACTTAAAACCCAATTAATTGAATGTTGTAAATCCATGAATTATGTGTTATATCAATCACGTCTCAAAGTTTTTGTAAAATAGGAATATGGAGTAAAGTCACCTGTAGTTTATCTAAAAAAATGGTCTTGTAGAGTCAGTTGCCATAGGGAAATAGTGAAAAGCTGGAAAAAATGCAAGTGTCTAAGGAGGAGCATGGGTAAACTGTAACATTTATTTTAAAAAAGAAATTACAGATCCCTGATATCGACAGGTCCACTGAAAATATTTATAACTTAAAGATTTGACTTTAAAGTGGCATGTTCTAACACAGGTAAAATATCTTTACCCTCTACCCTAGAAAATTAACATTACCAAAAAATACTGGTTTAAGAAGTCAAACAAATTCATTTTAGAGTTAATATTTTATTCTAAAATATATTAGGCTTTTTCAGTATTAAATAATTCGAGAGTGGTTTTACTTACTTGAAAGATTGTCAATTGGGCCTCTTTAAAAATGTACAACTAACAGTTGCTCACCTGTATTGTTGGCTTTAAAGCTTTTTAGATTAGGGTAAGAAGAGGAAAGAGACTATTGCTTAAGAATAACAGAAAAAGGAAGAGATCTGTGGTGAGTACGGCAGGTTTCAGAAGAAAATTGGGACTGTTGAGCCACATCACTTAACTCTTAGGTGACCCCTATCTTTTTTTGTGTGTATACTGTGAACTCAGGGCTTCACAGATTGAGCCACCCCTCTAGCCCTTTCACTGGTTATTTTTGGCATAATCTATAGTCCTGCTTTTTGTCTGGGTTAGCCTTGACAGCAGTCCTCCTATTTATGCTCCTGCCACAGTTGAGATGACAGGCATGTGACAACATGAGCTTCTTGAGCTTTTTGATAGTTTATTGAAGATAAGAGTCTCACAGATTTCCTGCCCACACTGGCTTCAAACTGTGACCCTCAGATCTCAGCATCCTGAGTAATTAGGATTATAGGCTTGAGCCACCAGTCCTGGCTTTTTATTGGTTAAAATTAGGTCTGTAGGCTTGGCCTCGACCTCTTCTCAAGTAGCTAGTTAACAGGTGAGACCCTGGAGTCTGGCACGATTTATATTACATACTTAAATCTAATTGTGTGATGCAAGTCATTTCTTATCCTTTTTTTAATCATTGCTGAACCAGGCATGCCAGGGGAGGGGATGTTGGTCAGTACTCTTAGTTTTAGATGAGGAAATGAGAAATCAAATTTGCTCATTACTGGGATTCAAAGAAAGTAGGAAATGCCACAGATAGAAAAACCCTTAAGTTTTGCTTGGAACAAATCTCAAAAATGGCTGAGAATATGGCCTAGTGGTAAAGTACTCGCCTCATATACATGAAGCCCTGGGTTCGATTCCTCAGCACCACATATATAGAAAAAGCCAGAAATGGCACTGTGGCTCAAGTGGTAGAGGGCTAGCCTTGAGCAAAAAGAAGCTAGGGACAGTGCTCAGGCCCTGAGTCCCAAGCTCCAGGAGTGGCAAAAAAAAGAAAAAACAAACCAAACAGATCTCAAAAATTGTTTTTTTTAATTATCTACTTTGTCTTTATGTTTTGGTATTTATCAATTTACAGAACAAGACAACAAAAGGTAAGGTAGTAGTAAGTAATAGAGTGGAAAGATGATGAAAAGTCTTCAAATGGCTTATAGTAAACATAAATGTCTATGTTTTTAAAATATCTGTTTTTTTGGAATTCAAGCAAAATGTTCAGAGACTAATGGATGAACCTACATATTTAGAAATCTTTGGCCTTCAGAAAAGCTTGGTGCAGTATTTTTTAATTTGCTTGTTAAATTCCTTTAATTTCCTGTTCTTTAATATTAACACCTTACCCTTTCCCATATTCCAGCTAGTCCCTTCATCTTAAAGGCTAGGAGATATATATATGTCTTTCCTGAGAATTTCCTTTCCCTATCTTTTTAACTGCAATGCTGTTATGGGTCATGTCCAAAATTTCTTTCTGTCTCTTCATTTAATGTAGGCATATCTATTTTGCATTTGTGATCTGCTTGCCAGAAGAGGCTGGTGTTCTTTGAATTCATTGTGAAATTCTTCCCTTCAAGATAACTGCAGACATTTATATGTGCCTCTGACAATTAGACTGTCCTTAATAGAAAGACCTGTTCAACAGTATTTTCCCTTATATTGAAGTTGACAGAAAGCTCTTTGCAAAGTTTAGTGTTATTTTGAGGTTAAGTTTTGGCCCAAATACTTCTGCGGTACCACTAGTTACACAAACTTTGTGACTGAAGCATACGAACAGCCCTTTTCTGTATCCGTTACACAGAAGGTTTACTGCAACTTTTCTCATTGAAGAACATATATTCCGCCATTAGTTGCATCTGTCTCATCCCAGTTCTCTGGAAAAATTGCCAATTAGAGTTTGGTTCTTTGTGTTGTTATTCTAATTAATCAAAAGGAAATTTTTGCTTTTAAGTCTTTGTGAAAACCCTTACTAATTAGAAACATCAATTCAAATTTTTATACTTTCTACACTGAACTTGTTCTTTGGTTTACTTACTGTCTTTTTGTCTTATATTAGGCTAATACTATGTAGAGCTAACCTGTTTTAATGTATTCATGCATATAAAGAAATTTTAAGTAGAAGATTATAATTTGTATTGCTAAAGAATATTCAGTTTATAAAAAAGGGATTCCACAGGGGTCTTTTAAATAGGGTTTCCCCTTGTAAGATTTAAAATTGCATGATTTGTATACTGTTTTAGGAATATGATTTTTTTATAAGTTAAACTGCAGCTATATAAAATCACTTTCTTATTTCTCTTCAAGGATTAGTCCACTCTTGGATTTTATTTTTTCATTAGACCTTCTGAATGTATAGCAAGAATTTCAATTTACTGGAACTTTTTGTGAATAATTATAGATGGAGTTTGGCAAGTAAAGTTTGATAATTGTGAGTGAGAGAAACAATGCTATAAAATGAGAGGGTTTTTAGAACTTGGCTTGTTATTCATTTTGGAATAATTAGTGAATTTAACCTCTTTGGAACTATAAGCCAATTGTGGCTTGGTGAAAGTGCCTTCTTATTGGATGTCTATGGACTTTCAGTATTCAGGAATTTTAACCTATTTAACCTATTTAATGTGTTTGAACTGGGAACAGTGTAATTTTTGGTGACCATTCTTCAGTTAAATCGGAGCATTGGGCACTACAGCACATGCTGCAGTGGGCACCACAGGTGAGACTGGGGTGGGAGGAAGTCATAGGAGAGACAGGTTGAGGCCAACTGCTGCACCTCTGAGTTCACCTTATCCGTAGACTCTTAGGTTGAAAGTTAGTAAAGGAGTCTTTGCCTGCTTGCTGAATTCTATGGAGAGTGTTTTAGGAAGAGAAGGAAACTGTCAGTCCTTAAACTGAATATTAAAAACAAATTGCCTCAAGAATGAAAGCTGGATCCATAAGTGGAAATGGATTGGGGTATAGAGTTAGTGTTGAAACAGTTTATTATTTATGACTATTATGTAGTACCAAAAGTATTTGGAAAAAATTTCAGCGATGACATAACTTAAATTTTTTATGATTGGTAATTTGTTTTAAAAATGCCATAAACTTTGAGCCTCCCCCTTTTTGAATAATTACTTATTTATTGTCAAAGTGATGTACAGAGGGGTTACAGTTTCATACATAAGGCAGTTGGGTAGATTTCTTGTACAATTTGTTATCTCCTCCCTCATTTCTCCCTTTCCTTTTCCCTCACCCCCCATGAGTTGTTCAGTTGGTTTATACCAAATGGTTTTATAAGTATTGCTTTTGGAGTCATTTGTCTTTTTAATCCTGTATCTCTCAATTTTGATATTCCCTTTCCCTTCCCTAGTTCTAATACCCGTGTATACGACAGACCCACAGTGAACATTATTCTTAATGGGGAAAAGTTAAAGCCATTTCCTCTAAAATCAGTAGCAAGACAAGGATGTCTGCTCTCCCCTCTCCTCTTCAACACAGTACTAGAATTCCTATCTAGAGCAATAAGGCAAGAGGAAGACATAAAAGGGATCCAAATAGGAAAAGATGAAGTCAAACTCTCTCTCTCTGCAGACTACATGATCCTGTATCTAAAGAACCCCGTAGACTCTACTCCCAAGTTATGTGAGCTGATCCAAAACTTTGGCAAAGTAGCAGGATATAAAATAAGCCCTCAAAAATCAATGGCTTTTCTATATGTCAATGACCCAAAGACCAAGGCTCAAAAAACTTAAAATACCTAGGACCCTCCTTTAAAAAGCCGTAAGATGGAGTGTGGAAGATAGCACAGATGGCACATTTAGCGTGGTCTCCTGAGCCTGTATTGCAGCCAGGAAGTGGGCTCCTCTGTGCGCCTTAGAACCTACAGTGTTCTCCTGGGGATCCGTGGATGTGGATTCTCTCCCAGGTGCTCTGTGTATTAGAAAGCCATCAGGCACCTTTAACCAGGGGGAAAAAGCCTAGCATTTCACAACTAGTTCTTGTTGCTTTAGATAAATGTTTCCTTGACAAGTGTTGTTTTTGGCATGAAGTTGTAAGTTAAAACCACTTAGTCTTGGGTTTCTGAGATACCAGCTGACTGCCTTAGGCTACTCTGATCATCATTTAAAAAAATAAGCAGTATATTTTTTGGTTAATTTAAAGGATCTCAGATTTAATAGATTTCACTGTTAATATTTCTGAGAGCATTAGAAATGACTTCTTCACTGAAAAAAGGCAAATAGTTTCTTCACTGCAGAGATTACATTGCTATCCTATAAATTGTTAAAAAAGAATCTTTGTGGATTTGAATAATAAAAGGATTGTTATTCCAAAGAGGATTTTAGTTAGGAAATTTTAAAAAAAATTGAGCATTAATACTCAGTTTCATGCATCCCTTTTCCAAATTATGTGAAGTGTTAAGAACAGAATCTATTTTGTGGCTTCTCCTGTTTTATTTTGATTTTTCCCTTGTCCATGTGTTTTCTTTACTCATTCAGGCTGGTTTGTGATCTAACTCTGTGGCTTCTCCTGCTTTGTTTTGATTTCTTACTTGTTCCATGTGTTTTCTTTACTCATTCAGGCAGGTTTGTAATCTAACTCTGTGACAGATGTTAAGAGATGAGCAAAGGGATTCTCTGCTTCTAGGCCAATCATTTAAGAGACTACTGTATTAAATCTGTGGGCAAAAAAAAGATGCTTTAGCTTTTCAAATTACTTGTAGCACAAGTTACTGGAATACACCATAATATGACTAGAAAACTAAGTAAGAATGAAGGGTGGTGGTGTAGCTCTGAAGCTGAGGTTGGCAGGCACTGCTGGAGAAGCCGGGGGGCGGGGGGGGGGGGCGGGGGTAGGGTTTGCTTTCGTGTTGAAGCATGTGCTTGGTTTGGATGGACTTGACTGCATTTCTTCTAGGATGAATCAATGCCTCTCAGCCATGCCTGAACCCGTAGCAGAACCTCCAGTGTTGAAAATTAAGCAGCAATTAAGAGATGGGAGAAAAGTAGGAAAGCTTGATATTTCAAAGATGCCAAAGAGTGACACACTGACATGACAATATGCATGTGCACATGTAAAATTATTTTTCAAGTGTTTATGCATATTTTCCTAAATTGGAGATCAGTTGACCATAGATACACTCTTAGACATTTTTTTCTTCCATGATTATTTGTCTATACAGAAATTCTAAAAATTTTCAATCTCTTATTCAGCTTATTAAATCTCTGTTTTTTCCCTGTGGAAATTATTTTCAGAAGAGAGCAAGAGTTTTGCTCAGAACTTCCTTCACTAGGCAGTGAGAATCAGGAGCAAGGGGACAGCTGTGGCTTCACACGTAGTTTGCATCTGTAGATCCAAGGACTGTGAGTATGATAGCACCTGGCACCACAAGCAGTGAGCTGCTGGGGAGGGCTGCTTTGCTAGTGTGTCTGACCATCACCATGCGAGTAGTACCTGGCTCCGGTGTAATGTACCCTCATCCCTGAAGCTTTGCCAAGCCATGCACCATTCTCAGCTTCACTTTTTGGTGTTGAAAGCACTAACATGTAAGCTCTGGAAAGCATTTAATCATGATAGTCTCTAGAAGAGCAGCCTTTAGTATTTTGCAACTTTAAGAGTTGTGTGTGTGTTTCCCTAAAACTCTTTTAGGGGGTGTGCTGCTGTACGGGGGTTTTCAAACGGGGTCTCGAGCCTTTGTCCAGCTGGTGCTGACTGATCCTCCTATTTATGCTCCCTGTGGAGCTGGGATGAGAGATGTGCACTATTACTCCAAACTTACTGGTTGAAATGAGGTCTTTGGCAACTTCTTTTGTCTGGGTTGGCTTCAAATTTACCTCTGAAGTAGATGGGATTGTAGGTCTGAGCCAGTGCAAGTCAGTCTAATTCTTAACTTTATTAAGGCAGATAATTATGTTTGTTTGCTTGCTTTGTTGGGAATAAACTCAAGTCTTCACACATGTTAGGCAAGTACCCTACACCTGAGCTATTCCTGTTTCCTATCTCCAACCTTAAATCATTTCGTTTGGAGGGAAAAAACTTCTGTTTTCCTTTTACTAAACAAAGATAAGCAGTGCACAGTGAATATTGACTATTACACAATCTTCACAGAAACAAAGCATTTTACATAGTCAACCAGGGAATCCATTAGAGCTACATTTAGTCAATATGTAAAAAAATTAAGATTAGTAAGCTCAGTGTTCCCTGTAGTACTCTGGTACTTAACCTTGTTCTCATTTTTTTTTGTTTATTGTTTGTCTTAATTAAAAGAAGACGTGGCAAATCTATCATATACTATAGTATGTCCTGTTTATAATCAGGACCAGAAAAGGGTATGTGTTTGAAAGATGGCAAAGAGAGAAAGATGGTACCTTTGTGTTGTTGTTTTTTTTAATTTAGGAAAAAACATCTGCCAATTGTTGCCTTTTTTAATGAGCCAAAATGTCTTTTACCATATATTACCAACAAAGAATTAATAAAATTAGCGTTCTAAAGTATAGTCACAGAATTTCAGTTGCTAATTTTAAATAGCACAGACTTCTTTGTACACCAGAAAGTAGATGCAGGTTTCTTCATGAGCACAACTCCAAATACTACATTTTTGATAGTTTGGGAAACCAAGTTGGCAAGAAAACAGAGCAAAACAAAAGTACTGAAGCAGATTTGTTAATTTACTTCTGTATGTATATGTATGTATGTATTTACTATATATGTATGTATTTATTGAGACAGGGTCAGGCTCTATAACCCAGGCTACCCTCAGACTTGGGATTCTTCTGAAACAGATTGTAGTATTTTACTTTTAAGGAAAGCAGTCTATTTATATAGTTAAGAAGCACAGACTAGTACAACGCCAAACACAATGCTGGTTTTCGGATATAACATCCATCAACAAGTTGTGTATGCCATTTGATGAAATTTTTACTGTCTGTCTTTCTTTGTATCTTGATTTTCTAGCTAGAAGAAGCCCTTAGGGATCATATAATGCAATGACTGCACTTTCAAGTGAAGGCCTGCAGTTAGTAAGGATATTCTTCCTGTTGGTGTGTCTGAATCCTAGCCTCTGCCTTCCCATGTCAGTGGTTCCCTTCATCAAGCCATGCTGCTTCCCTAGTTGTTGTTGGTTTTGTTGTTGTTGTTGTTGTTGTTGTTTTGCCAGTCTTGGGGCTTGGACTCAAGACCTGAGCACTGTCCCTGGCTTCTTTGTGCTCAAGGCTAGCATTCTACCACTTGAGCCACAGAACCACTTCTGGCCTTTTCTGTTTATGTGGTGCTGAGGAATCGAACCCAAGGCTTCATGCATCCGCTAAGCCCCATTCCTAGTCCTCATTTTTAAAAAAATTAAATGCTTTCATTAGTCTCTATTAATTAATCCAGGTTATATATGTTGAAATTGGTAAAATAAAATTAGTAATTGGCTTTCAGTGAATATGTTGGTAGGTATTCTGCAATCTTTCTAATAATCTATAGCATCCTTAAGCTATTAGATGGAAAATTAAGTTGCAGCATAAGCACATTTTACAAATTGTTTTTATTGTAGACAAACTTGTTAACTTGCCTTAACTTGGAACATAAACATGTGTACGCTGCATATTGATTGAAATTGTTGATTGGTTTGTCTTTGTTACTAGTGAACAAAATGGAAATACTCCTTTTTAAAATTTCATTTTCTTAGACAATCCCTGGGTTGGCCTAGGATTCTCTATATAGACCAGGCTAGTCTCAAACTTGGGATTCTCCTGTTAGCCTCCTGAATGTTGAGATTACAGATGTGTACCACCACATCTAGTAGAAATACCCTTTTATGAAAAATTTTATGCTTAAGCCATAAATGTATTCAGTATTTTTCTTTGTATTTATTAGTAACGTACTCCAATCATTATTCTGTCAGTTCTAAGCACTAGCTTGATTCAGTGTTCCTACTATAGAAAGATAATCTGTATACCCTTGATTGCAGATGCCAGCAACCCACCATTCTTTATGGCACTGTAACTTGGGTGTTAAGAGTCAGCCTGGTTGCAATAATTATAACAAAGTTCTGCTTGCATTTGCTTTAGAACATATGAACTCAACTCAGAATATTGTGGTGCCATACAAAATGTCTAAGGTGGATCTGAGCACACTTGCCATGTAGCTGAAAGCATAGAGCTAATAATGAGAGATGGGTGACACTGCTAATTAGGGGAGTTGGGATTTGTATATTAAGGCAGTGAGGACAGAGATTATTTTTTTTTTTTTCGGAGACGCTTCGGAGAGCAATCCGGTTTATTCGGGAGGGGCTCACAGTAATATAGTAGTGATGACGAGGATTGAGCATGAGCTGGCGATAGGCTGGCGAGCTTGTCCATCCAAGAGCAGCTCCCAAGGACCTCCCTCATGGGCTAACGTCACTTCCCATAGTACTGCCCTGTGTGCTTGCTGGCGAAAGGTGGGGGATGGTCTCAAAGCTACCCCTTCTGGTTCCGGACCCAGAAGGAGATAGATGTGGCGCGCCATGTCTTAGGTTGTCCCCCCCCCGCCCCATGGGGGATCTTACCCGTGAGGACAGAGATTAAATAGTGGTTTAAATCACAACATGCAGAGACCTTTTAAGGCTTTATTCTACAGTTTGTGCCTGACATCAAATATTTAAATTTTAGGAGTAGCAAATAACACCAAGTGAAATTTTATGCAGATCAATTTGCTCTTGGTACACAGAGTTTAGGAAACAAGGAGAAAGAGACCAGACCAGAAGTGAAAAAAACAGTAATAAACAATTTATGGGTATAGAAGAGTGGAGGTGGCATTCTAAATTTATTTTGTGATAAATGAATTTATAGTACTCTGTATATCATGTAGAGGAATCGTAAATATGTATTCAAATGAAAAAGTTGTTTATTTTGACCCCCCCCCCCCCCACACACACTTCAGTTGTACAATTTGGTGGCAGCAAGTACATTCGTGTTGTTTTGTAACTGTTTTTTTTTTTTTTTTGGCCAGTCCTGGGCCTTGGACTCAGGGCCTGAGCACTGTCCCTGGCTTCTTCCCGCTCAAGGCTAGCACTCTGCCACTTGAGCCACAGCACCGCTTCTGGCCGTTTTTCTGTATATGTGGTGCTGGGGAATCAAACCTAGGGCCTCGTGTATCCGAGGCAGGCACTCTTGCCACTAGGCTATATCCCCAGCCCCGTTTTGTAACTGTTTTACCACCATCCTTTCCTAGAACTGTTTTCATTTTCCCAAAGTGAAACTCTTACATTAAACAGTAACTCCCCAACTTTTTCCTCCTTGTATCCCTCCTATAGCTGGTCTAGACATGCCCCAATTGGGGCTGTGTTAGAGGGACTGCAATTTGAGAAGATCTCTGCATCCCCTTTCCTATGTTAAGAGCCAATTATCACCACTTTGCCTTGTTTTCTCTTCTCCATATGAAAGAACTTGAACATGTATTGGTTTTAAAACTCCACATGGTAACTCTTGTAGCACCTGGGGATTGAGCATATTAATTACTGTTGGTATGCACTTAAGCTGAGAAAGATATAGGAAAGTTAATACACTGTATTAGTTTAGTGTTTAAAGAACCAAGTCAGACTGAGAATTTGAAACCAACATCTGATACTACTGTAAAATAGGTCATAACACAAACATCTTCATCATAGGGTTGTTAACAAGGTATGGATAAAATGCTTCCCAAAAGTCTTCAATTATTTAAAACACTCAAATATTGACTATCATTAAAATTAATTGTAAGCTCTGATATTTAAAATAAATGTGAGTGTGAGTTGCTAGCAAATTCTATTACTGTGCTCATTTCATATATCTGCTATATGTACTGAAGCTTTAAATTTTTAACTTGACTTTACATGTTTTACTAAATGAATACCTGTGTTTCTCTCTGGTGTTTTGCAGTCACATTCAGTATTTGCCAGATTCCATATTCTAACTTGTCCTCACTTGGAAAAAATGAGATATAATAATTTTGTCATTTTCTTCTGTAAAAGAATATCACCATTTAAGAAAGAGACAGGGTTCACTTTGAAGGTTTACCTTTCATGATCTTTATTATCACCTGTCATAAGAGCCCTGATAGTGTAGTATTTCCTGGTAAACTGTGCTGTTTACTCTCCAGTTCATGTTTCAGTAATTACAGCAGTTCCTCATTTTTTTCAAAGATTTTTATAAACATGTTTAGTTGTTTATCATTTTTATCTATCTACTTTATCTTTTTATCTTCTATCTACTTTTTATCTATTTACTTTATTTAAAGGTCATATTTGAAACATTAGATTTCCCATTAAACGTGAAAAAAAAAATTGCCAGGTGAAAAACATTGCCAGGTGCAGTGGCTTACATCTATAATACTAGCTACTCAGGAGACTGAGATCCGACTATCAGGGTTCAAAGTCATCTCAAGCAGTAAAATCCCTTTGAGATTCTTATCTCCAATAAATCACTCAAGAAAACAGAAGTGGTGCTGTGGCTAAAGCAATAGAGCGCTAGCCTTGAGCACAAAGAGGCTCAGGAACAGTCCCCAGGTCCTGAGTTCAAGCCCCACAACTAACAAAAAAAAAATTAAATAAAATTGAAAAGAATTGACAGATTTTAGTATCTTTTAAAAAGTATGATAAAAAGCAGGTGATGTATATTGATATGTGATGAATATTGATGTACTAAAACCCATCTAATATATGAATATCCAGCTAAGAAATTACCAATTTTTTAATGTTATTTCTTATGTGATTTCTTAGTTGATTGTATAATTGTAAGGTTTAACATTAGAAGTTGAACAGTTAAACTGTTACATAAAGCTATAATACTTACATCAGCAAACATAGGGCCTGTGCCCTTCATCTCCATCCTCTCTCTTTGTAAGTCAGTTTGTAACTCATTGTAAGTTGTAGGTCCAGGAAATAATGTTTTGGAGATATTAAGACTTTAATTCTACCCTCCGAGCATCTATTTATAATGTCTATGTTATGAGTAACTGACATCTATTTGGTTTTGTGTTAAATAATTTGTTCAGGGGGTTGATGGTTCTAACTTCATCTTCTGGTGGAAATGTTGTGTAGAAAGGAATGAGTTAGAGGAGGCATATATTTTTGGCCACATCATCTTCACACTTTCTCTGACTCGCCCTTGTACTTACTAATAAGCCTTATGTTTAACACTGGCCAGGAACTTGGCCAGTAGGTTTGTCCTTTATTTCTGTTAATTTCTGTTGGTACATGTCATGGTGATTCCCAATCATAAGACTTTAGAAGTTTAATAAAAGTGAGTAGTATGAGGTCTGAGAGATTCATTGAATGGTTTATTCTTATTTAGTCTTTGCTATGGTGTGTTCTTTATATTCTAAGTTTGGAGATGAGTGTCTAAGGCTAAATTTTATTCCTGGTTTTATATATTTAAATCACAGTAAAGTTTTAGGCATAAAATTGCTATATAACTATTTCTTTATCTAATATTTTGCAAATAATAGTCATTTTTCTCTTTTAATAGTAGCTAATTTTTCCCTTTGAAATTCTTTCAGATTGTCTGGAATAAAACGTTATTGAAATAAAATCATAATGTCTACCATCACATTTAATTATGTATGTACCAAAGTATCATAATAGATTGTATAATATTGACATAAGATTAATAATAAAATGGACAGCATTGAGTTTACAGTCACCTTACTGGTCCACTTTTGGACGTATAATACACTTAGGGTAAAGTAAGTACAAAGATAATAATGGTGAAGACGAATTAAGAATAGAGTCATTTTTCACTTCTGTGTCTTTATTTCTGGTATATTGCCAGGCCATCTATAAATTAGGGGAAGGATGCTGCCAGAGTCCACTGAGGGCTCGAGGGACAAAAAGAGGGTCCGTTCCGTGTCTCTCTTACCCCACCCCATCTCCCCAAGCAGCTATAGCGATCAGTAAGATTTAGATGGGAAAAGGCCATCAGAATGGAAGGGATAGAAACCATGAGCTGTGAGTTAGGGCAAGTTAAGGAACTCTGCTCCAATCTGGCCAGAACTCAGACCACACAGCTATGAGAGTATGGGGGACATAGCTGAAAAGTAGGTAGATTGCACGAGCCTCTAAGTGCCAGATAACTTGTTTGGTTCTGCAGAGAGCAAGAATAAGAAATGACATTAATTATAAAATATGTATTAAGGACTATGATAGCTGATTAGTATAAAATCACATCTTGCCCTCAAATCTGTACTATATGGTAATTTCCTTTCCTGTGTTAAACTTGACAGTAATTATGACAATAATTTGCTACTCATTATAAGATAAAATGAATTAAGGGTGAGACTTGACATAGGCTGAAATTATAGAGGGGCTACAGAAGAGAAAATGGAATTCTGGTAACTAACTACAGAGGACTTAGAGAATCTAAAGTGACCCTAAAGATCCAAAAGTACACTCTAAAGAGGAAGTTGTGTTTGAGGATTGGAAGAGAAAAAGAGTTAAAAGAAAATTTATTTGTTTGTAAATTAATTATTGTAAAGGTAAGGACTATACTCAGGGCTTGTACTTGCCAGGTAAGTGTTCTCCCAGTGAGCTAAATCCCCAACCCTGCCAAAAGAAAATTTGCTGAGCAACTGATGAAATTAGAAGTAGCAGAAATGGGACAAGAAGATGCATCTAGCTCAGTAAGATGAAGAGAAGCCCTGGTTGGTATCCATCTAGGGAGAGAGGTTTATGAGAGGTCAAAGCAGGCACTTTCTGAAAGCTGGGCTTGGTGATGCATGTCTGTAACCCCTAGCTACTAGGGAGGCAGAGGCAGGAAGATAATGAGTTCAAAGGAATCAGGGAGTCCAATCTGAAAAACAGAACAAAAGCCAGAGTTAGGCGTGAGGCCCAGCAACACGCCTATGAACACATGTTACCCCCTCCTCCCCAGTAGACAGAAGAGCAAAGATGATACCCTGAAGCCAGAAGTATAAATTAGGTCTCATTTACATAAATATGATAATTTGAAACAGTATCATCAGGTATTTCAGGGAGTGGCATTGTAGTGAGGAGAAAAAAATAATTGCCGTAGTTGGGGATGGGGTTGGTGGTAGCAGGGAATGATGGACAAAGCAAAGGTCAGGGAAGAGGAAAAACATCAATAGTACACTGTCACTGAAACCAAAGGACAATGTTGATTAAGATCAGATTAAAGGTGAGGGGCCAGTTTGGGCTGTCAAGTAGCTGAAGTCATGTTAATACTTCTACATGCTGATTTTTAAATTTATTCCCTATTTTATTTTTTTGCCAGTCCTTGGGCTTGAACTCAGGGCCTTGGGCACTGTCCCAGAGCCTCAACCACTTGAGCACTCTACTACTTGAGCCACAGCATCACTTCTGGCTTCTTCTATGTAGTTTATTGGAGATAAGAATCTCACAGACTTTCCTGTCCTGGCTGCCTTCAAACTGCAATCCTGATATCTCAGCCTCCTGAGTAGGTAGGAAGGATTACAGGGGTGAGCTGGAGGCACAAGCTTACATACTGCTTTTTTGCCTTAGTGCTACTGTATCCAGATTGTTAGGTCAGGAGGGCAAAGATTTGTATCTATTTGGTTCACGGCTAGATTAGTGGCTCACATTTAGGAAGGACCGCAATAAATAATGGAAAATGTAGTGATTTAAATATCATGTTCTTTCTCATATAGTACCAATTTATTAAATGGAGCTGAGTCATCTTTCTACAACAATGCTATATAAATTGTGTGTGTATATTCTCTTTCTCTCTTTCTTTCTCTCTGCAGCACTACCTGAAGGGAAAAGCCCAAGATTTTAGGATTCAATTTGTCTGAATTTAAATTTCTGTTCTAATTTGTCTCCAATGAAACCAACCAAACTACTCTCCAAGCCTCATTTTCCTAAGCTGTAAAGTGAAAGAAATCAGACCTATGTCAGGAGGATTAGAAGTAGTATATACCAGAAGGTCTGGCACCCTGTTATCACACAATAAATAATTGTGCTTTGCACAGTTGTTGTATAGCCTTGAGTAAATTACTTAATCGCATTGAGCTTTAGTGTTTTCATCTCTAAAAGGGGAAATTGCTTTCATTTGGAGTCACTAGTGAGATGCAACAAGCAAAGCACACAGCTGGCTTGCTTTCTTCTTTCTAGATAGATCTCTATGCATGATCATTTCTGTTCTTATTGTGTAGTGGCTTAAGGACAGGCTCTGGAATCAAAGTACATGAGTTCAAATCCTCAACCTTCATCATCTTGGCTTGTCTTCTCTGTCTCAGTAATTTGTGAGTAATAGTGCTGTCAACTTCCTATGACTGTTGTCATAGCTAGCTATAACATAGCACTAAATGTGTTTAACATAGGAGAATTACAAAATAATGTTTATTACTTTTTCTTTCAAGTCTGGTAAATGCTTTCAAATCTGATGTAATCCGAAATGAATGACTTATTGTAAAGGATGGGAGTCAGGTCTAATGAAGTTGGACCTGTTTAATGGGGAAAAATGCAATAAAAGGACGTAGTTTGACTGGTTAGATTAAATAAGGATTAAAAAAGCTGCCGTTTCTCTCCATTCTGAACAGTATTTACCTCATCAGCAGTGGCAGGCAGCTTTAGATCATGTGTCTGGAAAAAAAAAATCTTTTGTCACTTGTAAACATCCCTTCATTTCCCAGCCCCTTAGTCTACCAGCTAGCTGATCTTTAGGATATGTTGGATATAGTATGAGTGGAGACATATAAGGGAGCAGAAAAACTGGAAAGAAAAGTGGGAAGTAGCTGGCCAATCTGGAAACCTCCCTGTCTGGCCGAACAAAGTTTTCTAGCAAACGATTTTACTAATAAGACCCCCAATTCTTCAATCTTGTCGAGAACAAAAGCTCTGCAAGTAGAGAGCTGTGGAATTGATTGCATTTCTGAAGACTTGGCTAGATCTTTATTCATGCCTTAAACAAGCTCAGAAGAGAAAAGTAGCTGCTTCACATCAGCATATTGGGCTTCCAGTTATGCAGCAAGCTGTGGTTGCAAATCCTGATGCACTTGATGTTGCCCTTTTCCCATTCACAGAGTTTTGCTTAGTTTTCTCTCTGTTTACTCCCACCCTGATCCCAACATGTCCCACTCTCATCCTTAGTTCACATGCCAAGCAAGATTCTGCTACGATTCCAATTCATTGATTATAGTCATACCCTGAACTGCTGTGTTCAGTAGAACTGAGAGGCCACATACATGCTCCAAAGTGACTAATTAGCAAAGCCTGTTTGCATACCAAGAGGCAGAAACCTATAGCATATATATCATACATTCACGGAGCGTGATGAATCTGCAGTAGGGCCTGGACCTGAGAGGCTCATTTTCTTTCTACATCTTTTTGTCTGTCAATAAACATCATTCTATAACTTTATGACACAGAAAGATAGGAATACATTTGGAATCACAACTATTGGCTTAAGGGAAAAAAATTTTCCCCCAATCTTTGATTTCTAACTTCCAAAATGGGGAATTTTTTTCCCCTCTATGATCTTTTTTAGTTCCTTTTATTTAGTTTTAATACATGGTTCTGATCTTCTGTTTGTAAGTTTGGCAGAAAATACTTTGAAATTCTGAAGGTATTTCCACTGATAAATTGAGGTGAATCACTTGAAACCTGGCACTCAACAGATAGCAACTGTAGCAGAGTAATTGCTGCGGAGCTGTGGTATGTATGTTGCCATTTGCCCTTCTTGATGGCCCCAGGTAATCCTGATCTACCTGCTGAGTTCCAAGATAGATATTTTTCATTTCTTTCTTGTGAATCAAAATGTATATTCTCAGTTGGGCACCAGTAGCTCACACCTATAATTCTAGCTATTCAGGAGGCTGAGATCTGAAGATTGCAGTTCAAAGAGAGCCTGGGCAGAAAAGTCTGTGAGACTCTTTATTTCCAATTAACCACTAGAAAACCGGAAGTAGCACTGTGGCTTGAAGTAGTCTTGAGTGGAAAAAGTTGAAAGATAGCATCCAGGCCTTGAGTTCAAGCCTCATGACAGAGGCAGGGGTGGGGTGTGTGTGTGTTCTCCCTATTTTGGGAGCTGACAAGGAGCACGTTCATTGAGTTAATGTTGAAAATGCAAAGTTTTGTTTAAAAGGACATTTCTAACTAAACAATATACATGTTCTAATGATATACATGGTAATATGATCAAATAGGGTGGAGTGTGATGGCACATGCTTGTAATCTCAGCTTCTTCCCCTCCCAGTACTACCCACACATCCAAGAGTCTGGTTTACTTTCATGGCATTCATTTTTTATTGTGTATTCATTGTACAAAGAGGGTTTATCATATTTTAGCCATATATCCATTATATCTTAATAAAATGTCCCCCTACTACTTTCCCTCTCCTTCCCACACAGACTTATATTGATCAGCAGCTTTTGCTGAGATTCCTTCATCTTCATGTGTTTTGAAATTATTCACACTGTATCTTTTTCCCTCTCTTCTCTCTTTCATCTCTCTAAACAGTCTCAAGACATAGTAATTTTCTGTATGTTCTAAGTATATGTGTGTATCTATTATAATCCATATATATGTGTGTATACATATACACATATATGTGTATACATATATATGTGTGTGCATATATGTGTGTGGACCATAACACACATATATGTTCGTGAATTTTAAGTCTAGGTTCTATATATAAACAAAACATAACAATATTTGAGCTTGTGTTACCTCATTCAGCATGATGTGCTCCAAACCCATCCACTTTCCTGGAAATGTCATGATTTCATTTTTCTTTATGACTGTGTTATATTCTACTGCTTGTATATATTATAGTTTCATTATCCATTCATCTGTGGTTGGACACCTCAGCTGATTGCACAGCCTGGCAATTATGAACATGATCATACAAGTATCTTTCTTGTACACTCCTCCAGATGTATGCCCAATGTGATATGATGAGGTTATTAAGGTAAGTCTGTATTTAGGCTTTTCCCCCTATTTTTGTGATGGTACTGGGGCTTGAACTTAGCATCTCATTCTTTAACTTGGCCTTTTCACTTAAGGCTAACACTTAACCACTTGAGCCCTACCTTCATTTCTGGCTTTTTGCTGGTTAATTGGAGTCTGCCTTTTCTGTCTGAGCTACTTTTGTACTGCAGTCAAATTCTTAGATATCAGATATTCACATACTCAGGTATCAGTCTCCTGAGCAGCTAGTATTTTTAGCTTTTTGAGGAACCACCATACAGTTGTTGTTAGTGCTCGTACTTGTTAACATCCCCACTAACAGAGTATAAAGGTTCTTTCCCTCCCTCTCCCCCCAAGTTCTTGCTATCATTTATTATTTTCTATTTTAAAGTATATTTTATTGTAGAGGTGATGTACGGAGGGGTTATAGTTATATAAGTCATTTCTTTTTGGACAGTGTCACTCCTTCCCTCGCACTCTCCCAGTTTTTCCCTCCCAACTCCATCCACAAGCTGTATAGTTCACTTTCAACATAGTGTCTAGTGAATACCAGTGTTGTATTTGTTCACCCCCTGTCCCACCTTTTCTGTGCCCTCTCTTACTCCCTCAAAGACAAATAAACTTAAAATACAAAAATGAAAAAAAAAACAGCAACAACAACAACAAAGAATCTCTTCTTTCCATTTCTTGGAGTTCACTTAAAAAATATTTTATGTGATTATATACACATAGCTATTGAGCCTCTGTGATTTACTCCTATGAATATCCTCCTTAGGTCTTATGTGACTGTCTAGAGACCTGTATAATTTTTTATATCCCAGTATATTGTTAGTTTTCTTCATGGATGGCATTCTGACTTAGGTGAGATGGGATCTTTGTGTAGTTTTCTTTGTTTTTTTTATTTTTTAGTTTCTTGTTCATGTAGTTTTCATTTGCATTTTACTTATAGCTAAGAGGTTGAAAATTCCTTGATGTATCTTTTGAGAATCATCAGTTATGTTTATTTGCCCATTTGTTAATTTGATTGTTTTATTAAGTTTTTAGCTCTTTGTATTCTGGTTATTAATCCTTTATATGTTAAATAGCTGGTAGAGATCTCCTCTCCCCCTGCCCTCCCCAAGGGGGCCATTCGATGGGTTGTCTCTTGGTTGTGGTAACTTTATTTTGTTGTGCAGAAACTGTGTGTATATGAAGGTTTTAAGCTCAGGGCCTGGGTGCCCAGAGCTTTTTTGCTCAAGGCTAGCATTCTACCACTTGAGCCACAACTCCAGCTTTTTGTTGGTTAATTGGAGATACAAAGAGTCTCATTGGGCTGGGAATATGGCCTAGAGGTAGAGTGCTTGCCTCGTATACATGAAGCCCTGGGTTCGATTCCTCAGCACCACATATATAGGAAAAAAAAAAAAAGCCAGAAGGGGCACTGTGGCTCAAGTGGTAGAGGGCTTGCCTGAGCAAAGAGAAGCCAGGAACAGTGCTCAGGCCCTGAGTTCAAACCCCAGGACTGGCTAATAATAATAATAGTAGTAGTCTTAAAGACTCCCTCTTAGCCTATCGCGTAGCAAGGATTACAGGTATGAGCTGTGGGTGCCTGGCGACAGAAACTTTAATTTTAACTTTAATTTTACGTAGTCTCACTTGTCAGTTTTTGTTCTTGTTTTTTGGGCAATTGGAGACCTATTCAGAAAATAATTGCCTATGCCTAAACTTTCAAAGTTTCTCCTGTGTTTTCCTGTAATAGATTTCTAGTCTCGGATCTTACTTTGAATTCTTTGATTTTGAAATTATTTGGAGTTGACTTTTGTACAGAATGAGAGATAGGGATCATGTCTGTCTCCTACATTAGATAGTATTGCTAGTACTGCCCATTGAAGAGGCTGTCTTTTGTTCATTGTATGTTTTTGGCTCCTTTGTAGCTTTTTTTTTTTTTTTTTCTCCTTGTACTGGGGACTGGAACTCAAAGCCTTTTGCTCGTCCTTGGTTTTTTCCAGTCAAGACTGATAACTCTACCATTTGAGCCACACCTCCACACTCCCCTTTTTTTGCTGGAGATAAGTGTCCAATAATACAAATAGGATTTTTCTGCCAGGGTTGCTTCACATTGGGATCCTCAGAGCTCAACATCCTGCAGAGGTATGATTATAGGTTTGAGCTACCAGTGCACTGTTGTTGGTTTTTGAGAGAGACATGTTACCTTGCATATTCACTATTTTAGTAATTTCCCCCACTGAGACTTACGTATCATCAGCCAAGTTCTGAGAAATTTTCTGAGAAAAGTTAGTGTTAGAATAGAGAAGGAGGAGGAGCAATTAAGAACATTAGATAAACACATAACAAAACTCAAAAACAAAACAAAAAATTCTAGTTAACTGGTAAAAGTGAGGGTAACTAGAAAGGACTAGGGATGGGGAAACAGGTATGGAAGAAAATATGAGTAAGTGAACAGTTTTCCTAACATATAGAATGAAAATATGAATTGGAAAAGGCTTAGAGAAAGAAGACAGAAGTGACTAAACTTAATAATGAAGTGCTGGTGGCTCATCCTGTATTCTTAGCTACTCAGGAGGTTGTATTGGTTCAAAACCAACCAGGGCAGGAAAGTCAGTGAAACTTTTATCTCCAATTAACCACCAGAAAAATGGAAGTGGACCTGTGGCTCAAAGTGGTAGAGTACTACTAACCTTGAATGAAAGAACTCAGAGGCAGCACCGAGTCCCTGCGTTCAATACCAACTACCAACCAAAGGAAAAAAAAAATTAATGGGAGAGTGTAAATGGCCGATTGTAAAAGTAACAATTCAAAAATAAACAGCCGGAGACAAAAGAAGATGGCAGAGGAGCAGCAGATCCCTATCTAAGCTCTCTCCAAGAACCCAATTTTTCCTTCTACACAGAAACTTCTAACCCTAGAAAGTTAGCCCAAGTAAGTTTTAACAGTATGGAGATTCAAGCTAGGAGGGGGAAAAAAACGGGACAGCAGATCCAAGAATCCGGATTTCAGCTGCAGGCAGTGCCACCACCAGCCACTGCTTACCAGCAGAACCAAATCCACACCTACTTCCAGCACACACCAGACGGGGAGAGAAATCCGCCAGACGGGCAGCGGACAAACGCAGTTTGCAAGCAGATCGTGGAAGGTCTGAAGAACCAGAGGACGCATGAGTACCCCACAAAAGACAGTCTTGCTCGAGCCTGCACCCAAAGAATGCCATTTGGAAAGTAGCCCTCCCTCCCATCCACCATAGTGAATCTCCATCTTTGTCTCTGGCATAGATGGACCAGAGCAAACGAAATAAAGTGAGCCAGGGGAAAGTAAGGTCAAAGGGGCCATCTTTGAAAAGGGCAAAAGTGCTGGAGTAATGAGACCCATCTCCACCTAGGGGAAGGACTCCCCACCCAGGTGGGAGGAACCTCCCCAGGGAGGAGCAGCCCCTCAACACCGGTAAAAACAAGAGGCGCCTCCAGACTGCCATCATTGCTGCTGCCTCTGAGGCAGCAACAGAGTGGTTTCCAGGCCAAACAGTGTCCACCAGTGATTAGGGGCAGCCAGCCACAACCCGCAAACCCCAGATGACACAGCTAGCCCCAACCAGGAGAAGGTATTCCCACCCAGGTGAGAGGAACTTCCCTGCAGGCAGCTCCATTGTTCCAGCCAGAGCCTGCTGCACACCTTCAGCAGCCCCGGGGTCCCAGCCTGGGCCACCCACCAACCCTTGGCAGCCCACAGGTCACAGGGAAGTCTGCCACAGGCAGCTCAGGGGTTTTGGCCGTAGTCTGCTGCCCACTGTTGCCAGCCCAGGGATCTCAGCCTGGGCCGCTGCAGGCATCCTGGGGGTCCCAGCCGGGGCCCAATGCAGGCAGCCCAGGGGGCCCAGCTGGAGCCCGCTGCCTGCCCTCAGCAGCCCAGAGGTCCCAGCTGGGCACCACAAGTCCCACTGCCTCCTAGGTAGAATGCAGCAGCTGCCAACACCTTGGGAGCAAGAGATTGGTTCCCCAGACTGACCACCGTCCCCCAACTACGGAGGGCACCCAACTTCTATCTGCAACCCTCAGAAAACCACACAGTCCCCACCCCCCAGAACCTCCAGATTCCATTATGCCCAGGTTAGCCGTAGGCAAGATAGTGGGCATCTGGGGGGTCAAGCTGAGTGAGAGAAAGGGGTTCTTAGAGCAGTTCTGTCAACCCAGAAAGAAATAAGAACGAGATTGTAAAGGTATATTATCTAGCTACTGAATACAGGGCTCAGGGTTGGTTTGTACTTCCAAAGTGTAACGTGGAGACTCTAAATCTGCTGCTTTACTCAAGAGAGAGAGGGTGTGTGTGTGTGTGGGGGGGATTTACCTGTCTAGGATTGTGCACCTGTAAGAATAGTACAACAGGACTTGGTAGGTTTGGTTCAGGTCTTGAACAGTGCCAAAGGGGGTTAGCAGACTAGCTTTCTAAATCCAGATGGGCAGAAGGAACACAAAAAGTATGGCAAGACAGGGAACCTCATCACCCACTTAAAACAAGAAACAGCATCCAGTTGAAATCCTAGAGGAGAACCCTCAAAATGCTCTACCAAATCTGCTGATAAAAATGATGAATGAAAAGTTTGAGTCTCTTCAAACAAGTATTCTAGCGTGTGAGGAAGCAAGCCAAAGAATAATACATGAATGCGATGAATCTAGTCGTAAGTTAATAGAGGATTTCCTGGCTTCCACACACAATGATATACGAACTCCAACAGAAAGAAAGAGTCCTATGAAAAGATAGCAACTCAGCTAAAAGAGATTAGAGACAGCACCCAGAAAAGGAAGTCCGTACAGGACCTAAGAGAGAATTATAGCAGAGATATGGAAGCCATCAAGAAAGAGCAATCAGAAGGAAGGGACACAGAAACCAAATTGTAAGTTTAGGGAACAGACTGGGTTAAGCGGAAGATCGAATCTCAAGAATTGAGGACAGCCTAGATTTTGTGGAGAACAAGCAAAAAATAATACAAAATCAATCCAAAAAGCAAGACAGATCACTTCAGGAGCTTCAAGATACAATCAGGAAGCCCAATATATGACTAATAAGTATTGAAGAAAACCTAGAGAAAAAAAGTTAATGGAATAGGCAATTTATTTAACAGAATATTAGCTGAAAACTTCCCAAACATACAGAGGGATAAGCCCATCTAGATACAAGAAGCATTTTGGACCCCAAACAGACCAGACCAGAATAGGACTTCCCATCGACACATTGTAATCAAAACAGGATCAGTAGAGGCTAAAGAAAGAATCATTAAAGCCACTAAGGAAAAGAGAACAATCACATATAAAGGAAAACCCATCGGAATTACCCCAGATTTCTCAGCGGAAACCAAGAAAGCAAGGAGAGCCTGGAATGAGGCTTGCCACATCTTAAAGAAAAACAACTATCAACCAAGAATTCTGTACCCAGCTAAACTCTCATTCATAGCCAAAGGTCAAATAAAAGTCTTCCATAACAAGGAAAAATTGAACCAATATATCTCCACCAAACCAGCACTGCAGAATATTCTCAAAGATGTCCTCCACATTGAAAACCACCAAGACCATGATCCAGGCAGGGAAAGCATCCCTAAATAAAACTCCAGATTAATAGAGAAGACACAGCCCCTACAAAGATAGACACAATGAAAGGAACAAGCAATCACCTCTCAATCCCCTCAATATTAATGGACTTAACTCGCCAATTAAACAACATAGATTGACAAGTTGGATCACAAAACAAGATCCTTCTTTCTGCTCCCTCCAAGAGACACACCTTGCCAGCAAAAACACATATTCTAAAAGTGAAAGGCTGGAATAAAATCTATCAAACAAACTGCCCCCATAAGCAGGCCAGTGTTCCAATCTTAGTATCAGATAAAATTGACCTCAAACTAAAAACAGTAAAAAGAGAAAGAGGAGGTTACTACATACTAATTAAGCGGAGCTCTCCTACAGGAGGTTATAACCATCCTAAACATCTACACACCAAACCAACTTCATCAAACAAACACTATTGACTCTAAAACCTCTCATAGACCCAAACACATTGATTTTTGGAGACTTTAACACACCACTGTCACCTCTAGACAGATCAACACGCCAAAAACTGAGAAAAGAAACCTCAGAACTAAGCAACTGCATAGACCATTTCAACTACAGAATATTCCATCCAGCAACATGGAATATACATTCTTCTCAGCAGCACATGGAACAATGCAAACTTGTACAAATTCAGAAACATTGAAATAATTCCTTACATTCTCTCGGACCAAATGAGATAAAACTAGAGCTCAATGCCAAATGCCACCAAAGAAAGACCCACAACTCATGGAGACTCAACAGTACATTAGTGAAGCACCAATGGATCATCGAGGAAATCAGAACAGAATTTCTAATGTTTATGGAATGAAACCATGACGAACACACAAATTACCAGCTCCTCTGGGACACAGCAACGGCAGTACTCAGAGGAAAATTTATAGCCCTGAGCGCCTATATCAACAAATTGTAAAAATCTCAATTCAACAACTTAAAGCACCTTAAGCTCCTTGAAAGAGAGCAACAAGCCAAACCCCAGGCCAATAGACAGAAGCAAATAATTAAAATCAAATATGCGATAAATGACTTAGAATCCAAAAAAAAAAAATAGAAAGAATCAACAAAATGAAGAGTTGGTTCTTTGAAAAAATTAACAAGATAGACAGACCCCTAGCAAACCTGACCAAAAAATGAAGACAGCACACCCAAATAAACAAGATCAGAGACGAAACAGGTAAATCACCACAGAAACAACTATTTTGCAAACCTGTATGCCAACAAATTCGAGAACCTGGAAGAAATGGACAAATTCCTAACAAAAAGTGATATGCCCAAACTCAACCAAGAAGATTTAAATCTACTGAACAGACCCATATCTAGCAATGAAATTGAAACTGCTAAAAGAGATCTCCCAAGAAATGCCCAGGTCCAGATGGATTCACAGCAAGATTCTATGAGGTCTTCAAAACAAATCTCATACCAACACTCCTCAAATTCTTCAATGAAATAGAGAGTAAAAGTTCACTACCAAACACATTCTATGATTCTAGTATAACACTAATCCCCAAACCAAACAGGCACGCATCAAGGAAAGAGAACTATAGACACATTTCCTTGATGGAAATTGATGCAAAGCTTCTCAACAAAATTCTGACCAGCCGACTTCAAAAAGTCATCAAAAAAATCACACACTATGATCAAACTGGATTCATTCTATGGATGCAAAGTTGGTTCAGTATATGCAAGTCAATAAATGTAATCCACCACCTCAACAGGAGCAAGGTAAAGAATCACATGGTTATATCCCTAGACATGGAAAAGGCATTCGATAAAATCAAGCACCCTTATGTAACTGTACCCCCTCTGTACATCAATAAAATCCAAAAAAGGTCAATAAAATTTAATTAAAACAAAAAAAATCCAGCACCCATTTATGATAAAAGCCTTGGAAAATCTGGGATTCCAGGGAACATTCCTGAATATAATAAAGTCTGTCTATGACAGTCCAACAGTGAGTATAATACTAAACAGTGAAAAGCCAAAAACATTCCCTTTAAAATCAGGAGCAAGACAAGGATGTCCGCTCTCTCCTCTCCTCTCCTCTTCAACATAGTACTAGAATTCCTAGCCAGAACAATTAGGCAAGAAGAAAACATAAAGGGGATCCAAATAGGAAAAGATGAAGTTAAACTTTCTCTCCTTGCAGATGACATGATCCTATACATAAAGAACCCCATAGACTCTACTCTCAAGCTACTAGAGCTGATCCAAAATTTTGGCAAAATAGCAGGATATAAAATAAATCCTCAGAAATGAATAGCTTTTATATATGCCAACAACCTGAAGAGTGAGGCTGAAATCAGAAAATCAACACCTTTTGCAATAGCCTCAAAAAACATAAAATACCTAGGAATAACTGTAACCAAAGAAGTGAAAGAACTCTGTGATGAGAACTTTAAAAAACCTGAAAAAGGAAATTAAGGCAGAACTTAAGAAATGCTCCTGGCTTGGGAGGATTAACATTGTGAAAATGGCAGTATTACCAAAAGCTGTCTACAAATTCAACACAATACCTATCAATATCCCAACATCATTCTTTAATGAAATAGAGGAAGCAATCCAGGAATTTATATGGAACCATGAAAACCCGGAATAGCAAAAACAATCCTAAGTAGAAAGAACAGTCCAGGAGGAACATCAATACCAAACTTTAAGCTGTATTACAAAGCTATAGTAGTAAAAACAGCTTGGTATTGGCACAAGAACAGGCCTGAGGACCAATGGAACAAAACTGAAGACCCAGAAATGAACCTACAGACCTAAGGCTACCTAATCTTTGACAAAGGAACTTAAAATATAGGTTGGAACAAAGACAGCCTCTTCAACAAATGGTGCTGGCAAAACTGTATTAACACTTGTAACAAACTAAAACTAGATCCCTATTTATCACCCTGCACAAAAATCAATTCCAAATGGATCAAAGCCCTGGAAATAAAAATCAGATACCCTGAAAACACTGCAAGAAGAAATAGGTGACACTCTTGGACTCCTAGGCACTGGAAGAAACTTTCTCAGTAAAGGTCCAGAAATGCAACAAATCAAAGAAAGGCTGGACAAGTGGTACTGTATCAAACTGCAGAGCTTCTGCAGGGCAAAGGACATATCTTGCAAGATAAACAGCCCACAGAGTGGGAGAAGATATTGCCATACAACGGACAAAAGCCTGATATCTAAAATATATACAGAACTCACAAAGTTAAATTCCTCCAAAACAAATAATCAAAGAACCAACTGCCCCTTCAACAAATGGGCTAAAGACCTAAAAAAAAAAAAGAGAAAATTTCTCTCAAGAGGAAATGAGAATAGCCAAGAGACACATGAAGAAGTGCTCGACATCACTAGCCATAACAGAAATGCAAATCAAAACAACACTGAGATTTCACCTCACCCCAGTAAGAATGTCCATTCTCAGGAAGTCTCATAATAACAAGTGCTGGAGGGGGTGTGGCCAAAAGGGAAGCCTACTACAGTGCTGGTGGGAATGCAAACTTTTTCAACCCCTCTGGGAAGCAGTGTGGAGGTTCCTAAGAAGGCTAAACATAGAGCTCCCCTATGACCCAGCAGCCCCACTTTTGGGCATTACCCAAAAGACTACAAACATGGCCACACTTAAGCCACCAGCACAACTATGTTCATCGAAGCACTACTTGTCATTGCTAAATCATGGAACCAACCCAGATGCCCCTCAGTAAACGAGTGGATCAGGAAAATGTGGTACATATACACAGTGGAATTCTATGCCTCTATCAGAAGGAATGACACTGCCCCCTTCATACGGAAATGGAACGACTTGGAAAAAAATCATTCTAAGTGAAGTGACCCAGGCCCAAAGAAACAAACCCTTTGGTGCCCTTCATCCGGAATAACTAGTACATGTTTAGGGTAGTCATAGTAGAAGATCAAAATAGCCCAATAGCTGTACCCATATGCTTACTTAAGATGATGCCAAGTGAAATGAACTCCATGTTATGGAAACAAGAGTTAATCACTGTTGTAATTATCTTCAACATACAATGTGAAACCGTACTTTTTGGGTTTTTTTTCTTGTCTTATTTCTTTGATTGTTTAGTATTGTTCTTCTTGTATCCCCTTCCTGTGGTTGTACCCCCCCGCCCCCCCCATCACTGTATCTGATCTTAGTATACTGGATACTGTTTATATGGGTATTAGAACTAGGGAAGGGAAAGGGAATATCAAAATCGAGAGACAAAGGGTAAAAAGACAAACCATTCCAAAAGCAATAATTACAAAACCATTTGGTGTAAACCAACTGCACAACTCTTGGGGGGAGAGGGAAAGGAGGGGGGAAGGGGATAAATGAGGGAGGAGGTAACAAATTGAACAAGAAATATACTCACTGCCTTACATATGAATCTGTAACCCCTCTGTACTACACTTTGACAATAAAGAAAAAAAGTTAAATAAAAAAACAGCCTCTATCAGATATGCAGAAAAAATTAATACAGCCAAAAAGTCAAGACAGTCAAACCAAGACTTCAACAAAGATAAACATAAAACAGAAATGAAATTCAGTTGTGTGTGTGTGTGTGTGTGTGTGTGTTTGCAGTATACACACATGTTTTTGTGGGGTACAAGAGACTTTAGAAATCACCTGATTTCTGTCTGGGTAGGAGGAGAACTATCTGGTCCGCAGTCAGCTGTGGCACTAGGGGGCGGGGCAGGCCCTTGAGTCTTTGAGTACCTTGCATACCCTGGGTTCAAAACTATTTTTCCATCCAGTCTCCAGCAATATTTTTGTATCCTGGCTGAGGTGAGTGGAACCTTGCCACTCCTATGTCTTTAAAGCAGAGCTTGAACTCAGAGCCTGGGAACTGTCCCTGAGATTTTTGTACTCAAGGCTAGCACTCTACCTCTTGAGCCACAGTGCCACTGTCAGCTTTTTCTGAGTTGTTTACTGGAGATAAAAGTCTCATGGACTTTTCTGCCCAGCTTGGCTTCAAACCTTGATCCATAGATCTCAGCCTCTTGAGTAGGTAGGATTACAGGTATGAGTCACCAGTGCCTGGTTCTTCCCTCTTCTTAGTTTCTGGTTCTTTTCCCCTCTTTTTTTAGAATGTAGTCTCTTCTATGTCACCAGAATCTTCTGTCACAGAAAGGAGAAAATAGTAGATGCTCTTCATCCTCTCGCTCTCGCGCACACACTCTCTCTCTCCTTCCCTCCTTTCCTTGTGTGTGTGTGTGTCTGTGTGTCTGTCTGTCTGTCTTTCTGTCTGTCTGTGCTAAGATTTGAACTCACTTTCCATTTTCAGCCAACTGTGGTTGGTGCTTTACCACTTGAGTCACTCCTCCAGTTCAGCTTCTTTACTGGTTAAGTGGAGATAGAGTCTGTCAAGACTGTTCTGCCTGGGCTGGCTATGAACCTCAATCCTTAGATCTCAACTAGGATTACAGATATGAACCAAAAGCACTCAGATTTTCATGCACTTTCTTTCAAGTTTTAGCTCTTATGTTTAGACACATAGTATTTTGAGATTAGTTTTGGTATATATAAGAATGCAGCATCTTTTTTTTTTTTTTTTGGTGTGAGAATACTCTGTCTTATCATTCATCACCATTCTATTGTAGTAGCCTCTTGACCACATCTCCCTAGTGCAATGATCATTTCTGACACATCTGTGCTGTGGTATTCCTCATCATATTTTATAAATTTCATCTGCTTTTGTTTGCCTTTTTTTTTGGGGGGGGGGTGTTATGGGTCCCTGGAGACTAAATGTTTTTGTCCTGGAGACATAGTGCCTTGCTCCCAGTTAGTATAGTTGAATTAGTACTTGTTTGGATGAAAAAATTAGAGCTAATAAAGAACTGAGAGACATCAAATTAAGTATCAAAAATACTTGGCATTATTATAAGGTATTGCTATTGTTTACAGGTTCTTATGGAAAGATTTCTTCTGCTGATATTTGCCCTCTTTCTTTCTTGCTCCTACTGTCTGCTTCCTAACAAGGGTAAATAATCATAATCATATTTTGAGAGGAAGGAGAGAATAGGAGAAAGCAAAAAGGTAAGGGGAAGGGGAATGAAATTAACCTTTTTCAAAAGCATTTAAGAAGTGATGCTTAAGTTGAGTCAAAATTGGCTGAGGGTGGTAGGAAGTAATGATATGCTGTGAGAGATGCAATCCTATAGACTAATGTAAAACACTCCTTTAGCACCTTTTATCACAAGTGGCTTTTGTGCTTGTGGAAATTTTAAATAGATGAGTAATTATTTGCCTCAGAATATTGCATCTTCACAAAGAGTAGCTTTTTGCTCCAGCTTTGATTCTATTTATATGACCAGTTTTTTTAAATAAATGAAAATTTGCAGTCCAATCTTCATTAAAACAGGTCATCAAGAAGAGGCCTAAAATCCTTAGTGTTCATAGAATATAGAATTTCTTTGTGATATAATGTGAGGAGTAATTCTGGCTCATCTGTGCTCCTAAGTGTGTGGCTCTCTCTTTCTTTTGGCTTTGTCTAGGAGAAGCAAACACTTAAGGGAACCTGAAAACAGCAAAGGCGAAAGAGTAAATTCTGTTTATCTACATGGGTTAAAGTCTGGAAAGTCTAGAAGACCATCAGCCAAGGGTCTGAGTTTCTGTTGCAGTTCCTGTATCTGTTTGCCACCTTGATTTCTGTGTATTTCAAAGATACTGTGTGAGGACTTGGAGGCCTGGCTCATGATAAAGTGCCTGCCTAGCAAGCATGAGGCCGAGTTCAAATCAGATGGCATATGGTCTAGTCTCACATCTGTTAGTCTTAACTTTTTTTTTCTTCTTAATTAATATACAAGTGATTTTAAAGCTAGAAACTTAAAAGGTCTGACTAGAGACTGGGAGACCTTTTGTTACCCAAGACTGGGAATTTACAGTTGATGACTTTGGGTGTCCTAGGACTAAATGGCTTTCACCTTCTTTTTCCCTCATGGCTGGCATTCTATCATTGGAGGCATGTCTCCTATTCCAGCTCTCACCTTCTTTTTAGCTCCAGTATTTACAATTCTATTTGGTCATAGAGAGTGGCAGAGACTTATTAGATAATAATGCTAATTTTAGAGAGCTAGATTAATGTACATAAAAATCCTTATGGTATATAATCATCTCTGAACCTTTAGCATTTTTGGAAATCCATGGTATATAAAGTTTAAATCTTGTTAGATTACTACTTTCTCAAATTCTGCCTAACTGATCATTTAATTTCAGTTTTAACCTTGTGGTCCTCCAGGGATTTCGAAGAATGAATGCACTTTTAAAAGGCGATTTTCTTGAAAGTGTACACATGTACTAAGTGGGAAGAATCTAGTGGTGTATTTTGGAGCCTCTGAAAACCTTGGATGAAGTACAAATGCTAAGATGGAAATGTAGTATGCTATTTGTGTATTATTTCATTTCCTGAAGTGGTAACTTGGCAGTATCACATTTAAAAGTGATTGCACTCTGTGGTTCTTCTCCTCAGCCCTCTTTTGTGTGAGTATAATCTACTGCAGTAGTATCATAGACATTTATGCACTGCTGTTTGCATAGCCTTTTATAGGAAATAACCCCAAAAATGGCACTCTCTGCTAGCTGAGTACAGTTGGGCCTTTTCTAAAGCACATTTTTTCTACACATGGAAAGAATGAAATCTCTGGTTAGTGTTAGTAGGATGATATCTGCATGTAGAATATTCAAAGATTTTTTTCCCCTCTATCTCTGGCTTACATTTTGATGAAAGGGGGGCCCAATTCTTTCTAGGTTTCCAAACTGTGGCATCTGGGTGTATAACACATTTTTAATGGTAAGAAGGTATAAGTTAATGTTGGCAATGACTGAAAAGTTTGTTCACTTTGTAGGAACAATATTTGCAGATTAAATATTTGTCACATTTGGGTTTTTTTTGGCATTTGTATTATAAAAGTTAAGAATAGTGTAATAAGCCCTTTGTACATTTCACCTTTGCTTAATAAATTACTAACATCTGCCATATATTTAAATGATTAAAACACATTATTAAAAACTGGAATGAAAATGACATATAGTTCTATCTTTCTTTGGCATTTAAAAAAATTTTATTGTCAAGGTGATGTACTGAGGGATTACAGCTATATATGTAAGGTAGTGAGTACATGTCTTGTGAAACTTGTTACCTCACTCCCTCATTTTTCTCCCACCTTCCCCTTCCCCTACCTCCCCCCCTCCAGTTGTACAGTTGGCTTACTATATGTTATTTTGTAAATATTGCTGTTTCTTTGGTTCACCATTTTGATGTTTCCCTTCCCTTCCTGGATTCAGACAATACCAAAAGACACTAAAATCATATACAGTGACAACAGGTGCTAAGCCACATAGGGAAGATAAACAAAAGAAAAAAATAATTTCACATAGTGTGTTAGAAATAACAACAATGATAAACTGCTTGTTTCTATAACTTGGAGCTTATTTTGTTTTGCTTCATCTTACGTGATCATATGAATTGTCTTTATTAAGTCAACTCATTTTATATATTCTCTTCCATATAAAGTACAGATAATATTCTTCTCCTCTTGGGTTTTTTTTTTTTCCTCTCCCACATCAAACTAAAAATGAACAAGAAACCAAGTCACTGATGGCCACACCTGTTTTCCTAGCTACTCAGGAGGCTGAGATCTGAGGATCAAAGCCTGAGCAAGAATGTCAAGGAGACTGTAACTCCAATTAACTACCAGAAATCCAGAAGTGAAGCTGTGGTTCAAGTGGTAGAGTGCCTGCCTTAAGTAAAAAAGCTGAAGGACAGCACTTTGATTTTGAATTAAAGTTCCAGTACTGTATTGGCACTAAATTTTTTTTAAAAACCAACTAGCAATAATTATCACTAATTATGATATTGTAGGTATTAAGGTGGTTGCTTTGCATATAACTGATAAATTCTTTGCAATAACAATGTAGTTAGTATAAGCATCTCACCCCTTAAAGATAAGGACCTAAAACACAGGGTAAGTAACATACTCAATCATCATATATTCAATATATGAATTCCAAGGCCATGTGGACCCTTCGAAAGCAATTTTTATGTTGATACATATGCCTCACTTAAGGAAAAAGAGGTATTGTGACCGTATAACAGTAACAGCAGGATTAGTTCTGAGTTGGGGACAGAGGGGTGAAAGGTGTGATCCCTGCCCCCAGGTGTCTATAAAGAGCCCAACCCCTCTAAAGTACTAACAAAGCTGGTGAGTAACTCTACCCAAATTCACTCTTTACCTCCCCAACTTAAAGCCTTTGTGCCATGTAACATCAACTAATCACTTGGGTGAAAATCAGTCATATGTTTGGTCCTGTAGTTTATATACGTATGCACCAAGGAGTGGAGAATCTAGATGACCTATTTTAGAATTCTTATGCTACAAGCTCCTTGTTGGAAATAGCTCAGGTGTCCATCAGCAGGAGAATGGATTAACAAACTATAACATTCATACAATGGAATCCTGTTTGAGACAAAAAGAAACAGACTTAGCATACACAGAAACATGCTGGGTCTCAGAAATTTTATTCTGAAAGAAGTTAGAACAATGAATATAACCATATGATTCTATTTTTTTAACTTTTAGAAAATAGCACAACTAATCTTTACTAATAGAAAACCAGCATATATTAATATTAACTATTGGCTGATGAAGGGAGTGGAGATTTCTGGAGAAGGGGCACAGAGAACTGTACAGAATAATCAAAAGTAGACTACATCTTAATTGGAACCCTGATTCCATCACTGCATTCATTTATCTAAAGTCTTGAGCTTGACTCTTAAGAGCTGTGTTGTGTACTGAATAGAAATTGTCCCTCTGTTTAAAAGCTTAAACACTGAATTCTTACTAGCCTTTTCAATTTAGAAATGAACCTTGATTATACATAACAACATCATAAATGTTACAGCTGTAAACAACTTTACAATTTATCCTAATTCCCTTAAAAAACTCTTTGTGGGTGGAAAAGGATTTAAAATACGAACGATTAAATCTGTTGTAGCCACCTTCTACATTCAGGTGGAAAGTTAGACAATTTTACCAATTTGTGCATTCCAGCAGAAAACATGACAGAGGGACCTATTTGCTATCAGCGATTCATCTTGAAGTGTAAGCAAAAGAATCTGGATCAAGACATGTTACTTAGATGTTTTTGGCAGGAGACATTTTCTTACTGTGATTGATCTGATCAGAGAAATGCAGAGTATTTTGCTGTTTACCATATCTGGCTGAGAAAATTTGCTGAAGCTCCATTGTGGTTAAGAAAGGACATGTGGTATTAATGTTTGAATTTCTGTGACCTCTCTCTCTATGGAAATGATTTGCAAGTTCACCTCAGGTTTCCTTGCTTTATGGCAGAAGATTCTTTATTTTTATTATCTTCTGAATTGTGCACTGGTGTTTTGTTATGAAATGTTGCCATGAGCTACCATTTGAAAAAATTAGTTTGTTTTCTTAATCTGAAATGATTTATTATCTCCCTTGTGGTAACCTATATTCCTGACAACTCACTGTCATCTCAGGTGCTTAGCTCTTAGAATTGTTTTCCAGAGTAGACATGGTCCCTTCAGTGACTAAAGAGAATTAGTAAACATCTACTGTATCCTATCAGAGTTATTTATGTGATGACTGGTTAAAATAATTAAACTGAGATTTTAAGAATTTAGAACTATCAGATTCTTTGAGTTCTAAGCAATCACAAGGTGTTTTGTTTTTTTTTTTAATCTGTGGTTAATATTTAGGTAATAGTGATTCTGTTTAGGAATTTCTGTAGCAATTCCTGGTTTTAAGAATAAAACTTTGGCTTCATTTACTTATGAATAATGCAATTTATGTAAATTGATCTTGTGAGAAACTCTTTGTTTTGATCTCCTGGTATTAAAATAATTATTCTTTACAATATCTACCCACAAAAGGACAGGTGCCATATGACTTCACTATATATAAAGTTTACTTTAAGCAGTCAGATTTATAGAAACAGAAGGTCTGGTGGTGGTTGCCAGGGGCTAGGGAGAGAGGAAACGAGGATCTAAAGTTTCAGCCCTGCAAGATGAAAAGGCTCTGGAGTGTAGTATGACTACACTGAACACTACTGGTGAAGATGTGAAATAATATATATGTTTATGTGTGTGTATACACATATATTACCCTGATTAAATCTAGAGAGGTAAATGTTAAAATTATTTATTATGTTTATAATTTTTGACTTGAGGAAACTAGTTATAAATAAATATAAAATGATAGTTTGTTGATTTGGGATTAAAATTCTGTCTTTCAGTCATATAATGTATGTGTTCTTCCCTTGTATATTGTGGTGTTCTTTCAGGGAAACGCCTTCCCTCATCTTTTTCTCTATCTTTGACAACTTGAACTTGCCTTTAAGTGTTTGTCTAAAATCACTTTGTTAATGGATTAAAACAGTTTTTAATATGAAACAGGATAGCACTAATTATACAATGTGTACATGAATCAAATATATTGCACACCATAAATATGCACAATTATGTGTCAGCTAAATATTAATGAAATAAGCAAATAATGTAATCTTCTGTCTCTTTGTCTACTGCTTCCACTTGTTATTAGGGACATTAATAAAAAAAATTTCTGGAGCAGTGTCCATTTGTCAGGCTCTGTGCTATTACATGTTTTGAGAGTTGGTTGTTTTTCCAAAAGAAATCAAATTGACCCATCAAAGGATTTTTTTAAATTATTAGTTCTGTTTTAGTAATGGAAGTGGGTTTTTCTTTTCCTTGGAACAATTTATAAATTACTTGCTGAGAATAAAATTGTAATAAGAGTATATTTTGGTGTTAAATATGTGTTTATATGTGTTTTTACTAATACAGTGAATTAGTTCCCAGCGCGTGAGTATCTATAATGTCTCCAAAGCCTTCATTATGCCAAATTTGTCTCACTTATATCACTGTGGGCAAAACACAAGAGAGAAGGGGAGCACGGATTTTCCTTCTGGCAGGCACACTTGGTTTTTACTGTTCCTAAAGAGGGTTCGAGGTCAGTGTGCTGCATCCAGTGAAAGGAACACTGGGCATCAGAATGTCTGTTTTGAGCAGTTATTTTTTGCATCAGCTCTAGATACTATTTTCATTTTAAGGGTTGCCTTTTGCTTATAAAGCATTTAAAGAAAAGGACATAATTTTGGAAGTATATGTAAGTGCATGTGTGCATGTACATGTACATGTGTGTTTATATGAATAAGAGATTAAGGTGTGTGTGTGTGTGTATGTGTGTGTGTAAGAGAGAGGAGAGAGAAAGGAAGAGAGGAAAAAGACATCCCCTTAATAGCAAAGGGGGGGGAGGCTTACTCAGTCTATTATCATAAAGCTCTGCTAATGTAGCTTGTGGGTCATGTGACTGCAGAAAAAGCTATTATCTCAATGAAAAGGAAACCAGTTTTTAGAGCAAGCGATAGAATAGAAGCAAGAGGAATTTTCGAGTGTTCCACCATGCTGGATTGTCAAAGGGGGATCTGTCTGATCAGCAGCTAAAAAAGGATTTGTGTGGCTAGTTTGTCAGCTATCGTTAGGAACAGACGATAGAGGAGCTGAGTGGAGCGGCAGGGTGCTCAGCATGTGCTTAGGTTTACATCAAGACATAATGTGGGCTTGGGTTAATAGAGGAGATTTATCTCTCTCAGGCAATGCATTTATTGCTAATTGTGGGGGTTTGGGTTTGTTTTGAAGAGTGATGTATGGTATTTGTATTTGCATCACTGGTGAAGATAAAGAGACCTGCTGAGCTCTGATTTGAACTGCGGAGGCTGTGGACAATTACAAGGTGTGTTTCAGAAGTGCTCTGACAATATTTGATAATGTTCTTGGAATTCTGTGTGCTTGTGGATTGGATGTACGTTGTTGAAGGGAGAACAGAGCATGACAACCAGGCAGTGATAATGTTCTTAGGAACAAATAGATACAATGTGACCCAAATTGATTCTGTGGTCCTTAATTCTTTTGTGTTTGTTTAGTGCTTAAAGATTACTTGCTTTTTTTTTTTTTTTTTTTTGGTGTGGCCAACTATAGTGTCTTGCTTGTTTTTAGGAAGTATTTGGTGAATATTTTCTAAAATTCAGGAGAATCTTAATTGTTGCTTGCCTTAATTTCTAAGGAAAAAATAACTGTAAGCTGTAGATTTGTATCTCTGTAACTATTTTCATTGTTCTTTTGTAATTTCAAGCTTAAAGATGCTTGCAGTGAATTTGAAATATTTGTTTAGGTAATAAGTAGCTCATTTTTTTTCCTCCATTGGATGACTTCTGTTGATGTTGTCGTGTATAATACCTAACTCTGATTTATCCTTGTGCTGTGGCCTGCAGAAAACTAAACAACATTCAGTTCATCTGTGCCTGCCTACGTTTCCTCGTGGCGATGCACCTTTCTCTTAACCTTGGAAGGTATATGTACTTAAAAGTCAGAGATAGTAAGCATGATCAGAAAAGGGTTAACTATTATACAGTGTTTACCTGAGATTTCATTTAGTTAGTTTTTTCCATTCAACTTCTAGAGCATATATGTTTAACTTGAAGTAGAGGATGTTTTCAAGTCAGAGTTGATTTTTTTTTTAAGTTGATGTTAGTTAGAGTAGGTTAGAAATCTATCAGGCTATTCAAGCACTATGTAGACAGTTTAACAAAAGAAGTAATTCTTGCGATCTTTTCCAATATAGGATGCTAAGAGCAACTCAAACATAATTTTTAATTATACTAAGTGCAGGAAATTTTCCTTCCTTATAATACCTACAAACCATATCTTAGTACAATATGTTTAATAAATCATTAGTCTTATTAAATGGGATTTTCTTTAAAACAAAACTCACTAGAACTCAGGGTAGCTGTTATTAGCTTGGTTTAAATAAGCAGCTAGCTAATAACTTATGGTTCTGGATTTTTAAAAAAACTATAGAGCTATATCCTCCTTTTAAAAGTAGGCTAACAACTTTCAGTCTCAAAGACTCTAGCCTCAAATTTTAAGTATCTTGAGTAATAAAAATTTTGAAGTCGCATTATTTGTGCTTTAGTTTCCTTTGTTTGTGATTTTTTAACTTATGTTGTGGTGTGACTCCATCAAATGAGAGTGGAATTTTGGGATCGAGGAAGGTGGAGTTTTTTGTTTTTGTTTGTTTTGTGGGGTTGTATTTGTGGCATGTACTATCATTATAAAACTTAGTGAAACTGGGGAAACAAAGGCAAGTTAATTGAAACTCAACTTCAGTAAGTGTCATGCTGCATCTTCTTTTCCCCCCTTAGGCTATTCAGAGCATATATTTTCCTAATGACTTTAGGCATGACTTTTCACACAAACAGTCTTGGATGGCAATTTTAAACTAGCTCACGTTTTCTTTGTATATAGCAGAAATATTCATTTTATTTCTACTCCTAAAACTATTTTATTATAAAAATATTTGGGGTGAGGAGGGATCGTGCTGAGGAGTAATTCCTGGGCCTTGCACATGCTAGCCAAGCACTCTAGAGGTGCTAGCACTGAGGTATACCTCAGCCCATTTCTGTTCTTGATAATGCTGTTATTCTTCCTAGGACTTAAAGCCTTTCTAGGGCTTTCATAAGCAGATTAATATTCTGCATTATCTACAAACCTGTTTCCTTATGGAGGATGGGGAATGAGGATGCATTCTGTCCACATTGCTAGAGTTAAAAAGACAGAAATTTTTATCTCGGGGTGGTATCTAAACAAGCCAGAGGACTAGCTTGAAAATCCCACTATGCTTCAGAATTCGAGCCACAATAATTAACCACAAATATTATAATTATGTCTGATCTTGTTTGGCTGGAGGGGTTTGTTTCTTGGAGCAATTTTTAATTTGTAGATAAGATAGAGTAAAAAACAATGGAATTAATAGTGAATTTAGTATTTGGTGTTGTGAAATTCAGTTAAACATTCTCATAGGAGGGGAAGACCTTTGTGTTTTTTGAGAAGTAAAAATTTGGGGAAGGTCAGGCAGGATTAAAGTATTACACAATATTCTAAACATAAACACAGTTTAATTCTTTGGAAGTCATGGAAATATATAATTCATGAAGTAAAAAAGGCAGTGTCAGAGACAACATTTATTTTTAGGGTATCTTTAGAGACTTACTCTAAAATTTACTATTCAGAAATGCTGGGAGAGGCTTAGGATTGCTTGTTCACCCATTTCTCTTACAATACTGTGGTCTTTGACTTTGAGAGGCTAGGCTTGTTATTTCTGATGTGTTTTGGTTGTAGCAATGACTCTTAACAAGTTCACAGTACACATGTAGGGTTATTATTCCTGGTAAGATAACAGCCACAAAGACAACATAAACATACATTAATTTTCATTGTAAAGATATTCATTTTTCTATTTGTGTTTTATTAATGACTTCGTAAGAAACACCAAATATTGAAATTTTCTTTTTTTCTTTTGGCAATACTGTAATTTGAACCTAAGACCTCCAGCTTGCTTGGCTTGCTTGTTTATAGGGCCTGTCATACTATCACTGTTTTTTGCTGATTAATGAACATAGAGTCTCAAGAACTTTTTTGTCCAGGCTGGACTTGATATCCAGGTTTCAGCCTCCTGCGTAGCTAGGATTGCAGGTGTGGTGATCCACTAGTACCGAATCTGATTAGTATAACCTTGACTTTCAGTGAATTGAATCTTCCTAGAAAATCAGTCACAATGAAGATATACATTGAGCTAGAAGCTAAACATTTGGTTTTATTATTTGAGATACCAACTCAAAAGAATAGTTAATTGGTTAAGAGTGGATAGAAGAATCATATTATGAAACATACATTTAAAAGACATGTTTTTGTAAATCTTTAGACTTCCATCAAATTGGATGACAAATTGTATGTTGAAATCTCAGATAAGAACTTCTGGAGTTATGGCTTAAGTTGTAGGGAGCTTGCCTAAAAGTTGCAAGGCTCTGAGTTCAAACCCTACTAGCACCAAAAAAGAACTTGAAAAAATGTTTACCAATTGGCCTTTCTAAACTTTAATTTCCTGTTTTAATATTGGAAATTTTGTTTTCATGTCACATATATGTTTATTAAAAATATAATTTTGCCTGGGCCCTGCCCTGGTGGCTCATAACTCTAATCCTAGCTACTCAGGAAGCTGCAATCAGAGAATCCAGGTTTGAAGCCAGCCTGAACAAGAAAGGCAGCGAAACTCATCTCACAGAAATGGAACTGTGACTCAAGTGGCACAGCACTAGTCTTGAGCACAAAAGCTCAGGAACAGTGACTTGACCCTGAGTTCAAACCCTAGGACCAGCTGGCACCACACACGCACACACACACACACACACACACACACGGTGATGGTGGTGATGGTGATGCTGATGGTAATGGTGCTCTCTAATTCATTTAGTCTTGCAGCACTATAGGTTTTACTATTCTGTATCTACTTATAGTTGAGGAAACTGAAGCACAGATTAGGTAAAATAATTCATCCAAATCCAAACAGCCAATAAGTAGTGGAGTAGGATCAAAATACAGGCATTGAAGTTGCTGGTTGATTGTAGAATGTTAGGGTGAATATAGGGATGAGGAAAACTGTGGGAAGGTTAATTTTTGTTTTGAAGTTTTGTACTTCTAATGATCTTTACTTCCTGTTTTATTTCAAATACGTTGGGAGTAAAGCATTGCAAAGAAATATTTATCATGGAAATTACCTCACAGTTGATTGACAGTGCACATTAAGGAGAGTTGACATAGATGGTTTAGAAAGGACAGTGAAGTGACATGCATTGCCATGTGAAGCCCTGTAGTTAATACTCTGAAAGGCATGGTATGTATTTATTTAACCACTTCTCCTTCGTTTTGGTAGCTGGAGACCTTGATGTCCTTTACTGAAGGCATTGTTCTGATTACAGGCTGAAGTACAGAAACTACAGAGGTTCCAAGTTAAGATCCTAGACTGTAAACTGCCAACTTCATATTCATAAAAATTTCTTTTACATCCATGCCAATTTCCTAGGGATGAATTATCTGTATGTTTTTTTAGATGAGTATCTCCTGTACTTTGCAGACTGTGTTATTTTAAGTTGCATTTGTCATTTTTTCCTCCTATAACAAAATATTTAAGGTAAAGCTAACTTTATAAAGAAAAGATTATTTTGGTGCATTCTTCCAGTGGTCCAAAGCCAATATCAGGCCACCTTATTGTTTCAGTCTGTGATGATAATTTTTATTTTTGGAGGTGGTGAAACTATAATTTGAATTTAGAGCTTTTTGTTTACTAGGCAGGCACACTACCACTTCAGCTATGCCTGAAACATGTGTCAACTTTTTTGTTGAGGAGTCCTGAAGTACTACAAGGCATCTTGTGTATACATGCAAGAACTAAAATGTTACCTACGTTTGAATGAGTATCTGGTCTGTCTTTCCCTTAGAAAGCTATTAGGATTTAGCCATGGGGGCTGTACCCTCGTGAGGTGTATAAACCTCATCACTTTCTAAAGGACTGACCTCTATATACCATTGTCAGGTTATTCTACATCCAAATTCCATTAATATGATTTTAGGGATTAAACTGGTGGTACGGAGAGGGGTACAACACATATTCAACCCACAGCAGAAATATATATACTCCTAGGTGACTTGTCACTTTTTTGGTAGAAAAGTTCCACCCCTCTAAATCTTTGTTATTAGGTTCTTGGAAGCCAGTAGGAAAGTAGAGAGAGTATCATCACTTGTACTGTGATGGGCCTCATATATGTTTATATGTTAGCTTCTTTCTAAACTGTGTAATTAACCCATTTCAGTTTCATTCTTATGCTTCACTCCTCTTACTCAGTTAACATCTGCTCATTGTAAGACCTCGCTGGAACAGAAGGGTAACTGACTCCCTCTGGGAGTTGGTAGAGCACCAATCAGAGAACACAGCAGAGGCATGTAGATGGAGCGGATTCTGAAGATAATGCTGGCAAGGTGATCCCCAGGCACCTTGCAAGGTTCTCCAGGTGTTACCACCCAATGGTAGCCACTAGCCACAAGTGGAATTGGCATGTGGTTTGTCAGAATTGAGTACAAGTATGCCCAGGTTTGAAGGCAGAGTTGTTTATTTTTAAGTGTAATACATCATTGTTAACTTCAGAAATTTGATTACATATTTAACTGATAATATGTTTGTGGTACAGTAATGTGCTTAGTAAAATATATTGCTAAATTCATGCTTACCTCCTTCTTTTGACATTTAATGTGGCTACCAAGACAATTGATGACTCACAGGGTATTTCTATGTTCTATGTTGTTTAGAGCATAGAAGACAGCATGTATAAAGAAAGCAAGAAAGCATTAAGTAGTAGTATTTTGTAGATAGGCACATAAACCAAAGAACAGCAAGGATATGCTAAAGAGAAGAAAGGTATAGACCCTTCCTAAAGCCCATAGTCTGACTCAGTAACTGCAGATTAGAAGCATGTTAAGTCTACATTCCTTGGTAGGATGTAAAAGTCTCTCTTGTGGTCTGGATCTGTGCTTCTCCCTTATTCCTCAAACACTGTCAGCTACTCATATATTTTTGCCTTTAGAGTACAACTATATTCTTGTTATTTACAGGAACTATAGTCTATGGAGTTATAAACAGACCCCCAATTTTGCAAATACTAGGCTCCTAGGGGGAATACTTGGCTAAGATTCTGTTATCTTCTAGTAACATTTAATGACTGCAGCACTTCCAGTCATTGTGTACTCTACCTATGTGTGTTTCTGGGTGGTATAAACACCTTATTTACTATATAGCATTGTTTCATTAACCTTGAACTCATGCCCATTAGAGCACCAGCTCATGTCTAAGCAAACTTATGTGTATTTTCTCCATAAGCACATCACAACTGTCTTGTGCTTAAGAATACTACATAGTACTTCAATACTACACCTGCAGGGAATCTTAAAAAAGACAGATGTGAAAGTAAATGTTGCCCTAGATAGACTGCAAAATGGATACTTGTTAAATACAATATGAGAGCAGGAAGAAGGAGGCAACATCTTCCTATTCAAATGGAGAGTGTTATTTATGGACCACTTAAAATGTGCCAAGTGTTTCTGATAATAATCCCAATTATAAAGGCAGCTAATTTGTTTGAAGCCTATATTCCATCTACATATTATCACTCTTATCTCTTTTGTGTATAATACTTACTGTTTATTGTAGACAATAGTATATAGAACACATTTACAAAGTTTCATATAGGACTCAAACATTTTAAATTTAGGATGTGGACTTACCAGTTTACAGTGCATAAGGAAAGAGAGCAACTGTTATCTGAACTTTATGAGAAGGAAATTTTATTTTAGCACTTTCTTTGCATTGAGCCAAATGCCTTTAAATGTATTTTCTATCATTTTAGTGCATTCAGTAGAGAAAAAAACAAAAACAGGTTTGTATGTATTTGGTTCTCAAGAATTGCTGCTTTACCTTTAGCTAAATAAACTACATTTAACTCAGTCTTAATTAAATATAAATCTGTTGTGGATTAAATTCTCAGTCTAAAATTAGACTAAATATAGATAGATCCCTATACCAACACACTATTTAGTTTAACTGGTCTGTTAATTGTCTAGTTACCACTACCTTCCACCTTTTTCTTTTCTCTAAGTTTATTCTGCTCTAGTCTTCACTTATCATCACATGCATTGTGTTCCATCGAACATCATTTCTCAGGATCAATAGACTTGAATAATCATTAGGGCTGGGTGGACCTTCACAAGGCACTGCTTGTCTCACCTTTTTTTGCTTATCACTAGATGAAAAGTGGTTTATTTCTTTAAAATGAAAGATAAGGTTATCCAGTGAAGCTTAGGTTAACCACTCAGTTTAAAAAAGCATAAAAAAATTCTTATCCTTATCTTTACTAACTAGATTACAATATACACTTTTATCTCTTGTATACAAACTTGTGAAATAAATATTATTTCCAAGTATCTCAGGCATGGAAACAGAGGCTCACAAAAGTTAACACTTTCCCCAAAGTTGCCCAGCTAGTGAATGATAAAAACAAGGAATACCTTGAAAGTCCTTTGTAATCTACAGGTTCAGTAACCCTAAGGCCAAGTTAGGAGATGAAGTTAATTTAACTAGATCAGCTGTGGAAAGGGGCAGACATAGAGTTTCATCTGCACCCCCCAGATCAAAATGCTTTGAATGCATTTGAGTGTGTGTGAGAGTGCCTAACTACTGAGATCCAGAAGAACTGTGCAGATAAGAGGATGTACAAGCTGCCGAGCTTGAGAACCACTGTGTGTGTGTGGCTGTGGTGACACAGATGCCCTCTGTCTGCTTCTCTGCCTTGGTTCTGCCCTCCACTCAAGCCTTTCCCATTCCCATTATCTTTGTGGCCTCCTAACTCCCGCTCATAGGTGGCTCCTTAAATGTTTATTTATCTGGTGGTGGTTTCTTCTTAAGTATCTTTTTAGCCTCATCCCCTCCTGAACAATTTTCTTCTACTTCCCAAAGACAAAGAGTGCCTTTGACCCAACTATTCACCTTTTTGTCTTTGGATAGAACTTTTGTTTGCAGCAGCCCCCAAGGGCCCCTGGGCAGACTGGATGCCTGCCACAGACATCTGTGAGGAGCAATTCTCAGGGTCTGGTGATTGTTCTTTCAAGTAAGAAGCTTGATAAAAGTTGCCTTCCATGGAGTAGCTGTTTGCATGTCCTCAGAAAGGTCTGAGGCAGGCATTTTTCAGTTCAGAACAGAGCATATCTGTGTGAGACTGTGCAACATATGCCAAGGTCTATGAGATGCAGAGTCTTGTATTTCTTTAAATTAGAAGACCAATTTAAATCCTATCATATTTCCTTATATCTTTCTTTTGAGTAATACATTGGGATATATGTTTATATGAATTAACCAGTGTTGAATTATTAATAGTTCCCTGCAGGGTTTTAAGGCTCCTTTTGCCCTTTCTGGTTTGATCTCACATCACTTTCTGATTATTTTAGCTCTCCCTAGGTAACCTCAAGACAATTGGAACTCAACCTTGAAATGTAATTTCCTAATGAACTTGGTTATAATGTTGTCAAGGCACCTTCAGTTTGGTAGCCAGTGCCATGTGTGTATGGCTGGCTAATTTCTCCATGAACCTATTAGAATCTTCTGGATCTCAGCACAGACCCTCATATTTTGATCTGAATCACAGAGTTCTAATTTTGCTTTTGTTCTTGCAGTCTAAAAGTAAATTTAATACGTAGCATCAAGTAAATTGGTTAAATCATATTCAGCTTGCAACCAGCTAAACACCCCTGGATATTTTCACTCAAACAACTGGCATCTTGGTTTCTCTTACTTAGAATTTCATACACTTAATTTTTTTCAGCTTGAATGCAAGCTTCTGTATTCTTCCTTGTGTCACATAGGCTAGCTCTGAAGACTAACAATGCTAATACTTTCATATAGGTTAATATCAAAACTTTCAAAAACATCCTAGAGAAAAATTGCTGGAAACAAAGGTTTATTTGAGGAGATGAGGTGAACCCTAGAAGAGGAGAGTAGTAGAGCACGGGGTGACAAGGCAGCATGGGGGCTGTAAAGCATTTAAAGTAGGCAAGTCTAGAGTTAGACAGCAAACATTCAGTCCCACCTTTAGCAGTAGTGCTGCTGACCTTAGATGTGTTTTGGAGAATGATAATAATTCTGAGTCAGTTGTGAGTCAAACTTTAAGACGTAGGTATTTAGAGGTGACATTAGAAATGTTCAATAATGTTACCTGTTTGGGTGAAATAGTTTTATTTAAATTCTAGCAGTCTGTGAAGGAATTTATTTCACAAATCTTAACTATTCAAATATCAGGCAGCCTGATAAGGGCCTAGAACTTTAAAACAAAGAAAAATACTTAGCTTCTGTGTCTTAAAAAGCAGAAAAAGAAACACAGATAATTATGATAAGTATTGTTAATGATAGAGTTATATGTAAGCTCTGACACAGATGGACAGCTTAACTTAGGGGTGGGAAAATTATTAGAGTTGATTTTAGGAGATAAGGGAGAGTTTAACGGGAAGAGGAAAGATCTCTGTCTTCTTTTGTAAAGGACAAACCAGAGACTGAGGAATAGATGAAAAAAGACCCTGTCGTTTACAGGTTTGGCCAACACCAAGGACAGGCGATGAGCCTATAGACACAGGTAAGAGTGGTATCATGAACTGCTTTGGTTGACTTTTGAGGAAACGTAGGGTTCCTTTCTGAGGGAATTGAATCACTAAAGAAGCCAAGCAAGGAAATGATCAGAAAGCAAGGAGACTCATGTTGGAAAATCCAAATGAGAGATGAAATACAAGCAGTGGTGAGTCATAATCAGGGAGACTTGGAATATTTGGAAGACAAACGTCACCTTAAGATGGTGTGAAAAGGAGAATACAGAAGTCCAGAGAAGATGTTCAGTAGAACATCTTGTAGGTAGGACATTTTGGTGATGGGGCAGAGAAATGGATGAGTTCATCTTTGTTTTTCAACTCCCAGCAATGGCTGGATTTTGAGGTGAGAACCTTGAGGCTAGAAAGAAAGATTTGTGATTCCAGGATGGTTCAGCCAAAAAGGCGGCCAAGTGGCAGTTCTTTTTTTTGTTGTTGTTGTTTATTAATTGAACACAATTTTTTTTACAAGGTGTTGTGCAAAAAGGGTACAGTTACATAGTAGGGCAGTGTGTACATTTCTTGTGATATCTTACGTCCTGTTTTTCTATCCCTTCTCTAGGTCAGGTAGACATAGGCAGTTCTTAATGGGGCTGAACCTCTGCATTATCTGGAAAGCTTTGCAGAAAATACTGCCGGTCAAACCATACTTCTAGTGTCTCCCATTTAGTGGGTCTCCACTAGTGCCCTTGTTGTATTTGTTTAACTTTTGATTTTTAAAAAGAATTACTGTAGTAAAATTCGCATAAGCATTATTTTCCTTTTTAAGCATGTAAGTTGGTAAAGTTAAATATGTTCAAAAATTGTGCAACTGTTGCTACAATCCAGTTCTAGAATTTTGTCATCTGACAAAGAAAGAAACTTTAAACATTAGACATTCCTCTCCTGGTTCAGGTCCTGGTAGCCTTTATGAATTGGACTATTCTAAGTAACAAATATAAATGAAATTATTATAAATGACCGCAGTGTATTTTGTAGATACCTGGGAACTTTGCTTGTCTGGTTATCTGCATAAGCTTACTAACTTGAAGGTTTTGTTTTTATGGGAGAGTGATAGGTGTTACTAATAATTTTATTAAAATTATATTCATAGTTAGGCACCAGTGACTCATGCCCATAATTCTAGCTACTCAGAAGACTGAGATCTAAAGAACACAGTTGAAGCCAGACCAGGCAGAAAAGTCCCTCTGAGACTCTTATCTCCAATTCATTACTCAAAACCCAGAAGTGGTGCAGTGGTTCAAGTGGTAGAGTACTAGTCTTGAGCACAGAGAAGCCCAGGGCCAGCACCCAGGCCCTGAGTTCAAGCCCCACAGCCAACAACAACAACCAAAAAAAAATTCACATAACAGAATTCAAACTTTGAAGGAATACAACTTAGGAACATTTAGTTTACTTACAGGTTGTGCACTCTTCAATACTATCTGGTTTCAGAGCATTTTCACCCACCCAGGAAGAAACCCTATAGTTATATTAGCAATCACTTTTCATTTCTCCTTTCCCCATCCCCTGGTAACCACTCATCTCCTTTCTATTTCTATAGATTTGCTTACTCTGGGCATTTCATAGAGATGCAGTTGGACATATATGGCCTTTTGCAATGTCTTATTTATTATCTTTTCTTTAGCTTCTTTCCCTATTTCTGCCAGAAATATCCTTTATGCCACTATCATGCTAATCTCTCAAGCATAACTGATTTTTGCCACCTTTAGCTTATACCTTTCCTTGTGCCCACACTTCAATAAGTTAATCAAAACTACTACTACTCATTCTAGTAAGTAGCATTTTCAGGCTCTACAATCTAAGTATTTAAGTATCTGATAACTGAATCAGAAAACGGAATGAAAATTCACTCTGTTTTTAGTGTCTTCTTTCTCCCCGAGAGAGGAGGAAAATTATTCAAGACAGTTAATCAAGTTTCAGGTCACTGATGGGCAAGAAAAATCTAAGTTAAGGGCAGAAATTTCTTCAACTTCAGCCATGTAAACATCACAGGCAGGTTGGATGGACAGAGGTGGTGGGCCCTACCTCAGTGTCTTCATTTTGCTGTCTGGCAGGAGCCATCATGCAGTTCTTGCCTGTGTGACACTTTGAGAAGCACAGATATAAGTTTACATGGCTTCCTTAGAACGCAGCAGGACCTTACCCCAATTCCTTCCTCCTCTGGTCCTGTGGCCACACTGGCCTGCATCCCACCCACCTCTAGTCTGGTCTTATTCTTTGTGAGCTATACCAGTGTCAAGTCCTGAAGACATCTTGTTCTTTTTTTTTTTTTTTTTCCCTTGGCCAGTCCTGGGCCTTGGACTCAGGGCTTGAGCACCTTCCCTGGCTTCTTCCGGCTCAAGGCTAGCACTCTGCCACCTGAGCCACAGCGCCCCTTCTGGCCGTTTTCCATATATGTGGTGCTGGGGAATCGAACCAAGAGCTTCATGTGTAGTAAGCAAGCACTCTTGCCACTAGGCCATATTCCCAGCCCTCTACTCGTTCTTTAAAACGCAGCCCAGGCATTCACCAGTCCTTTGCCAGATATTTCCTCAAGGCAAGAAGTAATTTCTTCCTCATTTCATATGTAGTTTTCATGTTACTGCATTCCCTATTTGTATCCTCTTCCTGCATCTTTTATATCATTTTCTTTCTTACTTTGTGACTGCATCGCAGTGTCCAGAGCATAATAATTTGCCCTTAGCAGCTACTCAGTAGTTACAGTTGAATTTTACATGGAAAGGGAAGGGAAGGGAAGGGAAAAAGAAAGGAGAAAGGAAGGGGGAAAGGAAAGACAGCAAGAGAGAACGAGAGGAAAGGAAGAAAGAAAAGAGAAAGAAGAAAGGAAAGGCATAGACTGTAAGTTAAAAGTCTATAATATAGGTTGGAATTTATGAATTTAACCTTCTAAAACTTAATTGTTCAATATGTTTTCCCTAAGTAATAGTCACTGCAATTGGTTTGAAACACTTGACTTCTAACTAAAGATGTCATGTGTGTGCTTATGGGCACATAATATGTAAGTGTCATGATGAGAGCTAGCTTAGGGTTTTCCACACCACTCTAACTCAATGGAAAGTAAGAGTTGAATTTCAGATGAACAAATCATTATCTCTTTGATTTTGGTACGAGACAAAAGGAACATATTATAGTTAGCTGCCTGCCTCTGTGATGTCGAGCAATTACCTTAATTTCTTTAAAGGTACATTGCATGCTTATTCCCTGTGAATTACAGCTAATAAAGTGCAGTAGTCTTATATAACTTTAATCAAAGGTGTAGGTTTTACAAAACAATTGTTCTTTATACTTTCAGATTAAAAAAAAGTCTTAGAATGAGGAAAAAACGGTGGAGAAGCAGCACATAAAAATAAGAGGCTTCTTTTAATCTTCTTTAATAAATCTTATTTGTAACACACTTCAAGCTTGTGTTTAAATGTTTATTATTTATCTAAGAGGTAAATAGAAATTACATTTTTCTTTTCTCTTTTTTTGGGGGGGTTGGGGCTAGTTCTAGGGGTTTTGCTCAGGGCCTGAGTGCTGGTGCTGTCCCTGAGGGTTTTTTGGCTCAAGGATAATGCTCTCTATCCTTTGAACCACAGCTCCACTTGTGGCCTTTTGGTGGTTAATTGTAAATAAGAGACTCATGGACTTTCCTGCCTAAAATGGCTTTGAACAGCCATCCTCAGATCTCAGACGCCCTGAGTAACTAGGATTACAAGCATGAGCCACCTGCACCCAACAAAATGATATTTTAGTGTAAGTTTTATTCCGTAAAGCACAGTAACTCTCCATCTGGAAATAGAAATATTGTGCTCCTCATAACTTTCTCTACAATTAGAAGGCTTCTTGACCTCCAGCCTTGAAGATGGTTCTGTAATCCACTGATAACAAATACAATGGTATATCTGTTAAAGCTGTTTGTGTCCCAAATTTGAAACTTGAGCTGAAATAGAAGCCCCTGCTAAACTTACAGTAGCATTTGTTATGATGATTGCCAAAATACAACATTTGGGGGAGAAAAAAAAAGCAGTATTTTACCAGAGGTTTTTAGGTACAAAGATAGTTTTAAAATTCAAATAATGAGTTATTATAGATAAATTTTTAATTCTATCAATTTAATTATTCTCTAGGCTTGTGCTATTTGTAATTTTTTTATTTTTTATTGTTTTTTTTTTTTTTTTTTTTTTTTTTGCCAGTCCTAGAGCTTGAGCTGAGGGCCTGAGCACTGCCCCTGGCTTCTTTTTGCTCAAGGCTAGCACTCTGCCTCTTGAGCCACAGCTCCACTTCTGGCCTTTTCTATATATGTGGTGCTGAGGAATCAAACCTAGGGCTTCATGTATATATTTTAGGCCATATTCCCAGCCCCTAAAAATTATTTTATAAGACCAAATAGGACTGATGGTGGGGGTCTCTGTTGATTAAAGTTGTGTTTTTCTTTTTGAATAGCTAGCCATTACCTCATAGCAAGTACTATTTAGAGTTAATGTAATTATCTGGCCAAAAGTAAGTTTGTTGAAATTTGTGTAGTGAGAAAATGACTCAGAGAGCCTCCTAAAATCACATTTTCCTCCCATATTATTTCTCCCTGTGAAGAAGTGTGGGAAAACATAGAACATTCAAAGAATATTTCAGAAAACAATATTACACAGCATTTACACATAATTCAAACTGACAAAAAAGCTATAAGTAGTATTTCTTCTTCAACCTCAAGCCCTCAGTTTGGCTTCTGTACTTTTCCCTGCAAAATGTTTGTGTATTTTAGCTCTATTTTCTTTTTATGTTTGATTAGAGATAAAGACTTGGAAAGACTGCCAGGCCCTGATGACTCATACCTATAATCCTAGTTGCTCAAGAGTCTGAGATCTGATGACTACTGTTTGAAGCCAGCTCAAGTAGTAAACTCTTTTCTCCAATTAACCACCAAAACAAAACTGCTGGAAGTGGAGCTGTGCAGAGGCAGTGCCCAGGCCCTGAGTTCAAGCTTCAGGACCAACACATATGCACACATGCACGCATACACGCACACACACACACAGAGAAAGAGAGAGAGAGAGAGAGAGAGAACAAAAGGAAAGAAGGAAGGAAGTAGAGGACAGAGGAAGGAAAGAAGGATTAGAATTAAATGACATGGACCATCCCGTGGTCCAGCAGAGCTGTCACAGGACTTTTAGGTGCAGAGATAATGTTCCTTGAGGGATTGCAGAAAGAAAAAGAGAACCTTTATCACCTAGATCTACATTACAGTGAATCCTAACCTTCCTTTACTTCTCTTTGTCTCTCTAAACACAATCTGATACAATAAATTTTTATTTGTTTTTCTAGCTTTTTCCTGCCCACATTCTACCTGATAGAACATAAAGTCATAGACTTGGTCTCTTGTTTACTGCTATTTCCCTACTACCTAGAACCATGCTCAACACATAGTAAGTTGTACTAAATAATATTTGCTGAATGACTGAATGACCTCTTTCCTGAGTTTAACTTTGTGTAAGTTCTGACTGACAGAGCAATGTGTTCCTGTGATCAGTATTCCCCTCTATAAATCACAGCTCCATGCTACTAGCCTTTGAAGATTGCCAACCAGTTTGCAGTTCCAGGCTGTCACAATTGTGCACTTTGCAAAAGCATGGCATGTCTGCCAATAGCCACATTCTAGTCTCCGAACCAGTTTATGCCACTTGTATTTGTTATTTCGGTTGTATAATTTTACTGGATATGTTACTGCTTATGAATGGATTTCAAAATAGACACTTGTTTCTGTGAAAACTGGGCCTCAAATATAAATGGACAAAAATTGCTGCTAAATCAGGATCTATAACATGTCTATAATAGACTAGGAAATAATATCTGTACCTTAAAAGCACTTGTAAGGGTCAGGTATAGTGAATTAGACCTGAAATCCCAGCATTTGGAAGCTGAAGCAGGAAGATCTTGAATTCAAGGCCAGCTAGCTACATAGTGAAATCCTGTCTCAAAAACAAAACAGATCGTCAGTGGTCCATGTCTGTAATCTTAGCTACTCAAGAGGCCTTAAGATCTGTGATCATGATTTGAAGCCAGCCAGGGCAGGAAAGTCTGTGAAACTTTTATCTCCATTAACTACTGGAAAAGCTGAAAGTAGAACTGTAACTCAAGTGTTAGAATGTCAGCCTTTAGCAAAAAAGCTCATAGACAGTAGTACCAGCCTCTGAGTTCAAGCCCCAGGACAATAACTACAAAAATGGCGGAAAACATTTTTTAAAGTGTGTAGGTATGTTTCAAATACAATTTGGAAGTAGTAGGCAGTACCTTCATTATAGTTATATTCAGACTTTACACATTGAAAGTCAAGATGAAATTATTAAAACAGTATATGTTATTTTCTAAAGTTACCCATAACTGACTTTTAAAGTCAACCCCTACTGTCTCTGGTTGCATAGGGAAGAATATTGTTACTGTTTAAAATGGAAACTTGTAAGTTAGTGTGAAAAAAAGAAAATTCCTGGTTCTTTTTCTTATTTCAGTAACTTTTTTTTAAACATAATAACAACAGTACTTTGCTTTTCTACAATCACCATTTACTAGGTTAAAATGCAGTAATTTCTGTAATATACTGAAGTTTATAAAATTCTTCCTCAGAAGTATTAAAATACTAAAGAAACTGTAATGCACATATTGCAGCAGCTAAGAGTGTAGGATCTGTTCAGATTCACCTGTGAGCTCTAAAACTTCTGTGTAGCCTGGGGAAACTTACATTGTCATCAACACCTCAATTTCTTCCTCTGCAAATGGTGTTCTCACAGGTCAAGGATGTAGGCTATGTCTGCCAACATAGTGAGCACTCAGAAAATAATCATTACTAGCTATTTCTTTTTGTTAAACTTTTACTGGGGTTTAAGTTTTTACATATATCACAGTATACATTTTCACAATGATGAAAATTATCATTCTACTCTATATAGCTTACGAAGTCTATGAACTTTAACAATAAAATCATTTTCTCCATTTTGGATGATGATATGTACATTATGTTCCTTTTGTTTAACAACATCTGTTCCCTCCTTCACTCATTCCTTCCTTCCCCATTCCCACCCATAAGTTACTTAGTTCCCTTTCATCAGTGTCTAGTGTAGCCATGGTCCCCTCTGCTATATTATTATTGTTGTTACTATTACTATTCTCATGCACTTTCCACTCATTCTCTGTCCTCTTCTTTATTTTTACTCTATTTTGATATCTTGAGACCTGTTTACTTTGTTCTATCTCATTGCATTTTAATTCTAACACCCACATGTCAGGGAGACTGTCTCTCTTTCTCTCTGGCTTGTCTCACTTAGCATGATTTGTTCTAGTTCCATCATTTTCTTACCTATTTCTTTTTATTGTTATGGGAATACTGGGATTTGAACTCAGGGCCTTGTGCTTTCTAGGTAGTTATTCTACCACGTAAGCCATGCTCCCAGCTCATGGTTGTTAGAAAATCGCACCTGAGTTTGCATCCTTCCCTGCTATGTCTAAGTGTAAAGTTATTTATGGAAGCAAATCAGAGAAGTTAGATCACCTGTTTGACATATATACACATTTTAATAAGACATTCATCAAACTTGAGTTTTAAAGAGGAAGATATACTTAAACTGCTTAACACATAAGTCCTCAATAAATGTTGGTTTTAAAAATATGTGTTATACTGTGGGAGAGGATTTTAGAATAATACAATTCATAGTAGTTTTAGATGACAAATTATGTATAATTATATTTACAAAATTGCATATGCTTCTATCATATTTTCTTTTTCACTTTATTTTTTATTGAGGGACCTTTTACAAAAAGCACTTTTTTGTAGTTCAGTCTATCTACCCTATCTCCCTTCTGTCGTTAATGGGAGGTGTTTAAACTCATAAAGGAGTTTAAAATAGGTTACAGATTAAAGGAAATTGAATTTTAATGAAACTCAAACATAAGCATGTCATTACCATTTCACAGTTTTTAAGTTTTGGGGAGAAAACTGGTTTCCAGAATGCTAAGAGACTGAGCAGGGGAGGAACTTTGCTCACATTATGGAGGGTATATGGCTTCTTCTGAAGTTTTCTTAACTGAGGACTTACTAAAACTCGGTCACATTGGGGCCACCTGATGCTAATATAAGCAACCCAGTGATGGAGTATTAAGGAACTTTATAAGAATTCAGAAAGTGGAAACCATCTTAGGCAACAGATGTCAGACTACACATATTCCCCCTGTTGGTAATGAGAGTGCAGAACAGCTTCCTCCTCCTTAACTCTGCACTGAATTTTGCTTAGGCTTTGGACAATTTCTCTTCTTTAAGAGATGTTAATGGAAATGTTACAGCTAAATATTTGTATCACCAGTGAACATGAATTTAGTCATTTATTTGATTATTGTAGCATGTGTTAAAGAGCTGCTGCTGCCCATTTGCAGACTAATGTGTTTATTACAGTCTTCCCAGTGGCATCTTGAAGTGTCTTTCAGCTAAAAAATTCATGAGTATTATTGGCTTTCAGTCAGAAAATGGAATATGTCTTCTGGTTACTGTCTAATATACCACTTTAAGGCCATTATAGTCAAGTAAATCTAAGAGCAGAACATATTGAGAAGAAAGGAAATTTTTAGCCTAAACATTTGTTTATGCACTGTTACTGTTCCAGGGAATAAGATACAAGCATTCAGGAGGTAGGTGCTAAAGACCATATTACTTGGATAATAGTTGTGGAATCTTTTGTTTTCTTTTATCATGTACCCCACTGTAGACTGCTAGTGTTTTAATATTGAAAAATCCTATCCAAATGAGAAGACTTTGTGTCTGGCTTATTGCAGTTATATAAGAAGTCAAATATACAGTATGCTTGCTGTAAATTAATAGCATCAAATTGAGAATTTGTTTTCAAATAAGTTGTCATTAATTCTGCATTTATTTGAAATGATTCTCCTAAAACTTTGCAAGGTAACTGTTGTTAGGTTGTGAATTAATGTGCAGTTTTATGAGTCTGAGTCGTTAGATGTAGACTGTAATGTGTGAGGTAAATTAAATTTTTATTGTCTGAAAACTGAAAGGCACTATAGCATTAGGAAGAGATGAAGTTAACAGTGTTCTTATGATATAGTAAAAATGAGTTTGGGGGACAAATAATATATATTTTATTGGCTAAAATGTTTTGAAATGTTATATAGTGTCCTCTGTCACTGTTAACAGCATTATTTGCCAGTGGGAAGAAAAAATTTGATTTTCTGTGTTTTGTTTTTATTTGCACACATGATACTTGTATGAATCAAAAATTGCATAGTCTGTATGAAGTACTTAACTATTACAAAAAGTTGAAGTCTTGCCAAAAGTTTGCTTTGGGTAATTTTGACCAGTTAACACTAGTTAGAAGGTGGTATTCCCCTGCTCTGTCTGCTGAATATCTTTTATCTGTGTCATCTGACTTCCAAAAAAATGCCTGGCCCACTGTTTTCTACCTTTCTCAGGCATCCACAGCAAAAGGCTTGTTTTGTTTATTGTAGCATTAGATACTATGTTTCCTTAGGCTTATCAGAAACTACTGAGAAATTTTGCTTTTGTTTAACAAAGGGATGCCTCCCAAGAACACAGTATACTTTAAAGGGAAAAAAGTATTTTCATGTGATAAAGCAGTAGGGCTTGCACTTTAGCCTTTCAGATAGCCTTCTGAATAATGGTGACTGTTTGAAAGACCCTTTTGTAGTTTAATAGAGTCCAAATGGATGATTGATGATTTATGTGTACTTTTATATTGCTAGAGCATTAAAAAGGTTGTGTCAGCCAGGCATTATGGTGCATGCCTGTATTTCCAGCTGTAACTCAGGAAGCTGAAGCTGGATGACCATGAGTTCTAGACCATTTGATCTACATTTGTGGCCTGCCACACAATTCCCCTGATCTTATGAAAAGAGACTTAGGAAAGAACCTGGAAGTCACTGGAGGAGAATGTACAAGCCTTTTAGGAGCTGATTTATTTATCAGATCCTCCTCGTGGAGGCTTTGATTTGTTTCAGCAACTTTCTTTGCCATTTCTATCATGGGAAGTTTCATTGTATAGATCAATCTCAGTATAAGGCCTAACTTTTAAAACTTATCTTAGAGCTAGCACCAAAGATCTGATGTTTTATCACTGAACATGGATTTTAATCAATGGTATTCTTATCCTTTAACTGAATTTGTTCAGCATATAACAAATCTGATAGTTTTATAGGCATTGTTTAGAAGATGGCCTCTACTAAAAAGAGGGTAAAATTAAAATGCACATTATGGGTTAAGTGAATTCTGGGTGATTCATGGTATAGCTGTTTTACAAGCCTCATACTTATCCATGGTGTGGATGGGTTTATGAAAAAAGGGGTTTATTTTAAATTGTATTGAGGACTTCGACATATTTTGCTTTCTGTTAGTAGCAAAGTGTTTAACTTTACCCCTCCCAAGATGTTCTTTTTTTTTTTAAGTAAAACTTAACCAATTCTTGGTGGCTGTAACTCTTTCCTTTGCTATCTAGGACAAGTTGATATCAGTGAATGAAGGGAGTGCAGCTACAGTGAATGCAGGGCTATTGTGTGGCTCTAGATAACAAGAATAGACAAAGGAAAACTTCAGTCTTGTGCTTCACTACCCCCAGCATCTGCCTGAAACCAGTTCTCAATTACTGTAATTATCATCAGATACCGTCTGAGAGATTACTTGTACCATGATCAGCTTTTATATTTCCATCGAACTGTTGCAGAGTGTGATATGCTCAAGAATTTTAATTTCATGTGGATGTTGCAAACACCAAAAAATGTTAAGGAACCATTCCCTTAGAACAAGTTACAACATAAAATCTTTAGTGCTGCCCTTCTTTGTATTCCACTTCTGACTTTTTTGTTGGAAATTAATTTTTAACATTGATCTGCGAATGTACTAAAATGCATCTCTATAGAATTTACTGCTTATGATAATTTCCAGTGAGTAATGTAGAAGTGAGATAATCTGATCAGTTCCTGTCATTCTCCCTTTCTCAGTATTTACAGTAGTGGGAAAAAAATTAACTTTTCTACCACACGTAAGTGACATGCTGACACTCCTTGCCAGGCAAGCCACAAGCAAGGCATTAAAGATATCAGAAAGGCATCTGGGAGACAGCAGGACTCTCCTGGAGCCCCTTGTTAGTGAGGCTCACTGTGACTTAATTTGATCCCCCCCCCAAATTTATGCAGGTTATAATCTTTGTGCCTACTTCAGGATAACAACTACCATATTCTGTGTGTCACCCTCCCCCTTCCTTTCCCAAAGTTGAATTCTCTCCCTTCCTCCAACCCATGCCTCTTTCTTTTGGTCTCAGGTCTTTGTTTTCCCTGGGTGATTGGCAGTGATTCAGCTGGACTGCCTGATGCCCCCACCGCAGGAATCAACTCCCTTTCTTGATTGGCCAAGTCCTCTACCCCTCCATTTCTCTCCTCTATTTCTCTCACTTGCCCTCTTTCTCTTAGGTGGTAACAGAGCTGGTTGGAAATGTTGTGGGGGCATGTATTCTAGACAGTTGCTTGGGGGGAAAAAAAGGACGTATGACACAGACACAGAAAAATAAGGAAGCAATTGTGTTCAAAAAGCAGAAATCTTTAGATCCTAAGGAAATACATTTAAGGCACCATCATAAAATAAAAAGAAAAAGGTTGCACTTAAGTAACTTATTCAGAAGGAAATAACTGATGTTTTAAAGCTACAAATAGAGTGGCTTGTAAGCTAACCTTGAGTAAGTGCAAGTAAAACAGTGTGCTCTGATGCTTTTACTATACTTAGACTAGAAAATGTTTACTCCTGGTCCACTCCACTCTCATTTACTCTAGTTCTGTTTCAGACTACATCAGTGCTGTCTCCATGTGCAGGTATGATGCATATCAGGAAATTTGAATGTAAATGATGATGCTAATGTTCAGTCCACAAACTAGGTACACAGAATGTTACCATTTATTTTGTAGACTTGCTGATCTTTCCTTTTCTCTTTTCTTCTCCTCCCCCTCCACCCATTAGTTCAGCTGGTACTTTACCAGTTAAGCCATGTCTCCAACCTGTTTTTTGTGGGGGTTTTTCTATTTCTTTTCTTTTTTTTTTCTGGTTGTTTTGGAGATGAAATCTCACTGAGTTCTCTTTCCAGGATGGTCTTTTATCATAATTCTTCAGATCTCACCCTCCTGAGTAACCAGTATTCAGGGGTGAGCTGCCCTGATGCAGCTTATGGTAGCATTTGAGTTTAGAAGAAGAGTACATTTGTGTATGAATCCCAGATCTCACACTTAGTAGACTACCTGGTATCCTCTTCTGTAGATGCTAATGACCATCTTCATTTTATTCTACCATAATGGGTGAACTAAACTTTTTAAGGTCACTCAACTGACCCAACTAGTGAGGTTTGGACGGACATGGGTACTGGCCCATAGCTGCTCTACAATGGTACCTTTCATAGTGTGTCTTTGAATCTGTACACCAGTTGATACATAGTAAATGCTAACAAAACACAGATTATATTTATTATCAGGCCAAAACTGTGATCACAGTACAAGACCTTGGGACTTAGTTACATTGCTCGCACCAGCAGGCAGCACAGGCATCAATTCTCAAATTGCATCTTCCATGTGACCTGAAGTGAATGTGTAATTGGTGCAGCCTCCCTCAGCTGATACTTACAGTGACGTTAAGAACAGTTGGTTCTGCTGGCCCCTTAGCTCCTAACAGTAGCCAGAAGAAGCAACCGTAGTGAAGACTGAGTGTTGCAGAATATACTCAAGAATTGGTCGGGCAGTTTGGTATGTGGTAGTGCAATTGGTCTTGGGTACTGTTTTCTAATTTAGTCCACCTGCTCCTTTTCCTTGCTCTTGATGAAACTATTGCTGTCTGGTGTTTTTCTTAAATTCTTGGTCTTTCACTGACTTGAACTTCTCTCTTTTTCTAACCTAGAAAAGCCTCCACAAAAAGTACGGAAGGGCAGAGATTATTATTTAGAAGGCTGGAGGACATAATGAAGGGGGAATGGCCTAGAATTGGATATCTAAGGAATACTTTTAAATATTGCCTTAACTTTTGAGGCTTCATATTTTTCCCTTTTGCTAAGCAGTTATTACGTACCAGAAGTAACAGTCTTTTACATTTTCCTCAAAATCTTTGTTAGTCTTGTTGTTTAATTCTTTTAGAACTAAAATACTTTTAATTCAATTCAAACTCTAGTTTTCTCGTGTTCTTTCATACTTAAAATAGTATTTCATTTCTAATAGTGGTGACCAATGTGAGTACACTGATTGTTTTGTCCTTATTCAGCAGTATAGATCTGTAATGATTCTTCTCACTCATAATCAGTTGTTCCCCTGAGTTTTTTAGTGCATCAAAGACCTTTGGTGATGGCATCTAGAAGCAACTGAGGGATTGGGGGAAGGGGGCAGGTGGGCATGATGGAATGTGACAAAAGAAAAAACTATGATGCATTGTTCAGGGAAGGATTCTAACTGCTATGAAGAGAGAGCCAAGGAACCAGATACCTGAGGCTCATACCTGTAATCTTAGCTACTCAGGAGGCCGAGCTATGAGGACCTAGCTTGAAGTCAGCCTGGGCAATAAAGGTCATGAGACTCATCTCCAATTAGCTACCAGAAGTCCAGAAGGGAAATTGGGCCTGTAATTCTAGCTACTCATGAGGTTGTGATCCAAGGATCGTGGTTCAAAGGTAGCCTGGTCAAGAAAGTCCATGAGATTCTTAGGTGCCAAATTAAGCCAGAAGTAGAGCTGTGGTCAAGTGGTAGAATGCTAGTCTTGAGCACAAAAGCTCAGGGATGGCATCAAGGCCTTGAGTTTAAACCCCAGCACCGGCACAATGGGAAGGGAAGAAGGAGGAGGGGAGAAAGGGAAGAAGATCCAGTCATATGAGCCTCCTAAGGGAGGCAGGGAGAGCCTCCGTTTCGAAGAGTGCTACTTAAGAGTCCTTGCACAGGGATCTGGGACAACATATGGGTGTTAGATCTACTAACTAAATTTAGAACCCTTCAATTTAGAATTATAGCACTGCCTCTTCCCTAGGTGAACAGCACAGACATTACATTGGCAAACCCAAAACAGAGACTGGGAGGAGCCCCTTACAACACCCATCCTTTCCACATAGTACAACACCACCCCTGAAACTGGAGGCTGCTGCCTAGGCCCAGTCTGGCAGAGAGCAGCTCATGGTGCTTTTGTAATTCAGCTCCTGTCTAAAGAGTCTTTTTGTTTCATAAATGTTATTAATCTTTCCATTTGCTTAGCCTTTTAGGCAAGGTTAAAGAAAATGAAAGACAACTTTGTAAGTACAAATTATACAGGAACATATAGCAGAACAATGTGTTAATTGCTTTGTTACTGTTGTCAAATTTCTGATGAAAGTCAAAAGTTGTTTGTTGACAGAATGGTGAGATACTTTATCAACAGCTCTTTTACTCTTTCTTTTTCCTTTTTTTCTTTTATAGTTGCTGATATGTGTTCAAGATGAGTGGGATGGGAGAAAATACCTCTGACCCATCCAGGTCAGAGACAAGGAAGCGAAAGGAATGTCCTGATCAGCTTGGACCCAGGTTAGAGTCATTTGAAAAAAAAAAAATCAGTATTATCTGCTAAATTTTTTTCTGTGTTTGTTATTTGAGCATTTACTTTACTCCTGATTCACATCCCATGTATAGTTTTTCTCCTTAACAACTAAACTTGTAAATATGCAGTAGCAATAGCTTAAATTTTAAATATACTAATCAGTTAGAGATTTTATTTTTCTTTACACTCAAAGGAAAGCCATATACTTCTTTTGTGTGTGCTGATCCTGGGACAGGAACTCAGGACCTGAACACTGTCCCTGTGATTCTTTTGCTTGAGTGTTTCACTACTTGAGCCACAGCTTTATGGTTTTGGTTTTGGGTGGTTTTTTTTTCTTGGTAGCTTTTTGGACATAAGAGTCTTCACAGACTTTCCTTCCCAGACTGGCTCCAAATTTTGATTCATATATCTCAGCCTCCTGAGTAGCTAGGGTTATAGGCAAAAGCAATTGGTTCCTGACTGAAAACCATATACTTTTTTTTTGGTCAATCATGGGGCTTGACTCAGGGCCTGGGCCCGAGCTCTTTGGCTCAAGATTAGTGCTCTATCATTTTGAGCCATAGCTCCACTTTGAGTTTTCTGGTGGTTAATTGGATATAAGAATCTCATAGACTTTCTTGCTCAGGTTGGCTTTTAACTGTGATCCTTAAATCTAGCCTTCTGAGTAGCTAGGATTACAGGAGTGAGCCACCAGTGCCCTGTAAAACCATATACTTTTGATGCCATGCGTATAATCAGTTCACTTGTTTTATAATCTTCATTTTTTCCTCTTAGGTCACAGAATATTATAAGAAATCCTGTAGTAAAATGATTTGCTACATTTTATGCTGTGTTGTTTGCTTTATTTTCCTGGGAACAGATGATGGGTCTTCAGTGCAAAAAAAAAATTTAAGCAAGTATGGGTGATAGTGAGAATTGTTAGACTCTCCATGCAGGCCAGTTTGGCTTTAGGAGAATTATATATGCATAGGCTGGGAACGTGGCTTAGTGGTAGAGTGCTTGCCTAACATTTATGAAGCCCTGGGTTCGATTCCTGAGCATCACATAAACAGAAAACGCCAGAAGTGGCACTGTGGCTCAAGTGGTAGAGTGCTAGCCTTGAGTCAAAAGAAGCCAAGGACGGTGCTCAGACCCTGAGTCCAAGCCCCAGGACTGGCAAAAAACAAAAAAGTGTGTGTGCATGTATGCGTTTATAGTGTTTTGTTTGTTTTTATTTTTCTGTTTTGTTTGTTTGTTTTGTGCTGGGGCGTGAAATTAGGACCTGTCAGTGATTAATAGAAGATAAGTCAGTGATTAATAGAAGATAAGTCTCACCGACTTTCCTGCCCACCCTGATTTTGAACCACAATCCTCAGATCTCAGGCTCCTGAGTAGCTAGCATAAGCCATCAACACTAGCAATATCCTGTTTTATCCTAGCATTTTCCCTTCTAGGACTTTTCCTATGATATACTTCTGCACATGCAAAATGTTGTCTATGTACCTATAACCCTAGGTACTCAGAAGGCTGAAATAGGAGGATCATGGTTCAAAGACATCTTGGGCAGGAAAGTCTTAAGAGACTCATTTCTCCAATTAACTACCAAAAAAGCCAGAAGTAGAATTGTGGCTCAAGTGGTAGAACACTAGCCTTGAGCACAAAAGCTCAAGAACAGTGCCCAGGCCATGAGGTCAAGTCCCAGGACTGCGCGCACGCACACACACGCACGTGCGTGCACACACACACACACAGAGTTAAATAAAAATAGCCAAGTGCTGGTAGCTCATGCCTGTAATCCTAACTACTCAGGAGGCTGAGATCTGAGGATCAAGGTTCAGAGCCAGCCTTGGCAGGAAAATCTGTGAGACTCTTACCTCCAGTTAACCATTAAAAAGTCAGAAGCAGAGCTGTGGCTCCAGTGGTAAGCTAGCCATGACAGAAAAAGCTCAGGGACAGTGTCAGGCCCTGAATTCAAGCCCCGGGACTGAGAGAAAAAAGAGAAATGTCTATCTAGTGGCTAGCAAAAAAGCATAAAGACACTCTGTGAAGGGAAGAAAGCTAAGGAATACATTAGGAGAAGAGAAGGAAAAAGGGCAAAGGCCAGGATTCCAGACTCTTTTTTTTTTTTTCTTTTTTTCCTCACCTCTAGAAGAAAAGAGACAGAATTGGACCTGGGTTCTTCCAAGTCTTTCAACTACCCCCTTCCTTTCACTGTACTTAGTAAAGTAAACAATTCTCACTAGGTGAGAATCTCTACAGATGTAGAGATTATATTATCTATTTATATCTTTAGTTTGTTACTTTATGAAAATTGAGCCGGGTGCAGATGGTTCATGCCTGTAATCCTGGCTACTCAGGTGGCTAAGATCTGAGGATCATGGTTCACAGCCAGCCTGGGTAGGAAAGTCTATGAGACTCTTATCTCCAATTAACCACTAGAAAACCGGAAGTAGTGCTGTGGCTCAAAGTGGTAGAGCACTAGCCTTGAGCAAAAAAGCACAGGGACACCATCCAAGATCTGAGTTCAAGCCCCAGGACAGACCAAGAGAAAGGAAAAAAAAGAAAACTGATATTTTTCTCTATAGAAATATATTATGATTGGGCTGGGATGTAGCTCAGCGGCAAAGCGCTTGCCTAGCAAGTACAACGTCCTGGGTTCAATCCCCAGTACCAAAAAAAAGAAAAGACAAAAAAAAAGAAAAGAAATATATTATGATAACAAAATGGTGCAACGAGAATGTAGGGTGAACCAATGCAACAGTGATTCTCACAATAGACTCAGTTGGAAATGAACTTTACTAGTTGCAGGTGGAAGGGGGGAGATAGTGGGAGAAAAATGGAGTGGGTAACTGTTCAACAAGAAATGTACTCATTACCTTACGTATGTAACTGTAACCCCTCTCTACATCACCTTTACAACAAAATAAAATTTAAAATATATATATATATTATGAGTTGCTAAAAATTTTAATTAACATATACAATTACATTTAAAAATACAAGAAGCAACTGGGTACTACAGGGTCACACCTGTAATCTTAGCTACTGAGGAGGCTAAGAGGATTGTGGTTCAAAGTCAGCCCAGTCTGTGATACTCTTATCTCCAATTAAACACCAAAAGGACAGAAGTGGAGCTGTGGCTATAGTGATAAGAGTGCTAGCTTTGAGCACAAACGCTCAGGGATAGTGCCTAGACCCTGAGTTCAAGCCCCAGAACTGGAAAAAGTAACTAAAAATGCAAGAAGCTTCTGTTTTTGTAAACAACTCTCTTGGTGTTTTGAATGTAATTTAGTGGGTCTTTCACTGTACTTGGCAAAACAATTGTACAGTTAATATCTTAGTTTGCTATTTTATTAAATTCAAATGAAAAGATTTTGCCAATTTTGATATTTTCCTTCTCCACGGACTTTGTAAAACTTTACTTTGTGTTTCACATGTCATTCAGCTTGGACAATTAACAAATATGCTGGGTCAATTTCACTTTTGTTCCTCTTGTAACTTTTTGCATTATCTATGGAGGCTGCAGGATTTTATTACTATCATTCTAAAAAAGCCTATAAAATGTTAAAGATTTCTCTTTATTATCTGTGTTTTACAAAAAAAATCACTGCAATTTTTTAACTAGGAATAATGATATTCTTTTTTACTAATCTTTTTTTTTTTCCAGTCCTGGGCCTTGGACTCAGGGCCTGAGCACTGTCCCTGGCTTCTTCCCGCTCAAGGCTAGCACTCTGCCACTTGAGCCACAGCGCCGCTTCTGGCCGTTTTCTGTATATGTGGTGCTGGGGAATCCAACCCAGGGCCTCATGTATCCGAGGCAGGCACTCTTGCCACTAGGCCATATCCCCAGCCCTTTTTTACTAATCTTAAGCAAAACTTTTACAGATGTAACCTTCCTAGCTGGGTGTCGGTGGCTCATACTTATAATCCTAGCTACTCAGAAAACAGGTCTGAGAATTGCAGCTCAAAGCCAACCCAGACAGCAAAGTCTTGATACTCTGTCTCCAGGAAACTAGCAAATATGTCAGACTCGAGGCTTGGCTCAGTGGTAGAGCTGGAGTAGTTGACACACAAGCCAAGTAAGAATAAAAATCCCTGAGTTCCTTCAAGCCCCAGAAAAGGCATAGATAAATAAATAATAAAATGAATGTCACCTCCATTCCCTTTTCAAAATATTCTTTATTTGTATAATAATAAATCCAGTTCTTACTTGGGTAAAACTGTATCAAGTAAGCATAGTAGTGACCATAATCAACCAGATCCTTGTCATTGAATTTGGCAGTCCAGAGGGAGACATTAGACACATGGATTATTTAATCACATAAGTTATAAATATATAATTATGAGGTAGTATAAATTTAAGGGTTTTTTTGGTGAGTGTTTCACTAGTTTTTTTTGTTTTTGTTTTGCCAGTCTTGGAACTCGAACTCAGAGCCTGGGTACTTTCCTTGAGCTGCTTCTGCTCAAGGGTAGTGCTCAACCACTTGAGCCACAACTCTACTTCTGGCTTTTTTTTTTTTTTGGCGGGGGGATGGGGGGGGGAGTAATATATTGGAGATAAATGTCTCACAGACTTTACTGCCTTGGCTTACTTGGAACCATTATCCTCAAATCTCAGCGCCTCCAAGTAGCCAGGATTACAGGCATGAACCACTGGCACCTGGCAAGTTTAGGTTTTAAAGAGCATGCAATACTTTGGACAACCTCCCTTCCCCCAGCCAAAGTATTCCTGTGTTTCTGTAGGTAATTTTTGTTTGCTGTGTCTGTATTAAAATTATCAGCCAGTTGCTGGTGGCTCATGCCTATAATTCTAGCTACTCAGGAAGCTGAGATCTGAGGATCAAAGTTCAAAGCCAGTCCAGGCAGGAAAGTCCATGAGATTCTAATCTCCAGTTAACCACCAAAAAGCTGGAAGTAGAACTGTGGCTTACTTGGTAGAATGCTAGCCCTGAGCAAAAAAAAGTTCAGGAACAGCAACCCAAGGCCCGAGTTCAAGCCCTAGGACTGGCACAAAAATTTTTTATTATATATATATTTTTATAATAGCTCATTTTCAAGTACATTATAAAAATGTATTTTTTTTCTTTTTAGCCCCAAAAGAAATACTGAGAAACGTAATCGTGAACAGGAAAATAAGTATATTGAGGAACTCGCAGAGCTGATTTTTGCAAATTTTAATGATATAGACAACTTTAACTTCAAACCTGACAAATGTGCAATCTTAAAAGAAACTGTGAAGCAAATTCGCCAGATCAAAGAACAAGGTAAGAGGACTGAATTCATATACTGAAGAGTTGAGTTGTTTTCTCTTTTTCCATGTATGAAAAGGCCCTTCAGAGTATCTTTAATCCATTTCTTAGGCTTACATTATTGATGAGGAAATGATGTCACAGTGCAAGATGAATGCAAGTCTCACTTGCAGTGGTTTATAAATAGGCTTTATATAAAATTCAGCCATTCCCAAAAGACGGGACCAAAGTAAATTGGGATGATGTAACTTTTCATCTGCTAAACTCATCTAGTAGCCCACTCATTCTTATCCCCTTACTTAAACTTTTCAAAGCTTACACAGCAAGTGCCTATCATAATTCACAAGTAAGAGGTAGGTGGAGATGTAAGCCAGAAGTGAGGAAGTGAAGCACCTCTAGTTTCAGCTAGTCAGCATATTTGATTACGTCTGAGACTCTACTGGTCTTGCCACTGGATTAGAATTACATATCCTGAATGACAGGACATTTGAAAGACTATAATCACTAGGAAACATGACAGCTGTGGTTTTCTTTTTTTCTAAAATCATGTTGTGCTTCTCTTCTTTGATATTTTTGTCTGCAGAAAAAAAAGAGAGAAAGTAATATTTATAAAAACACATTTGTCTTGTGGTGCCAAAAGTCAGTCTTTATTGGGCACGTATTAACTGTGTTTGGCGTTCAGGGAGAATTCAGGCTCTGAAGTATTCATATACAAATCTCCTTCAGGGCCAGAGAGATAGTGATTGCTCCTGTTTTCCAGTACATCCTCCTGATGTTCATGTTTCTTAATTGCCTTTATATATCTATAATATTCAAACAGGTAGGCTTTAAAAATAGGTCTTTGTCTTTATAGATATGTGAGCCTCCAATTGTGCTATTAGTTATAAATGTTATCTATTAGCATATTATCATCATAGCATTTTTCATTTTCATACATATGCCTTTGAACTCAAGTTCCATGTAGAAGAGTTTCACAAATATAGCTCTGTCTTAATAAGCCCCCGGCGTATTGGTGTGGGAATGTAGCTTAGTGGTAGAGTGCTTGCATAGCATGCATGAAGCCCTAGGTTCGATTCCTCACTAGCACATAAACAGAAAAAGCCAGAAGTGATGCTGTGGCTCAAGTGGCAGAGTGCTATCCTTGAACAAAAGAAGCTCAGTTACAGTGCCCAGGCCCTGAGTTCAAACCCCATGACTAGCCAAAAATAAAAACATACATCAAGAAGGAAGGGGTGATATTGACCAAGATATATTGTCATAAAGTGCTTTGTTGAAAAGCAACTTTTTGTACAACTATAAAGATAATAAAAATAAAAACAATCTCACATGCATATAGCATACACAGGACAATTTCTAATAGTATTCTACTCTGAAAAAAGTCTTTCTTTCCTAGTTTATCAAAGTTAACTCCATCAATATTGTAGGTTTCTTCCCTTAGTACCTATCTTAGTTTCCCTTCCTCATTTTTCTCTTTTTCCGCTTACCAAAGCTCTGTTTTAATTTTGTGCCTTTATTCATTTAGGGTGTAAATGAATGGATGAAATAATATTCCTCGAACTCTTAGGAAAAATGTTTTTGTCTTTTATGTCTTAACATAATCATACATGTATTTTTAACCACTGTGAAAGTCTTATACTGGTTTTTAGGGTTTTACAAAACCTCGGAAATTCCCCATTCAAACCATAAAACAGGTTAAGATGTGTCACGCTGGACCTGTGCCATGCCTAAACTCCTGTAGTGTTAATCATAAGGTACATACTGCAGCCACCCAAGAAGCAGCAATAATAAACACCCTGTCACACCGTATTCTTTCAGTAATATGCCTACAAATTTGAAAAGCAGCCTAATTTGAAAAGGGAAGCAAATATCAAATAAAAATGAAAAGTACAGATATGCTTTTAACCTCTCAACTAAACTAGTGTTTCAGGAATCTTCCTTGTTTAACACACTGTTTTTGTTTGTTTAAAAGAGCAAAACCACACTAGAAAGTCTACAAATGTGTCATGTTGCCATTTAACTTTTGGAACCTCAGCAAATTATTTCATCTCTGTGAGACAGTGTCCTCAGATTGTACTGAGCAGTTACCACACGTAGATCATATGGCTGCTAAGGAAACTATGAGCTGTGTCAAACACTCAGCATGTACCAATTACAATAATGTTCATTTGCTGATGACTGTCTTTCTCACGTTTAGCAGAAAGGTGGCTTTTCTCTTTCTTCTGTGCTAATATCTTCTGATAGTGACTTCTTCCTTCATATGGAAAATGAAGGTAAAAAGGCTCAAGTGTGATTATCTTTTCTCCAGGGTCACTTAAAGAATTAAATGTTTTCTAGGGCCAGAGAACTGTGCAGACTGTACATCACTCTCCACTGGTTCTCTGGTTGGGCCTGTTTGAGTTCTCTGTCAGTATGTTCTAGAGCAACATGTAAAGTCAGGCTAAGCCATTCTGCCTCAATGCACAACCCCTCCAACACTTCTGCTACCAATCAGCCTAAATAATAAATAAAATCCAACTTTCATCGTTCTACTGTTATTCTAAACGTCATATTTCAGCTTCAAAACCAAACTGACCAAAACTAATTTGAGAGTTTAGGAAAACTTGTCTAAGTAGTAAGTCCTTTTATTTGCTTCAGAGAAACTACACTGGTTTACATAAGAACTGGAAAAGCATCTAAAATCTAACTTATATCCTTTTACTATTACTCAAACTTGATCTCACCTGTCAGCCTGAATAAAATTAATTTGAGAATTTCGGTGAACATGCCCATTATGTGTAAGTCTACATATGAATTATGCTTTATTATTGGTTTTATTATTTGATATGATCATGATAACTATTTGGAATTTGTGTATTTTATAACTTACAAACAGTGGTCTTAGATATCAAATACTCTTTTTCTTAATTAGGGAAGCCAACATTGCTTCTTTTCCACAGAATTATAAAAAGTAAGAAATGCAAATGATTTAATTTTGGATTTCTATATTCCAATTTCATTTTCTATAGCTGGAAACTTAAACATTTCTGTAGAAAACATAAGTGATTCCTAAGCTCTTACAAAAATAAAGCATAAAATGACTGAAGTATTTAGAAGAGATTTAAAAATTGGTATATTTCTACTACCTTGTTTAAAGTTACCTCATAATAGCCACACTTTTTTTCTTAAAAAAATATGAATTTTGTTATTTGAAACATTTTGTTACCTAATTTAAGGTTACTTTGGTGCCATGTACTTAATTAAGTACAGGATTTATTTATCAGTTAATATAGAATTGATTTCAAACTTTTTTTGTAATTTTTTTGTGATACTGGGCTTGAACTCAGGTTCTTATACTCTCATCTTTTTTGCTCAAGCTTAGTACTCTACTACTTGAGCCATAGCTCTACCTCTAGTTTTCTGGTGGCTAATCACAAACTTTCCTGCCCAATCTGGCTTAGCACAAAGATCCTCAAATTTCAGGCTCCTAAATAACTAGGACTTCAGATAGGAGCCACTGGCACCTATCTGGTTTGTGAAATATTTTTTATTAATCAGTATCAGCAACAGTGGAAAGATATACAGAAAAAGCCAGAAGTGGCTTAAGTGGTAAAATGCTAGCCTTGAGCAAAAAAAAAGCTCAGGGACAGTGCCCAGGTCTTGAGTTCAAGCCCCAGGACTGGCCAAAAAAAAAAGTTAGTTCAAAGTTTTCTTACCAGGCACCTGTGGCTCGTGTCTGTAATCATAGCTACTCAGGAGGCTGAAATTTGAGGATCTCACTTTGAAGCTAGCCCAGGCAGGAAAGTCTGTGAGATTCCTATCTTTACTTAACCACTAGAAAACCAGAGGTGGCACTGTGGATCAAAGCAGTGGAACCCTAGCCTTGAACAAAAAAACTCGGGGACAGCACCCAGGCCCTGAATTCAAGCCCCAGAACTGTTCCTTCCCCTCCCCGTGCCCTGCCCCCCGCCCGAGTTGTCTTGACAGGACCAATCGAAGTAGTTGTATGTACAATAAATCTCTACTGTATAAGCTATCTTAGTCTGAAAAGTTTCTTACGTACTCCATGTAGTTTAAATTTTAATTGCCAACTTCAGTTTTATCCTACCTGCTTCCAAGCTGGAGGGAGAGCAATGCATTCCAAGAATGCATGTAAAGGAGCCTAAGCAAGACACAGGAGTGCTCAGTGGCATACAGTGTGCAATGTCAGACTTGTTAGCTACAAAATAAGATATATTGAAGTATTAGGGCTGAGACAGATAGGAGAATGTAAAAAGTATGGTAAAGAGCTGTGGGATTTGAAGAAGGTGACATGCAACAAGAGATTTAACCACCTTTTGTCAACTTAGGTCACCTCCTGAGGTCCCTGGATTCCATGCCTTCTAGTAGGAATGTGAGGTGTTTGGAGTTTATTGAATGTTACTAGCCCTTGGAGGTACATATATATAAGTGCATAACTAATAAAATAATTGCAGAGAGACAGTGGGGCTCCTGAATTCCAGCCCTAGTTCCAGGGAAAAAAATGGTATAAGGGTTCAAATTCCATTATATAGTCTTTTGATTGTCATTCATTGATTTATGGTTCATTGTCTTCATAAGTGTTTTGGCTTCTGTTTGCTTTTTTAAAATGTTTCCATGTTTTATTGATATGTATGATACGTGATAATTATGATTGGAATTCTGTTTTAAGTGAATAATACTGCATCTTGACTTGCTTTTCACCATACTTTTTTCTCACCATTTTTCTTTGTGTGACCAACACTAGTGCATGAAATATGTGCAGACAGATTAGTGGGAAAAGCCCACCTGGACTTCCAGGGCCATATGTAGATGTGAACTAAACCAAATGTTCAGGTTGACTACTGCTTTATAATTCAAATTTAAATAATTGTGTAATATGTACACAGAAAGGGAATTGCCCTCCAAACCTATAAAAATGTTTCTTACCTGAGCCTTATTATACTTAACAAAGTGCTGAGTAAGGTAGTATAAACCTATAATGAAAGAAAGCACTTGGGAAGCTGGGACCAGGAGGATTATAAGTTTGAGGTCAAACTGGGCTATATAGGAAGACCCTGCCTCAAAAAAGCACAAAAGTTTTCTCAATACTGTTTGCTTTTCAAAAGGAATTGTTTAGAGCAGTTTTATTTTCCAACTTATTGTACTGGCGAAACAAAGGGGAGTGAAATGTGGTTTTACAACTTTAGACCCAAGTAAATTTTCCGACTTAGATAGATGGCTTATACAGTAGTAATTTATTCTACATGCTACTTTAATTGATCCTTCCAAAGAAACTTTTTTTTCCAGTTTGGTGAATAAGGATGGATGTGAAAAGCCCAAACCATAAATTTACTCTCATTACAATTTATAGCTGTACCTGAAGACAGTACTGTCAACTACCCACATTATTGTAAGCAGTTTCTAGTACTTTTTCATCTTGCATGACTGAAACTTAGTACCCTCTGCTATTGTCCTCCCACCCAACCAGCTCTTACCATTTATGTTCTATTTATAGGAGTTTTATGACTTTAGATACCTCATTTTAGTGGAATCAGACAGTGTACAGAGTGATCTGTGTGTTTGCTAGTGAGCATCCTGATGGGTCTAAGGTGCTACCTCATGTGGTTTTGACTTGTAATTTCCTAATGGTTAATGGTGATAGATATGTTTTCCAAGACATTTGGGGAAAAATAAGGCTCTACTACCACATTGCAGTAGAATTCCTACTGTAGTCAAGTGCTAGAATATTAAACCTGTAGAGTCTAATATTAGTGTATAATTAAAACAACGAGGAAAAAAGGTAAGTTCAGTTCTAGAAACAGTGATGGTATGCACCCTGAAAGTTCTGAGATATAGGAACCAAGTCTATTTGAAACGATTGTCACTAAGATCTCACTTCTAGACTTGTACTTCATTTCAGCCAGTTTTCACACCCCTCTACCTTTCTACTACATTAGACTTCTTTATGCAGATCCCAGGGAAGGGAGGTACCTTAAGTATGGTCTTCATAGCCCACAATGATAGTTTATCTCTAGTTGCCAATGGGTGAAAGGAAGTTGTGTCCATCTCAATCCTTTATTCCTCCTATGACTGTGAAGTGTTACTCTGAAGTGTTTTAGTTCATGCATTTTTGCCTAGAAAGTGTTCACTTTTGTTCATCTTTGAGGCATCCCTGATAGTAATGTATGGGCACATTTTTTAATGTTCCTTTCTCTCTGTACCCTTGGGTGTTTTAGTTAGAATTCTAGGAAAACAGCTTCTTCACCTCAGCTTTATAGTAGAAAATGTACACTTTTACAATTTGTGCTTTGCCATGCATACAAAAGTCCACTAAAAGTTGCCCTTTGCAATTTTAGACTAATACCCCAATTGTTGGATGGTGTATTACTCCTGAATTGCTCTTATCAGCAAACAGGTCATGAATGGTATTTTTTATAGGTTTTCTGAGAAAGTTATAGATTTCTAAGGTAGTGGGTGGTAGTTAATATTTATTGATCAAAGACTCTAGATACCGATTAACATTAGCCAGATAATTGATTTTAATTTGACTCTTTTTTATTGTGGTAAGTATGCACAGCATAAAATGGACCATGGTGAAATGCGTGGCTCCGTGGCAGATCAAGTACATTCACATTGTTCTGCAGCTGTCACCACTGTTCATCTTCAGTGAGTTTACTGTTCTTGGTGTTCCATGGAAGTGAAGTAATGCAGTGCTCGTTATTCTGTGGCAGGCTTGTTTCATTTAGCACAAAGTCCTCACGATTCATCTGTGTTACAGCACTTGTGCTATTATATAGCACTATATAGCAATTGTGTTACCTGACTTAGTAGAAGTGAGGCTGAATTACATACATATTGTTGGTCTTAAAATGCTTAAGTGAGGTACTCCTTTATGTGAATATCAAGATACAGCAGCCCACAGGAGGTATGGTAGCCTCTGTCTTGAACCCAGAGTTTAGTATTAGGAAAGACTGGCCATGGATAAAGAAATTACAGTGCAAAATTTATATCTAGAGGATGTCATGGCTAAATTACTTCAGTGACACAGACGGTGTCCTCTGACCTTTCAAGATAGAAATAAAAACATAAGCCAGGGGCCTAACAACGAGTTCTAGTAATACTTGCTGTATATATAAACGGTGGTACATGTGTGCTATGAAGAAATAAATAAATATTTTATATATATTATGTAGATATCAAAACTGGTATCTGTAGATATAAATAGATATTATATATAGGAGAATCTTCTTGCAAAGAATCCTTGCTTCATAGGCTCTCAGTGGATGTGAGTAACCTAACTGAGGAGTGGGTCAGGAGATGTTTGGACCAAGATAGATCAGAGATTTTGTTTTCTCCTCTGTGTATCTTTTCCTTTCTTGTTCTTTTTATTGCTGAATTCCTTACAAAATTAAGTTGTTGACACATTGCCTGCTTAAGAACTCAAGTCCATAAGCCTCTTACCTCACTTAAGCAAAAAGCCCAAAGTGGAGCTGTTGCTCAAGTGACTCAAGTGATAGAATACTAGCTTGTAAGAAAAAGCTCAGGAACAACATTTAGGCCCTGAGTTCAAGTCCAGGACTGGTACATGTATACACACACACACACACACACACGAACACACACGTGCCTCCTCTTGGTTTCACTACATGTGTGTGCCTTCCCTTGGCATCAGTGACCAATGCCTGGGAACTCAGCTTCCTGTTGACCATGTCTGGCAGCTCTTGCTCCTGTTTGTCTGGTAACTTCTTTGCTAGCTTTTCCTCTGTTGACCATCCCTTTTCCAGGCACTGCTGCTTTTTCCACCTGTTCGCCACACGCTTGTTCACCACCTTTTCTTATCTAACCCAACTAAATTCCTTTCTTAGAGTTATTTCTACCTTCAGCTCTCAAGTCTGTACTCAAATCTGTCTCAAGTCTGCCAATTTTAAGTCTCTCTCCTTGAGCTTTTGCACACACGTGCGTGCACACACACACACACACACACACACACTCACTCAAGCAAGGGCCTTCACCAAGCTTCACTGCCCAGGCCCTCTTGAGGTGTAACTGTCCATTCCAATTTCCAGATCCCTCTTGGACATCTCCACAGAGGCAACTCATAGACATCTTAGTGTATCGTCTCACACGGAGCACACTTTCTCCTCTATCTCCTAAAAAGAATGATTTGTTCTTTTTCCAGGCTCAGTCTCAGGCTTGTCTCCATCATGTATGTATTGTTTGCCTGTTCTGCACTAAGCTAGGCTGGAAATCTCAATCATAGATGTATTCATCTTCTCTCATACCCCTTCTGCACACTCAGCCAGTCACCTCAATTCCTTCCACACTAGTTTCTATGATACTCAAGCCTGTCCTCGTTTTTGTTCTTGACACTCTTATTTTGAGATTCCTTCCCCTACTATAGCTCATATCTCCTCTAACTACTACCAGCATTTGCTTCCTAAAAGTATATTCGATATCTAATTCTTGTTTCTAGAACTTGGAGTATCTATGAGATAAAGTAAAATACTTGGTGTGGCATCTAAGGGCTTTACCCCCTGATCCTTACATGTTTAGGATCTGTCTCTTGTCTGTCCAGCCATCTTACTTCTAGGCAGTCCTCAAATCTTAATGACTCTTTAACCTACAGCTGCATAGCTCATGGACCACTGATAGATTTTTATTTTAAAAGGCACTTTATTTGGCTTGCAATAAAGTCTAAACTGAAAACAACACCATCAAAATACTGTCTACTATAATCCCAGCTGTAATGGAGGAACCATAGCTTATTCATATGTATGTTCTTTTCTTTTTCTTATAGGATAGAATTAGTCTTTAAATAAAATAGCCAAAAAGAGTTAGAGAAGTTGTTTAAAGCAGCAAAGCTTCTTTCTGAAGTCAACAAGATATGAATAGAATAAATGGGAAGGCAGAAGGGGTGAGATAGGAGCTTTGAAGCATCATTGGTTAACTCCTAGGTCAATCTCTCCTAAATACCATGATGTCATGTGGGAATAACTAATAGCCATTCCATAATTATCATCCTTCTTGAACATGATGAATGTTTGAGAAATTCACACTTATATTCACAGTTATATCAGGACTCATGTGCCATAAGGTTTCTATGTGCCCTAGGTCTCAGAACATAAGTAAAGCCATGTCTCTCACTCAAGGCCGTTTGTCTGCCGCAGGCCTCAGATAAACTAAGAGATTATAGAAGACCCTTTGGAATTAGCTCAGCATATATACAGCCTTCTCTCTAATTGCAGAACTTACCCCAAGCAGAGGCTTGAGGTTATCCAGATGGGCCTGCACCTACATTTAATAAGTGATAGAGCTTATATTTGAATCTATAAAACAAAAATGAAAGAAATAATTAAAGCTGGGCATGGTGGCTCATGCCTGTAATTCCAGATACTTGTGAAGTAGAAATAGGAAAGTCACAATTTAAGGCTAGCCCAGGCAAAAAAGCTAGCAAGACCCTATTTCAAGAAACTATATGTAGCAGTTCAACTTTGTAATTCCAGAACAAAAAGCACAAAATTCTATTTGGAAAATAACTAAAGCAAAAATGGTTGAAGATTATAGCTCAAGTGGTACCAGAAAGGAAGAAGAGAGATAAGAAAGGAGAGGGGGAAGAAGGGAAGTAGGTAGCAAATAAGTATTGCTATGATCTATACGCAGATAGATAGATAGATAGATAGATAGATAGGCAGGCAAATTAGGTTAACAGAGGAAGTAAGGCAATAAAACCTTTTTAAGTGCAAAGAATATATTACAGTGCACCATATAAGAATTGTATCTGCACTGGTGGCTCATCCTAGCTACTCCTAGCTACTCATGAGATCTGAGGATCAAGGCTCAAAGCCAGCCCAAGCAGGAAAGTCTGTGAGACTCTTATCTCCAATTAACCACTGGAAGTAGTGCTGTGGCTCAAATGGTAGAGCGCTAACACACCCAGGCTCAGAGTTCAAGCCCCACTACTGACCCCCCCAAAAATAAAAAGAATTGTATCTAAGGCCACTTAACTGATTATTTTTTCTTCATCAATACTAAAAATACGTCATATAATGATATTGGTACGTACTTTTTTGCCATCTTCTCTCTCCCTGCCTTGTTCGCACTGCATTCTAATTAGGATATTCTTTCAAGATTGATATTACTTCCTGAGTTTTGTTGGTTAGGGAAACTCATACACGATAACAATAGTAAGGTTGCCACCAAAAAGTCACAAGTGGAGCTGTGTCTCAAGTGGTAGAGCATTAGACCTGAGCAAAAAAGCTCAGGGTTAGTATTCTAGCCCTAAGTTCAAGCCCCATGAACAGCACCAAAATTTTTTTTTAAAAGATTGAGACTTTGAGGCCAGTGGGTGTAGAATTCACATTGTAGCTGGGACTTTTTTTTTTTACACTGTTTTGTCCCCTGCTTCTGAGAATGATGGTTGTGTCTTCCACTTTGCTTTGGTTTATTATGAGAGAAAGTGTTTTTCCAAAAGCAGTGTGCTCAAAATCAAGAGTTGTAGTAGTCACTCTGTGACTGTAGAGGTAGTTTTAACATGTATTATTGAAGGGAGAGATGGTGACCATGATTTCAGGCTCCATGTGGTTTTGTTAAGTATTTTATCATGACTAAGGTCGAGAGCCATGGGACCATGGGGCCCTAGAGACTGAGCAGGCACGATAGCAGGTGGCACCTCTGGGGTAACTGTCTCTAGCCTGGGTTCCTGTGCCTTGTACACTTCAGTGAATATCTAACCAAGTGCCTATGATTTCTGATGAGTATCTTTCAAAGGGAAAGGTTACTGATGTATGCTGTTTGTAACTTCTCAATACTGTTGCTCTGCATTCAGAGCTTTCATGTTTTCCTGTAGTCTCAGAAAGAAATTAAGTGATACAATGGTGTCCTCTAAGCCACAAGTGGCTATCATTTGACATGGATGTGACCAAAGTATGTTTGGGATGGGAGAGGAATATGGGGAGGCAGCTCTTAGGCAGAAGATCCCAGACTATGGAGCAGGTGAGTTGAGATGTCTATGGCAATGAGGAGATAACAGTGATGTTATATGACCAATTAGATCTAAGATACATATAAATATCAGGAAGAAACAATCACCTCTAAGCTAAGAATGGAGCTTACTCCAAGAAGCCTTATTGACCTTTGTAAGTACCTCGACTGTAGACTGTTTTGATAGAGAACCTAAATTTCAGTCAGGAAGCATTTCTTTATAAGTATTTCAGATTGCTATCTAAAGAGAAGAAACGTTATTGCCTCAGTGCTCCAGTGTTTACTGCTGATTCTTGTTTTATACAAACACTTTTTAAGATAGGATCTCACTATAATATAGATGCCATCACCGTTCCTCTAATTGTGTAGTTATCAATGCTATAAAATATAGGTCTATCTTTATACTATAGCATAAATCTATGTATTTGTACATAGTACAGAGTGTGTAACCTTTGTTTTGCTTACTTTGTTCTGGTTTTGCTGAGTAAATCCATCATCTCCTTTCATCCTTGTGATTCCCCTGTAGGGTATTTTTATTTATTTATCTCCATTTTGCAGTAGGACCAAAAGTTTCGGTCTAGACTTACCCAAAGTTACACAACTGAGGAAGAGCACTAGAATTCACATTCAGATTTCTGCCTAGCTTCATGTTGGGTTACTTAGGGAAGAAGTTTCGAGTAAGTCTCAACTGTTTACTCATGCTGGTTTTTTTCTTTTTCCTGCCTTTTGTAAGAAGTTGTTATAAATGAATTGTGTAAATGGTATTGACTGTTACTTAAAATAACTGAAGAATATTTCTTGCTAATCCCTACTTCAGAAGGATACACACACACTTTCATGGCAAGTCAGTTTTTCTGGTCAGGCAAAGAAAAAAAAGTGATGATGATGATGATGATGATGTAAAAAATCCAAGAAAATACAAAGTTGTTATATAAACCGAAAGACATCTCAGTAATTAGCCAAAAAGTTGGGTAACAGATTTGTTTGAAAACATTTGATTCATATCCTGTTAAGTGTGAATGGAAATTTTTTTTCATCAAGAGTGCATGTTCTGTTTCCTCATCATTTTATCTGTCCATCTCCATGATGCAACATAACCTCTAGATGCACAATGGTTCTGCTTGTGACAAGAAAGCATATTCTCTCTTTTCAGGAAATATATTGAGGACGCAGCAGACTTTGCTGACAATTACTGTGACTACCTCCATATTCATTGCATAATGTGTCTTAAAGTAAAGGAGGAGATCTGGGGGCCAAGAGTCTTGGACTATGTAAGACTCTGAAATATATTTTTAGCTTGTATTCCAAATGGGAACTGTGGAAATGTAAACTTCCACCCAGAAAATGGATTTATGAGATTTCAAGTATTTAAACTTTTAAATATTCATAGCTATCTGAACTTGTATATTTTCCCACGAGCCTCCTTTTGTCATTTCTTACATGAGAAGGGGCCAATATAACATGGTCTCATTTAATTAAAAAAAATACATTGACTATGAAAGAAACGTTGTTTAGGTAAAGTGGACTTGGATTCTCCTCTTCTAATACACAAATTAGGTCATCTGTGCCAAGCACACAGGGCTGAGACATACAATCCTAGCTAGTCATAAGGCTGAGAGCCAAGAGGATTGAGGTTTCAAAACCATCCCAGGCAGAAAATACCATCTTCAATTAGCGAAGAGTAAAATTGGAAGTGTAAATTAAGTGATATAGTGCCAGTGAAGCAAGCAAAGCAAGTAAGCGGGATGTCTCGAGTTCAAACTCTTGTTCCTCAAAAAGAAAAAATAGATCACCTATAATAGACTTAGAGTCCTGGTGGGCCTGTCCATTTTGGAAGCAAGACACTTTGTCTTGTGGAGGAAATGAAAAGTGAAATAAATAGGGCCAATATTGACATAGTGTTCCTTCCCATACATTTATCACTGAGATGGCCTTTCACTCCCAGTTAATGCTAGCTGGTGGGTAATACAGAGTTCTGTGTCATTTGTGGGGGGAGTCAGTTTCTTCTGATTTCTTAGTGCTTTTTGATGTGATTTATTATTTAAGCCTGCCTGCATTAGACAGCCACATGAACAGTGTCATTTTATAAGCCTTCAGATGTTATATTAATTTTGTTATATATGATAGGGAGAGAGGAAAGAAAAGTAAAACCTTTCATAATTGACATTATTCTAAACCACCCCTAAATTAAATTTACCTTCTTAGGAATCATTTTCTTTTGATAAACCATGTTCAATTGGTAATCTCTTCCATTTCATTCAGTTCAAGAAAATACAGTGTACATTTTATGAAATAGTATTGGTGAAATTGTCAAAGGTAAGAAAAATAAGTATTTTTGTTTTAGATGGAAGTAAATCTCATGTGTGATTGAATTTGTTGAGCCCATTTTCCTTTTTTCTGTCTTTCTTTCTTAAGAAACAAACTCAGTTTTCATCCTTAAAATCATTCTTGCTTAATATTTCTAAATAAGTTAATTGTTTCTAATAGATAGTATTTTCTGTCAAAAGCTGTGTTTGTATGAGTGTGTTTAGATTCCCAGGCCAGTTCCATAAGCCTATTAATACCAGTAATGTTTCTAACTAGAGTGGGATGTATACAGCTATGTTTCAAATATGTAGATGTTAGGGAGATAAAGTAACAATTATTTTAGAAGCATTACTAAAGGTACTACAAACTTTCCTTACTTCAAGTCTGGGTAGTATCCTATGAGCCTCTATTTCATTGATGTAACAAAAGAGCCCTGCTTCAAAAGGTAGAATCCACTGACCTGATGTTTATTATATGTCCAGTGTTATAGAGGCTTCTCAATGGACACAACTGCACAATTTCTGGAGAGATCTGTTTTGACTGTTCAGGCCTGTGCTTGCCATGCAAGACCAGTCAAGACTTTTAGGGCAAGAGCGGCATTCCAGAAGTGCAAGCGTGCAGTTGTAGGGATGTGCAGACCCAACAGTGTGAGCTTGCTTGAAATTGGGTTACTGTGGCTTAGGCTAGAACAAAAATTTTAATAGACTCTAGACTACCTTTACCTTTCTTCCTCATAGTTCACTTGCTTCTTCCCCTTCCACTGTCTTCATCTAACCATCCCTCTATTTCTCCTGGATCTTTTCTTCTCTGATGCACTGCAAGCACAAAATTCAGGTTTTTGTGTACCCATGATCCACAGTAAATGTTCAACTCTTGAAATTGTGTAAGGATTGTCACTGCTACTAACAAGTAAAATAGCAAAAATCACACCTTTTCAGGAAGTTTTTTAAATTCATAAGAAATTGTGTTCTAGGTGTTCTTTGAAATATAAGTGAAGTTCAGTCTTGGTCAACTCTCTATTTCAACTTCAGTTTTTCTCTTTTTATCTCACTGAAGATGATTGGGTCCCCCTTAGTTCTTACAAAGGCTTTATCTCACATGTACATGCATGTGTGCATGTCTGTCTGTCTGTCTGTTTTTCTTCCTCCATCTCTGCTTCTCTCCCTCTTCTTTAGGGTCTGTTCATAGAGACAAAGCCCACATAGTAGTAGTAGGTCTGAGATCACTTGAAGAAAAACATTTGTTAGCTAGGTGTTGGTGGCTCACACCTCTAATCCTAGCTACTCAGGAGAACAAGATCTGAGAATCGTGGTTCAAAAGTCTATGAGACTCTTTATCTCCAATAAACTACCCAAAAAACTGGAAGTGGAGCTGTGGCTCAAGTGGTAGGATACTAGCCTTAAGCAAAAAGAAGTGCTAGGACAGTACCCAGGCCCTGAGTTCAAGCCCCAGGAGTGGCAAACCTACTCTCCTCCTCCCCCCCCCCCACCCCCTCCCAGAAAAAAAGTTTATTTTCGGAGGAGCTCCTTTGCCAGAGGATATTGTAAGCAGGTACTAGGACTGTGGAGGAGGCACCTGTTCAGTTTGAGGCATGTCCTTCAGGACTGAAGTGAATATTCATTTTCTGACTCACAGGCAGACCTTGGAGCTTTGAATCGATATCCTAATAGTTTCAAAGCCATAGCAGTTTTTATCTCTCATACTTGTCTACAATATGTAGTCTCTTAGGATTCTAAGAATATACTCACTGACGAAGCCAGTGGCTCATATCTGTAATACTAGCTAATACTCAGAAGGCTGAGATCTGAGGAATGTGGACCAAAGCTAGCCCAGCAAGATAAGTCCATGTGACTCTTAGGTCAAGTACCAACCAAAAGCCAAAATTGGAGCTTTGGCTCAAGTGGTAGATCATCAGCCTTGAGCACAAAAAGCCTATGGAGAGTATAAGGTCCTGAGTTCAAACTCCAAGACCAAGTGCTCACTTCGGCAGCATGTATACTAAAATTATAATGATACAGAGAAGATTAGCATGGCCACTGCGCAAGGATGACACGCAAACCCCAATACTAGCACACACATGAAAATTTACACACACACACACACACACACACTACCCATTCTTTACCTGCAGGACTCCATAAACATATTCCATGTTTTTAAAAATACATAAATTAATTGAACTTTTTTTCATAAAGTGACCCCTGTAGTGCAGGGTCATGGAAGTTGTTAATCACTAAGCTGAAAACATTTAATGTCAGCATTTGTAAAGACTTACAAGTGCCAAATGTTCTTGGGCCAGTGTCATATACCTACCAGTTTCATTATTAGTTTTCTTTTTAGTAGATCTACTTGCTTTACTTTTTGTACCACCAAAGTATCTTCTCCTAAATAATTCCTTTAGATACCCTACCTACTTTTTGCACTTTTACAGTATAATCATACTGAATAGTCACTCCCTCTCTTTTACTTTCTTGTAAGAAGTAAATGATAGTGGTAATTCTCCATATTGCTTCACTTCTGTATTCCTCTGAAGAGCCCCTTAGGTAATTTCTTTTCCCCCCAGTTAACTAACTTCTGTATACTCTTTTAAATTCTGCGTTTGCAGGGAGTAAAGTTTTAAATTGAGTTCCCAATTTCAGTATTAGGATAAGCAAGTGAGAAGATCTATGCTCCGATAGGTTTTAGTTTTGCTTCTAAATTAGAGACTCACACTTTTCTTAGAAAGAAAAGATCCTATAACTTACATTGTATAGACACTGTAGTTAAATGGTGGCACACCTTTCTGTTTTAAAGCCCACCACTTGACTAGGTTTAACTTTGAAAAGTTAACAAATTTTATTATTCCTGTAAAATATGTTCTCAGCCTGAATTTTTGAGATTTATAAATCTAACTTCATTGACAATCTGGTTTATTCTTAGAGAATTATTTAGAAGATCATTAGCCAACACCTTTTTATTTTCAAATTCATTTGTGCTTTATACCTCAGAGAACTAATTAGGCACTGTTAGCATCCTGAAGTGGTTCCTGTATGGTTCCTGGTGTGTTGATGGAAATTTATTTTAAGGTAAGAATTAGCCTTGCTGATTCATATTCTGATAAAAGTATTCTCAGTGAAAATCTCAAATAATTAGAGTCTGTATTCATTCAGCATCTAGGTAATGCAGTTTCCTAAACTTAACTCTTCAAGCAAGCAGAGTCTCCCAGCTAAATGAATAAAATACGTTCACACATCAACTCATACTCACAAGTTTTAAATTGTCAATTCATTCACTAGTCCTTTCTCCTTTAAAAAGATAGCCTGTCAATCCTACTTCAGCTCTTGGCTTAATACTGGCAGTGTGCCTTAAAACTCAGAAAAGGGCGAAGCCTTTTGCATCCCTACCACCTGACATCATGATTCCTTTCAAAAACATAAAATACTACTATTTTGAAAAGGAAATTCTAAAAGAGTATTAAAGAGTTCTTGTCTTATTTGTTGGAGTTGATCCCCTAAGGGATCTCAGTCCACCTGCAGGACACTTTTGTGCTTTCCTCCAATGCGGCCAGCACTTCACTCTCCCCACGTCTGACCTGTTGTGTCTACATAGTCAGCACTTACAGTAGGAAAGAGAGTGCAAGAAGAGAAAACCAGTTTCTGGTTTCTGGATTGATGGTCCTACGGGAATTCAGAGAAGATCCAATTAGATTATTGCCATATGATGTAGCAAGTGACATTAGGACTATACAGGGAAATACCAAGGGTAAAGGCTTGAATCCCTGAGATTCTGAGATTACTTGGAGGAGTGGTACTTGCTGAGCCAAGAAGAATATATTGCTACCCAGTAGAGATAGTGACACTTTAGAGCTCAGTGTTAACATTTCAGCCCAGCCTGCTCTGTTGGATACACCCAACTGATGTGGACTTCGTGCATCATATACCCTGGCTGGACTTAATCAGAGGGAAAATGTCAGGTATTGCTTATCTGAGACAGATATTATTTCCCCTCCCCCCTTTTTTTTAAAAAAAAAAAAGCAGACTTACTATAATATTTAGAAAGAGGAAGAAAACACCTACAGCAAAGTATTTGTATTTTTAGTCATGTTACTTAAGACTGATGTTCACAACTGGAGAAATATATTACTGTTTCACTGACTTGACCTAAAATATAAGTTTATTGGTTAAAAACCATATAAGTTGCCAGATGCTGGTGGCTCACATCTGTAATCCTAGATACTTAGGAGACTGAAATCTGAGAATCACAGTTCAAAACCAGCCAAGGCAGAAAAGTCCGTGAGACTCTTGTCTCCAGAACTGCAGTAATAGTAGAGTGCTACCCTTGAACACAAAAGTTCAGGGACAGCACCCAGGCCCTGAGTTCAAGCCCCAGAACTAGCACCAAAAAAATAGCAAAACAAAACAGAAGTGTTACTCAATTTAATTCACTAATACCAGTACCTTAATAATTACAGTAAAAGGTTACAAGTTTAATTTATATTTTATCACAAAGACATGTAATATTCTTTACCTTTACCAGAAACTTCTCTGATTCTCTTCATTTTCTCTTAGCATTAGAGTCTGTGTATTCCATTTTTAAAACCAGAATGATTTCAGATTCTTCTTGTGTTTTTATGATAGTTATTTAAAGTGGTTTTTATTTGTAATTTGTGCACAGAAATATAAGGTCTTGTCATTATAAAGGTGCTTAAAATTATAAACACAGAATAATATTATTACTTAGCACTTGCCTTCTTCAGATCTTGAAGTGTCTCACATGCATTATTTTATTAAGCCTAATAACATCCCTGTGAGGCAGAGGCATTTTGCCAGTGATTATGGATTGCTTTGCTGAATCAGCACAGCCTCGTGGCATTATGATAAGCTTGGAAAAGATTGAGGTCATGTACTAACTTGCTCTCAGGAAACCCTATATGCAATCAAATGTTTTCCTTGGCATTTCAGAGCTGAGAACTACCACCATTCTAGTATCTGGAAAACCACACTGTGCATTGGTGCAATAAAAACAACAAACAGTACATTTTGAAAAAGCAAATCAAAGGCAGTAGTTGATTCATTGAGAGACACGTGAATGAATTACCAGTGACAAAAGGCCAGCACCTCTCTAGGCCAGGTTAAGTATACAAAAAGGCTGGCTGTGTTCTTCTCCTTCAGAGCCTCTGGAACTGGGCCTTCCAGCTCTTCTGTCAGTCATTTTCAGCCACATTATCTGCCTCACCTGCAAGCCAGCACTGGGTGGATAGGATTTCTAAAACAGGTTTCTTGGTTTCAAACTGTCCAACTGTACTGAAGCTGAACTTGTTCTTTCAAAATGCCATTCCATAGACTGCTTTTGAAGTTGTTAAGACTTAAGTAGAATAATTAAGATTGACAGTAAGAAGAATACATCTGTGAAGATTCCATTTTATTTCATTAAGAGTGTGTGCATATGAAGTAGATATGTCTTCTGCCTGATATATGTAAAACAAAAATAATTTTTACCTAACTTAAACCAGTATACTAAGAACAACTTAACCCAAATTAAGGATAATTTGCCATTGTGATTTTTCACATATATAATGAACTACTGCAATGTGATACATTGCATAGTGTATATGGATGATTATAATTCTCCTTCAGAGAAATTTTTTGTTGTCTTATCTGTAGAATAGGCACGGTTCTTGTGATCTTTGTGATGTATCTGTTATAGCCTTAATTTGGACAGCAAACTGACAGGCTTTAAATGTTCTAATTTCTTGTGAGTGGATATGATTACTTAAATATAGCCCCTTGTATTTGAGAGCACAATATAAACCTCAAGGATACTACTAGTCACTATAACAATGATTTCCCCCACAACTTACACAGAATGCTGTGTGTATAAGGAAAAATGCTACATGTATAAGGAAGGAAGAAGAAGGCTACCTCTTGTCTACACTTTTGTTGGACTCTAAAACATATACATGCATAAGGAAGGAAGAAGAAGGCTACCTCTTGTCTACACTTTTGTTGGACTCTAAAACATATAAGCACTGGCAATTTCTAAGATTGTGGACAAGCCTCTGTTGCTACCTGGTTTGATGCAGGTCAGCTCTTGAAGAATGCATACTTGTTGTCTGCTGCTTTAAGCTGTTGTAGATGTTTGCTTGATGGTTCACTGCCCTTACTACTTCATTTGGAGAGAATTCATGCCATATGAAATTTGAAGCATACTTTAAAGATTGATTTAAACCTGTTCTCATTGTGGAATACAGTAATTATTGAACAGAGATTTGGTAAGAACTCTTTCTAGAAAGCACATTGAATTAAGAGTACTATGATAAGACTAATGAAACATCATTTTGTGTCGAATTAGGAAGATCTCCTCTTGGATTGTTTTCCAAATGTTTCACAGTCCTCTTCCTTTTGCCTACTGTTTTAATTGATTTCTTACTCAATTTAGTGATGTGCTATGCAATCTAAGTTTGGAGATAATTATTCAAAATATAGATACAGGGACCTGGTTTACATGGCAAGGCCTAGAGTTCAAATTCTAGTACCTATCCTCACCTCCAAAAAAGCTAACAAATACCGATCAGACTTCTCTTTCTTATATAACTTTCCTGCTGGTTTGGAGGTGGTTAATGGTTTGGCATATTTGGTCTTCAGAATGAATCTTTTAACCAGTCTTTACTCACATCAGTGTTAGTAGCCGGAGACTGGCCCAGCTGATCACTCTTTTCTTGAGTGCTGGAAGACAAATCCTAACTCCTCTGTTCCTCACAGCATTTTGCCTTACTTGATCAACTCTCATAACTGAATAGCCTTGCCAGTGCCAAGTTCATAAAGACCAAGGCCATTTTGAATTTATGTGTAAAAAAGTGAGTTGAAAATGAAAACACTAGTGGCGCTGGTGGCTCATGCTTGTAATCCTAACTACTCAGGAGGCTGAGATCTGAGGATCATGGTTCAAAGCCAGCCTGGCCAGGAAAGTCAATGAGACTCTTATCTCCAGTTAACTGCCAGAAAACCGGAAGTGGTGCTATGGCTCAAAGTGGTAGAGCCTTGAGTGAAAGACCTCAGTGACAGCGCCCATGCCCTGAGTTCAAGCCCTGTGACTGAATAAAAGGAAGGAAAAAGAAACTGAAAACTATTTGAAGAATTGAACAGAATAAACTTTACTTTATGTTTTGTAAAAATGATATTTTGTATAATTTCTTTTAACAAAAGTTGTTTTGGACCCTGTAGAACTTCTGACTGATCAACTCCTAGAATTATGCACTTTTTACCCATCTTTTCTTGAGTCTTGATAGTAAACTTGTGTTCTTTCATTTCTGTAGGGTAAGGATTAAAAAAAAATTAGAGGTATCTATCTATCTGCCTCTATTATCTATCTATCTGTATGTATACACACACATATATACATATATAGACACACACATATGCTGTGTGTGTTAACTACTATGTAGTCCCATTCCCATACAAGGTTCCTAACATTAGAAAACAAGAACAAAATTTTGTGAGACATAAAACTTACAAAGAAGGAGCAGTGACCCAACACATAATGGTGGTTACGAACTGACTAATGGTACTCTTTCCTTCAGTAATTGTTCAAGTACCTCAGATCTCAAATAACCCCAGGTTTTCCTCCCTAGATGCTCACTTAGGATTTCTTCAGAGCTTTGTCTTAGTTACCAGCTTACAGAGTTGATCCATACTGAACCAATCGTGTGTGTGTGTGTGTGTGCACGCACGTGTGCATGTGTGCGTGCTGGTTGTGGGACTTGAACTTAAGACCTGGACCTTGTCCCTCCCTGACTTTTTTACTCAAATCTAGTACTCTACCAATTGAGTCACAGCCCTGCTTCTGGCTTTTTGATAGTTAATTGGAATCTCACAGACTTCTGCTTGGTCTAGCTTTGAATCTCAATCATCAGATCTCAGCCTTCCTGAGTAGCTAGGATTACAGGTATGAGCCACCAGTACCCAGCTTAAACCAAATTGTTAGCTATTACAGATTTTTGGCTGTGAGATACCTGGGGAGTATTAACTAGACTGTATGTTTTTTGTTTTTTTTTTTCGGGATCATGCTTCTCCTCAGCTTTGACTCCGGAAGCAGATACCATTGACCCTGATCTGAAGCAGATCTGCAGAGACCTCTCTTACATTGGCCTCAGATACTGCAGTCACTACTTTATCCTGGGGAATTGGACTCTTTTGCCCATGAAGAAGCTGCCCATGCTCCTTCCTGTTTTGTGCTTTTTCTGGCACTGCTTTTGAATCACATATGTCTTTGAAAGAAACCACTTTTATAATTTCTGACTCATGATTATTACATGCCCTTATTCGGATAGCTTCTAAACCCTTAGCTAATACATTAGAATTTATTCTAATAAGCAGTCTTCCTGTATATTTGGTCATCCTTCATGATGTTCCATTGTTGTAGATGAAGGTAGTGGCACATGACCACACTGAATGAGTTATTGCTACTGTAGCAAAGTTACTGATATATGTACCTGTTGCCTAGTCACTCCATCATTTGTGCCACTTCTAAAAACACGTTTCCTTGGGTTCTTGCCTTCTGACTACACTGACAGGTTGTATATGGGGCACTAAGCAAAAATATATGGGTGACAACAGAATGGATGATTTTATGAGCAAAAAGCAGTTTCTAGCAAGTTTTACCTGAGTCTGTTCAGATAACTGGCTACCCCTGTCTTGATAATTGTATGCCAACAGATTTTCAGTTTGTGGCATGATTATTGAATCTATTTTAGTCATGCCTCACCATTGATTAAAATGAACCCAAGTCTCTTGCTTTCCCTGAAGTATAACTGGGTGGAGATGGCCTTTGGTTAATTTTGCTGATTTTCATGCCAGAGAAAATCATGATATGGTAACAAGAAGCTCAATGTAAGAAAGAGAGGGAAGCAACTTGGGACTTAGGTTCCTCCCATTACTAAAGAAAGTGCAGCTGCACATTTTTAATATGCATCGCAGGAGACTTAAGCAGCTCGATGATATATAGTGCATTAATGTTGAAAAGATAAACACATTTGGTGAGCAAAGGAAGGGCCTTGTGTTTTTATGTTAGCAGAATGCTTCCTAATGAATAAGAATGTGCTGCTGGCTTTACAGAGCCATATGGCAGCTTTTCTAATTTTAGTTCTTTGCAGATGCATAATTCTCTCCTTTTACCTTCTAGAACCATTGAGGTGCTACGTAACTTTATAATATTTAGTATGTTGTTCTTGGTCAGAAACTGCCGTCATTGTTTCAGTAACTTTGCTCTGCATGGATTTTACTGCTGCTGGGTTTGATGGTCTCTTGACTTGAAACCATCCAGTTCCTAAATACAAGGGGAAAAAAGGAAGGTGTATTCCCAGTAGAGTCTTAATATTTGTTGTGGGGGGCAATTAGACTTGTGTTTGATGTCAGTCCACTGAAAAATTGAAAAGTTTCTGGGTGAGTGATTTTACTCATTTTGAAGCAAGGCAACCTATTACAAAACTTGCACAAATGTATCAGGCTCATTTTAGACAGAGATTGTAATGCTTTAAATAATGTAACTTGAGTGAATGTAATTTGTCTTCATGCTTGACCAAACCTAAAAAATGACTTAAACTTTTAATTGGCTTTCATGTCAGAGATATCTCAACATCAGCTGTGCAATTTTTTTCTATACATTTGGGGTTTTTTTCCTATGTATTAGTAAGTGCCCTACATGTTATCTCTCAGTTGACATACTTTTATAGACTTAAGTGGTATTAGTTTGACTTCTGATTTTTTTTAAGATAACCTAATATCTACAAGCTTTCTGCAGCCTTTTCAGATGGTTTTAAAGAAAGAGTATCGACTTCTGCCATGATGAACAGACATTAAATGTCATGTAGACTTCTGAGTCATCACTGGTGGTTGCCACTGCTCTGCTGGAGTTCAAATGGTAGTGTGGCTGTCCCCTGAGCCATAACACTCCTTTTTGTTTAGGGATGGGACCCTGTTCTTGTAGTGTTTCTGATCTTGGTACACTTGCTAAAAACAAATAGACAAGACTCCATGATATGAACCAAAACATTACCAAAACACAATAAGTGATACTTAAGAATATATATTTTACAAAAGACAAAAGAAATATGACAGTAGAGTTGAAGAAAACAAAAGAATATGTAGGGCTGGGGATATGGCCTAGTGGCAAGAGTGCCTGCCTCATATACATGAGGCCCTGGGTTGGATTCCCCAGCACCACATATACAGAAAATGGCCAGAAGTGGTGCTGTGGCTCAAGTGGCAGAGTGCTAGCCTTGAGCAAAAAGAAGCCAGGGACAGTGCTCAGGCCCTGAGTCCAAACCCCAGGACTGGCAAAAAAAAAAAAAAAAAAAAAAAAAAAGAATATGTAAAGGTCTTTTGAAAATACCTTACCATTTATTAGTATCTAATGATCAAACCTTAATTTATTTTCATCAAAAAACTAGAATTTTACAACACCAATAATAAAAAGCAGTTTAATCTAGCTGCTTAAAGAATACTCTTATATTGTTACATCAGTCACAAATAATAATTACTTATAAAAAGCATATGGAATATAATGTTAATGATTTTCTTCCAGTGTGTGGCATGACTCATCTTAATACAGTCCCTAAAGACGCAGGGTTTTGTTCTTTCTTTAGAACTGGAAATCTACTTAATTGGTATTGGATTTTCTGGAGTTCAGACAAATGGAGAAAGCGATCAGGAGAGATTGCTCTGGAAACAACCACCCAGATTTTTTTCTTTTTGTCATTATTTGTAAAACTGCTATTAAAAAATCATAAGTTATGATTTTTTAAACATTTTTTAGAAGTGAAGAAGGGACAGAATTCAGAGTTTCACTGTTACTATCTTAGGTTATATTAGGTTATCTTTAAAAATAGTAAGTTTTCCAGGAAATGGAAACATGGGTATCTTTTTTGTTGTTGGTGGTGGTGGTAGTAGTGGTGGTGGTATTTTTGTGTGGTAGTCTTTTTTCTTTTTCAGGGGACAAAACGGAGGGAGGAAGGGTAAACAAATGCAGTTATGCTGCTGAGTACACACTATGTGGAAATTGAACTATGTAACTTGTGAACTCTGACAGGAGAAAACTGAGGAAAAGCAAAGGAAGGGGTGATATTGTCCAAAAAAGAAATGTACTCATTACCTAACTTATGAAAAGGTAACTTGTTTATATATTGCCTTAATAATAATGATAAAACTATATATATATATATGTATTTTTTTTAAAGAAGAATGAGTTTGGGCTGGGTGCTGGTGGCTCACATCTGTAATCCTAGCTACTCAGGAGTCTGAGACTTAAGTTCAAAGCCAGCCTGGGCAGGAAAGTCTGTGAGACTCTTATCTCCAATTAACCACCAGGAAACCAGTAGTGGATCTGTGTCTCAAAGTGGTAGAGCACTTGCCTTGAGCAAAACAGCTCAGGGACAATGCCCAAGCCCTGAGTTCAAGTCCTATGACCAACAACAACAACAACAAAAAGATTAAATTTAATACTCAAAGTGCAGCAGAAGGACTATGGATACAGCTAAGTGGTTAATAAGAGCATTTGCCTAGGATGTCCAACAAAGCCCTGGGTTTGTCCCCCAACACCACAAGAAAATTTCAGGCAACAGAGTTATTCTCTAATACATAGCTAACAATGCATGGGGAGACATGATGAAGTCAAGATATAGAGGAGAAGACACATTTTCTTAGGCACTGGAAATTAGCATCTCGTTCTCCAATTTAAAAACACCATCTAAAATAATGAGATTTCATAAGATTTCGATCATGAAACTCTGGAACTAGCTCTCTACTGTGGAGTTTACTGAAGGGTATTTTTGTAACTGAATTTATTTTTATGGTCAATGGATGCAAAATATAGAAAACCAAATATAGTTTGTGACCACTGAGAAAATTGCCTAATTTAGTGTTTTAGTATAGTAATGCTGTACTTACAGACATATAAATATATCTTAAGGATTTAAGCTTATTTTTATCTCCTACATAAAAAAGCAACATACTCATTACTGAAATGCTCTGTCAAGATACCAGCATATGTCCAATTAGCATAATACTAAATTTCAAGAGTCCTTTTAGTCTTTCTCTTTCTGCCACTGTCTTCCAGCGTCCCTCCTCCTCCTCCTTCTCCTCCTCCTCCTCCTTCTATTTAATTTTAAAACTCTACTGAACAGAGAGAGGTAGTCTTGAAATACTCAAACAACATGTTCAGGACTAGTTTAATTTAGATTTCACTTATATTATTGAAGCCATATTTCTGGGTGTTTTCTATCACTTCATATTGAGTTTTTTTTTAATATTGAGGACTAAGCCAAAGCATAAATTCAATACCGAATTGAAGAATAAATAATAAGTTAGGTAGAAATTACATATATTCCAAACATGCTCATGAAGAGAAAAATAAGTTCCTTATTTCTGGTATTTCTTTAAGTCACAAGTAATAAAAAGTCCTCATTCTCCTAATGTTACCTAAATTGCATTTGTGTAAGCAAGCATTGCAACATTTTGTCCAAAGTTCTTTTACAGTCTTTAGACTCATTTGGAGTTTTCTTTCAAGTTACATGTTCTACTATTTCAAAATGATCAAATGAAAATGTTCAGGGTTTTTGTTTTTGTTTTTAAGTAAGAGATTGCTAGAGCTACAGCTCAATTGAGCTTTTTGCCAATATTCCTAAGTGCTGTTTTTCAAGGCTAGACTGAAATTTTTTAGTAGCTTAAAGTCACACATCCATTACCATGTGTCTCTTTGTTGCATCTACATGTATATCCCACAGCATAGGAAAAATATTTTCAACTGTGACCAGCTATTTTTCTCTCCACTCTCAAAATTAGTTCCTTGCAGTTAAGACCTTGTCATTCATTTAATTGTAATTGTTTTGCTCCTGGCAAAAGTCCCAGCTTTCTACCAGAGGCTTGTTCACTTTGCTTGAACCCATCTTGCAGGCCCAGATAGGACACCGAGGCCCATCTCCCAGGCAATGTCCCCCCCCCTCACATACACCACTCAAACTATGACACTAGTATTTGCTTCTGTTCCTTGTCTTTTAAACATTTATTAGTTTAATAGTATAAAGGGCTTATTTTGTTATTATAAATAATATTTCAGAGTAATCTTTTTACCTAACTACCCCAGTCACGCACCAAACAAATTTTATCTTAAATAAAGTATCTCCTAATTTAAAATGTAGACCCTTATCTTACATTATATTTTATTAAAAATTCCTAAAAAATACTGTGCCAGTTTGGTACTGATTCTACATATCTCATAAAACCCTAAATTTTTGCCTTGAGCATGTTACTATACTGTTACTAGACTGTCCTGGATTCCCTCCACATTCCCACAATGCACAAGAGCCCAAGGAAGGGTAATATAAGCCCTATCCATAGCTAGTGAGATTACACATAGAGCAATGTGGGTGGAATCACGTGAGGTAAGTCCAGGACTGCTCTTCAGCCAAATGTCACCTGAAAATTAGTTAAAGGAACAGATACAGGACATAGGACATGTTCTGTCCTTGCACTGTGAGTAAAAGAGGAAGCAGAACCTGAGAAATCGATAGCTTACAAATGAAATGATCAAATGTTACATATGATTCGGGTTCTACTTGGAATGAAAGAGATTCTAGAAAAAATGGAGGGAAGGATGTCCTATGTATGAAGTGACATTTATTTATTTAGTTATCTGTTAATAGTTGAATTCAGTTCAGCAATTCATGTGTACAGTGTATTTTTTAAAATTTCTTTATTGTATGGTAAAGGTGATATACTGAGGGGTTACATAAATCAGATAAACAGTACATTTCTTTTTGAACAGTGCCACCCTGCACGATGCATCTTAGTCACCCCTTCTATCATTCTCCCCTGAATCTAGCTATCCCAACGGCACCTATTCTCTCAAGTTTCCTAGTTCCGTTTTCACATATATACATTGAGTGTTATGAATATATTCCCCACCATTCCTTCATCTTTTTTGCTCAGAACCAGTGTTCTAACACTTGAACCACATCCTATTTGTGGCTTTTTTCTGGTTAAATGGAGATAAATCTCATGGACTTGTTGGCTGGGGCTGGCTTCTAACCACAATTCTCAGATCTTGGCCTCATGAGGAACTATGATTTATAAATGAGAGCCATGGTGCTCAGTTTTATTTCATTTATTCTTGATTCAGTGTATGATATACCAAAGGCAAGCAAGGAAACTGAAGCTTTAAAAGTGGCTAGCTATGAGCCAGACTTGTACCAAGTCATCTTCTTCTTCCAGTGATAAATGCATCATGGGAGCTTACCATCATGAGACTGGAAAAATTTGGTGGACCTGAATAATTCATTAATTCTTCTCTAGGTTCCAGAAATCAGTCTTTATTTTCAAAATATTGTATGAAACCATTTTTCAAATTATATTCAGGGAAACAAATTGATTGTGTTATTTGTAGTATGTTGAATTTTTTTTGCATTTAATTATCTCACTGTGTGTATGTGGTTCTAAGGAGACTCCCATTGAGGAATGAATGCTCAGGATGAGTAGAGCTCAGTACTGTACATCAACCACATGATTCATTTTTCCCATAACACTGCCCAATTTCTGCCATGCCATCTTTCAGAAAATATAATTTGTGCTATATCCGTTAGACTAAGCATATTCACTTTTGCCTTGGTTCTTGGGTAACATTTGTTTTTTGTTTTGTTTTTCACGAAATTCAGGGCAAGACGATCACACAATGATTTAAACACAGCTGATAACCGAATGAGTGCTGTATTAGCCAAGCTTCATAAAGGGGTATTGGGGGGATTTAACATTTTCTGTGTGTGTTTCCCAGGGGCGTGAACTTTGGGTCTAGGCACTGTCCCTACACTTTTTTGCTGAAGGCTAGCGTTCTATCACTTGAGCCACAGCTCCACTTTCAGTTTTTTTAGTGATTATTTGGAAATAAGAGTTTCATGGACTTTCCTGTCCCAGCTGACCTTGAACCAGGCTCCTCAGATCTCAGCCTCCTGATTAGCTAGAATTATAAGCATGAAACACTGGTGCTTGGCTAAAAATTTTTTATTTTGAAATTTCTTTTGATTTAAAAAAAGTTTTTTGAACCACACTTGGTCAAAACTGTAATATGTATGTGAATACAGTAGGTTTACTATAAAATGTTCGTGTGTGGTGTTACAAATAATTGGCACACCCTTTTTGTGTTGTTTTCTAGAGAGTTGTTGACAGATATATTACATTTTAAACTTTGTGGTGCTCTTGAAATAACTAGCTTATACATATATTGATAAATATGCATCTCTTTCTCCCATGAGCTTTTTCACTAAATATCCTTGTGGGGTGTCTTGTGGGCCTTAAGTTTCAGTCCTGGAGCACTACATTGGCACCTCTGTAGCAGATCAGAGCATAGCTATTGGTCTTCTCTTAGTAAAATGCCAGATAAGGCCCTCTCCCTCTGCTTTAAATCATTAAGCCTTTTGAACAAGGTAGAGACCATGTCTTTAAACTTCAGTGTGAGCAGATTGGAGTAGTAAAAGTCAAGGCTGACCTCCCAGAGTGTCATGTGGGAACAACCATAGCTGGTTAAGACTTTACTATTTCTTCTCCCAAATGTGTGCAGATATATTTCTGCTAGTGCTCTTAAATTGACTTTGCAACAGACCAACCCTCCTTTATCCTAGTTTAGGGAATCTGTCCTGTAGAAACTAATTGTGCCATAGTATATAATGGTTTCATAATCTGGGGAAAAAAATGCCAGCCAGGGACTAGCACAAAACCTCTAAACTCATTTTCTCTTCAGCCTGAAAGGGGATCTGAGCCACAGGTTCTAGAGGTGAAAAGTTAATGCCTGGCTCCTGCTGCCAGCCATCTCTCCTGTTTAGGAGCAATGGGAGTGTACGTTCTCTTATAGCCACATCTGATCCCACTAGAGATTTTATAAATCATTACAATAAAAATATTTCCGTGTCACTCTGCCCTTGAAATAGTACCACCATTTAATTCGCACTTATGTTTGTTGCAGAGAAAGCAGCAGCTGCCAACATAGATGAAGTACAGAAGTCAGACGTGTCATCTACGGGGCAGGGTGTCATCGACAAGGATGCTCTGGGGCCTATGATGCTGGAGGTAGCACTTTCCTCATTTGCTTCTGTAATTTAAATGTTATTGATCTTCATATGATTAGATTTAATTTCAGGTGAATTAATTAGAGTAGAACCCACATCAGTACAACAGAGCTTGAGCTTAGTTAAATATGTGTGTATGTAAATATCTATATCCTGGCTCTTCCAGTATTAGGTTTGAAATTAACAACATAGTTAGACTAACTAGATGAGAACAAAGTCAAGTTTAAATTGTCACTTGATCACTCTTTTGTGTGGGGGCACGCGTGTGCATGCATGTGTGCACAAGTGTGCAAACACACCAGTACCAGGTCTTGAACTCTGGACATGGAGGTTATCCCTTAGCTTTTTTGCTCAAGGCTGGCACTCTACCTCTTGAGACACAGCTCCACTTGTGGCTTGTTTGGGTGGCTAATTGAAGAAAATAATCTCACAGACATTCCTGTTTGTCTGGCTTCAAACCTTGATCCTCAAATCTCAACCTTCTCAGTAGATTGGTTTGCAGATGTGGATCACAGGTGCCTGGCAAGTACTCACTTTTGAAAAACATTTTGCAAGTCCTATTACATTCTGTGATAAATTTTAATCTGAAGTATTCCCAGTCTTAAGTTTTATGTGTACCATATACCTAAACCTTTATAAACAGATTAGAACTCAAGAACCAAAGAGGAGCATCATGCTTTTTATGCATACTTCTTCAGATATGCTGGTTTATCTAAAAAAATAAAGTTGAAATAAGAGATAGAAGGAACACTGAAGATAAAGCAGAGTTGATGGTTGACCTTAACTGCCTCTGTATTAACTTGGAGAAGTTAGATGACCAACTACTGTTGAGGATGTATAGCACCAGCTTTCCTATCTTACTAACTTGTACAAAATTCAAAGTGCTTTGCTATACCTGTTTTAAAATTAAAATTTAAGATGTGGGATATAGTAAGATGAGAGGGAACAATGTCAGTGAATATATAACAAGAAACTGTAGAACCTGAGACATAAATTATGTCAGTTCTCAAGATCATTTACTCTGCTGATAGGCTGAGGCTGGAAAGTACTGCATCGCCAGAAGCTGCAGCATTGTCATTATGAATCAATTCACTCACTGCAGCACCCTCACAGATATAAGAAATTAGGATTTTTAAAACAGCCAGTACTCTTCCAATCTTACTGTCTTTTTTTTTCAGTTGGTTCATAGATATTTATTTTTAGAAAATCTAATTCTATGAAAATCTACTGTATAATGGAGGGCAGGAGGGAGGGAAGAGACAGGAAAGATTAAAGATCATCTGTCCCACTAGTTGTACTTAGAAATAACAAAATTTGTTCCCTGGGGCTGGACCTGCTGTCCAAGAGGCTTTCAATGACTCTGTGTTGAGCTTTGTTTATCTTCTCTTGAATCACTGGCTTGAAAACATTCAACCACCATTTCCAGGGAAAAAACAGAACCACGTTTAGCCTGATTTTTCCCTACTCATCCAGGCAGTAGAAAGCCAGAGAACGCCACTTGCATTTGGTTATTAGAAGCACATAATGAAAACTTGTAACCATGTGGATGATTTGGAATTACATGAAAGAAAGTGGGTGATTTCCTTTGGAAAATTGTTGATCTACAAACAAGAAGTTGATTTGAAAATTATTGGAATCTAAATTGTTAGAACTGGGAAGTTTCCACATACCGTGTTTATTTATTATGTCTGGGAGGAGGTCTGGGGATTACAGTGGGAACTCCTGGGAAGACGTGAGGCATCTAAAAAGAAACTTAAAAAGAAGCTTAGTATAATTTCGGTCTGCAACTCAAGCCATTTGAGAACAAGTTCATTGTACAAACTGGATTGCTAGATCAGCAAACCTGATTAAATAAAATGAAGCCAACATTTTTGCTATTTCAAAATTATCTGAGAAGTCAATGCATTGAGCCAAGTACATGTGTAGAACATTAGTGCTAAATATATTAGAAAACGTTTGGATGAGTCTAGGGACTTATGACTTGAATTTACATTTTTACTCCTGTTTACATGTAATTATTTCAACAGAGAAAACATGTTCCTGTCGAGCTGTGCTGAGGCCTAGATGCACACTCATGCTTACATCATAGCATAGTGGTTTCTAGGCAACAGAACCAAATGTCAGCTTTTTTTTTTATCAGACCATATTGTAGTGAGCTTTAAAAAAAATACTTATGAGATGAACAACTTCCATCTTTCAGTTTTATTAGGCCACAAATCAGTCTTTTTACCATGGTACAAAGCAATAGGAAGCAACGTGCACTTTCAAAAATGAATGAGAGGTAATATAATTATGAAAACCCTTGTTGAATATGCAGCTAAAACAGTGAGTTTAGAAGGCACCGAACTAATCACCTGACTGCCTTCCTGTTCACTACTACTACTACCAATGCACAAAATTTTACAGGCTTCATGCTGGCCTACTATGGAAAAACCAATTAATGATAGTTTTTTGCTTTGCCCTGAGTATGGTTCATACAATTGACTAAACGTGACAGAAATTTTTAGAAAATAAACAATGTTAATTTAATTTTTTAAAAAGAAAGAATGCGGGGCTGGGAATATGGCCTAGTGGTAAAGTGCTTGCCTCATATACATGAAGCCCTGGGTTCAATTCCTCAGCACCACATATATAGAAAAAAAGCCAGAAGTGGCGCTGTGGCTCAAGTGGTAGAGTACTAGCCTTGAGCAAAAGAAGCTCAGGGACAGTGCCTAGGCCCTGGGTTCAAGCCCCAGAACTGGCCAAAAAAAAAGGAAGAAGAAGAAAGAATGCCTGATGCCAGTGGCTCATTCCTGTAATTTTAGCTGCTCATGAGGCTGAGATCTGAGGATCATGATTCAAAGCCACTTTGGACAGGAAAAACATAAGACCCTTATCTTCAATTAATCATCAAAAAGCCAGAAGTGGAAGTGTGGCTCAAGTGGCAGAGCACTAGCCTTGAACAGAAAAGCTCAGGAATAGTACCCCTAGGCCCTAGTTCAAGCCCCAGAATCAGCAAAAAAAAAAAAGGAGCTTCAACTGATTATCTTATGGCCTTTGGTCATTGTTTTTGGTCTTAGAGGGAAAAGTCTCATTGACCCCTTACTCCTATTGCAATAGGAGTAATTGCAGGAGTAATAGGAGTTACTGCAATTTTCCTAATGCAAAAACATATGAAACAAAGGACTGTGTATTGGGTTAGTAACATCAGAGTTGTGCTGAGTCATATGGAGTAGTTCGTTTTCATCTTTGAAATACAGAAAAATGATGCCTATTCACTTTTTTTTTTTTTTTTTTTGGCCAGTCCTGGGCCTTGGACTCAGGGCCTGAGCACTGTCCCTGGCTTCTTCCCGCTCAAGGCTAGCACTCTGCCACTTGAGCCACAGCGCCGCTTCTGGCCGTTTTCTGTATATGTGGTGCTGGGGAATCGAACCTAGGGCCTCGTGTATCCGAGGCAGGCACTCTTGCCACTAGGCTATATCCCCAGCCCCGCCTATTCACTTTTATTTGGTAGTAATTATGGCTTGATAACTCTGGTGTTTATCACTTAACTTAATCTAAGATGGATTCATTTTTCTTTTCCAAATTGGTAAAGGGGCTAGGAAGATCTTTTTCCCATCCATATATGAATTGTTTCCCTTGAAGAGATCCTTCTCTTCTTAAAAAAAATGCATATAATACTTAATATATATACATACATACATAAATATATAACCATTTGTCTTCTTCTCTAGGCCCTTGATGGGTTCTTCTTTGTGGTGAATCTGGAAGGCAACGTGGTGTTTGTTTCAGAGAATGTGACACAATATCTAAGGTATAACCAGGAAGAGCTGATGAACAAAAGCGTATACAGCATCCTGCACGTTGGGGACCACACTGAATTTGTCAGAAACCTGCTGCCAAAGTCTATAGGTGAATGACATTCTGCTGTCTGCTGGGCCTCTGTCCCCTGCACCCCTCATGATATTTTTATATATATTGTTGTGGTTGGAATGGATAAAATAGATCTATATTTGTGAGTTGGGAATTAGAGAGACTTGGTAGGATTTAGAGGTAGGTACTTAAGTATTTAACATTAGACGTCATGAAAAGAAGGATGTCTTTGGAAACTGATCTTGACTTCAATGGTTCTTTCAATCCTATATTTAAAGTACATGAAAATTATTCATATGACAAGTACTCATGACAACTATCTTCAGAAGTTTTGTTTATTTGTTTTGTTTTTGTTTTTTAAATAAGGTAATAGGGCAGAAGGAATGGCTAAAATGGCCCTGAGTTCAAACCCCAGTACCAACAAAAACAAGAGAGAAAGAGAGAAAGAAGGTAACAAATTGTCTCACCTCTCCCTATCCAATACTAGCACCTTGAATTTGTCCACCTGAAAAGTAGGTCACGAGAAGTTAGATTGAGCTCGTTTTGAGTCCTTCTGGTAAAAACGAGTATGCTGTGTATGTATACAAAATTCTACAAATAAAATACCCAAGAACAAGTGGCATAGAGAGAGGTTCCAGCACATTATTCCTGCAGCCCCAATGGGCTCTTTCCATCTTAAACACTGCCTCCATAGCCCACTCACCATGGCTCAGAGTCCCTGCTTCTTCAGCTTGCCTTGGAGATACTGCCCAGAAGTGTATGATGATTAAGGACCACCTTCTGCAGTGAGGATCACAGCGTGGGCCCACATTAGTTGCTGCCTTGGAGCACTGTGATTCCCACTTAGTCAGTGCTTCTTTGTAAATATTCTCACTTAAACTGATGATGCTAAGAACATCTTCACAGATAAAAGGAGTGCATATTTTAGTACAGAATAAGGTCAGGTCTGAATTGGCAAGTGTTTCTATTCTTTTTCTTAAAACCGTTTATATTAGCAGGTCTTATTATCATCAAAGTACATAGGAACAATCCTTTTCAGATTCCATTATGGCTAACTTTTCCTTGACAGGATAACCCTTTGTTCAAAGCATCTGCAATATTAATACACAATTTAGGAATAGTGGAGTGGGATTCCTTTATTATATTCTCTAATAAATGAAGAAGAAAATGAATCTCTAATTTCAAGTAATGTATATTTTCAGATCTCTTCAGTGATTTCATGTCTTTCAAAGGACCTATACTTATTAATTCCCTTCTCTAAAGAGCTCATTGCCTTACTTTATATAATATCATTCTTTTTTACTTTCAACTAGCATTAATCCAAATCAATAAGAACGCTTCTACTTTTTTTTCCCATTAATTGCCTTATATAGTTTCCATGATGTGAATAAGCTTTTACAAGTGATGATAGTGAAATAAGGGTGTCAAATGTCTTAGGAAAATGTAGAATGCTGGTTGTGGGTCCTTCCATAATTTTAACAAGTCTTACAGTTAACTTGATGTTCCCTGTTTTCTGTCTAGAGCTTCTTTAATTTCCCTACAGCCTAGAAGCCAGGGGTTTAGCAGTAGCTTTACCATACAGCTACTGTGTATAGTGCTCATTGACTAGTGACTTAGACAGGCATATTTGCTTTTCTTTGGGCTTGCTACTTTTTATGTTCTTTTCGTATTTCTACCGGTCCTAAAAATTTTTAATAAATATAATGAATGGCAAAGAAAAGAAAACCACAGTAACAGGATTGATACTTAATGCAAGTTGAACATCTAATTTCTTACCCGATCCATAAACAATTCAGTCACTGTTTTCCATAATACATTGCAACATATGTTGACTTTAGTTCGTTTAGTTTAATATCTCTTTCATTTTTTCCTCTATTTCTTGTTTGTTTGTACCTGTCCTGGGGCTTGAACTCAGGATGTGGGTGATAGCCTTGAACTATTTTCTCAAGTTTAGCACTCTACCACTGAGCCATAGCTCCACTTCTGGCTTTTTTTTTCTCTCTTTTTTGTGGCTAATTTACAAGGCAAGTACTCTTGCCACTAGGCCATGTTCCCAGCCCCTTTTGTGGCTAATTTAAAAGTCTCATGGACAACCCTTCCCAGGCTGTCTGTGAAATAGCATCCTCAGATCTCAGCCTCCCGAGTAGCAAAGACTACAGCACTTGGCTCTATATCTTCTTAAATTAATTTTTAGACTGGTATATGCATTTTAAACTGAAATAGAAGGTGTGTCAAATTTTACATTTGAAAAGAAATAAACCACATTAGCATCGGGTATTGTTGAAGAACTAACTATGCATAGAGCCATTAAGAGAGACTACAGTGGAGTAGCTCAGGAGCAGCCAAGTTATTCTATACATGAAAGTTTCTATAAAATACTAGAATGATCTGTAAGACAAGGCAGAATGAGGGCTGGTGGCATAACGTAAAGGGCAAAGCACCTTCCTACCAAGTGAGAGGCTTTGTGTTTAAACCTCAGTATCCCCTCCCTCCAAAGAAAAAGGAAAGGAAAGAGAGAGGAATCAGTGGATACCTGAGTAGCTAGTAAAGATCTTAGAACACAAGCTCCGTGGAGGGAGTTAGGAGCATCTGATCTTTTAGATGCCATAGCAGCAGGTGATATGCATTGGAATGCAGGAGGTTTAAGCTGGAGAATGTGCAAGATCAGTTTAGATAGATGAAATGGAATTAAATACTGAGGCCCCATCACTAATGGAATGGCCTTTGTACTCTTTTTTTTTGTGTGTGTGTGTGTTTTTTTTTTTTTTTTTTGCCAGTCCTGGGCCTTGGACTCAGGGCCTGAGCACTGTCCCTGGCTTCTTCCCGCTCAAGGCTAGCACTCTGCCACTTGAGCCACAGCGCCGCTTCTGGCCGTTTTCTGTATATGTGGTGCTGGGGAATCGAACCTAGGGCCTCGTGTATCCGAGGCAGGCACTCTTGCCACTAGGCTATATCCCCAGCCCGGCCTTTGTACTCTTGACTATATGAAGTCCAAGTTCTCTCGAGAGAACTTGACTGTATGTAACAGATCATGCCGTTCACAAGGTTTGGGGATAGTAGGTAGCACATAAAACTAAGTTAAGAACTCACAGGAAAACTCAAAAATAGAAACTGTGACCTTTAATAATAAGAAAGCAAGACATGACCTTGAATAAAAATGAGTAAAAAGGAATGTAGATATTTTGAAAATTCCAAGGAGGTACCCACATTGTTAAGATGTTTATTTGAGAATTGCTTCCCTTCTAGATTATTAAAGTATTTGCAAAAGAATCAAGCCCTGTATAAAAGTAATTTGATAACTCAGCATCAGTGAATCTGATGTGGTCTCCTTGTAATGATGGTAACTCTTGCTTTGGTAGTGAACGGGGGATCTTGGTCTGGTGAACCTCCTAGGCGGAACAGCCATACCTTCAACTGTCGGATGCTGGTAAAACCTTTACCTGATTCAGAAGAAGAAGGCCATGATAACCAGGAAGCACACCAGAAATATGAAACTATGCAGTGCTTTGCTGTCTCTCAACCAAAGTCCATCAAAGAAGAAGGAGAAGGTAAGACACACCTAATGTGTCTGTGGAGTTGTTCCTGTATTGATTTCACCCTTAATAATCTGTACCCCCCCAAAAAATGTAGAAGCAGTTTCTGGGGCTTCTTTTCAGTTGTGCGTTTTTTTAGGTTTTTTTTTTTTTAATAAATTCATATGAGGTGTTGTTTGTTTATTTTTGGTGCCAGTTCTGGGCTTGAACTCAGGACCTCTCAGTTGACTTTTTTTAGTCAAGGCTGACAGTCTACTGTATGAGCTACACCTTCACTTCCTGCTTTTTTCTGGTTAATTGCAGATAAGAGTCTCATAGACGTTTGCTCAGGTTAGCTTCAAACTGTGATCTTCTGGATCTCAGCCTCCTGAGCCACTGAGGCATGAGCCAGCAGTGCCTGGAAGTAAATTCAGTTTTTAAGCCCCTAGAACAGCGCTGTTTAGTAGAATGTTCTTCAATGATGAAAGTGACTTATAGTCAGTGTTCAGCATAGTGGCCATGATTCACATTTCTCTTGAACACTTTAAATAAGGCATATAACCAGGGGGCTGCATTTTTAAAATTAAATTTACATTTAAACAGCCACCTGCTACTAGTGACTATGTCCAGAGCAGCTCTAGTAGTGGTTAAATGTTTGGGGAGTACCAAGTTCCTTCGAACATGTAATGCAAATAAGGCACAAAGGTGCAAATAATTTTTTTTTTGCCAGTCCTGGAGCGAGCTTGGACTCAGGGCCTATGCACTGTCCCTGAGCTTCTTTTGCCCGTTAGTAATCTAGCTCTTGAGCACAGCACCACTTCTGGCATTTTCTGTTTATGTGGTGCTGAGGAGTCAAACCCAGGGCTTTGTGCATGGTAGGCAAGCACTCTACTGCTAAGCCACATTCCCAGCCCACAAATAATATTTTTTAATATACTTCAAAGGAATTCATGGAATCCCTCTCCATGGATGCTCAGTCTACAGCATAGTTTAGTAAAAGATATGAAAGTGTGGAAAGGAGGGGCTTCAGATTATGTAAGCTCATTAGGCTGCTTACCATAAAGAAATATTAATGTAGTATGTACCCCTTCATATCCCTAAGCAAGGTGTTATACACAGCTAGATGCCACTCTGTGTAGCACAAAACAGTGTTGGAGAACACATTCCATGTGTGTAGAGAAAACAAAGTGGGAGGAACATCCTGTGCTATGTAATCAGACAGGCCAGCTTCTAATTCATCCACTTACCAGCTCTCTGACATTTTTTTAACCTCTCTGAGCATCAGTATATTCTCAATTAAAATCACTTATACCAATATCAGAATGTAATAAGGTTTAGGGCTGGGGCTGTACCTCAGTGATAAAACCCTTTGCTTAACATATGTAAGACACTGAATAATTTTTTTTATTTTATTAAAAGTAACTAAACCATAGTTGTCATTGAATACTAGCTACTTAGTACTTCTCATATAAAATGTATTTTTAAAATTTCTTTTGCAATACTGCAGTTTGCACTCAGGGCCTTGTGTTCACTTGGGTAGCTCAGTGGATTGCATCTCTACTAATTGAGCCATGTCTCCAGCCTAGTTTTCTACAGTGTCCTTACTGGCTTCAAACTACATTCTTCTGGATTTTAGCCTCCTGAGTAGCTAAGAATTATAAGTGTGAGCCACCATATACAGCCTAAAATTTATAAATGTTTATAAACTTAAATTTTATTGAAAATGAATTATGGAACTCTACTTTTTACAACAAGAGCGTCACTAGCAGGTGTGGTGGCGTACTCCCATAATCCCAGTAGTCAGGAGACGGAGGCAATAGGATCATGAGATTGCCTGTGTTTTATATATATACATATATGTAGTATGACACTGCCTCAAAACAAAAAAGGGTCAAATGCTGCTAATTCACCTGTGATAGTATTCTAAAATAGTATAACAAAGGTACAGCTGTGCTAATTGATTATTTTGTGCTTCAGATTCAAACTTTTTTTTGCATATTTAAAATCAGATATATAACAGCAGGGTTTCTTTTTTTGTTTTGTGCTAGCGGAGATCAAACCTAGGGCCTTTTGCATGCTAAACAAGGACTCTACCACTTTATTTTATCCCAGTGTAAAGTAAGGCTTCTGAGCCATGGTGTGCTCAAAGAACTAATGGAATTGATAACCTATAAAGTGGTTAGAAAGATGTTTATTTCATATTAAATGCTCAAAGTTTTGGTTTTTATTTTGTTGAGCTGATGATTACTCTATGTGTGGGTGATGTGCGTGTGGGGGGGGTGGGTGTGGGTGTGGGTGTGGGTGTGTATGTGTACTTTGCTAATAATCAAACCCAGGGTCTTAGATATGCTGAACACTGATCTACACTTGTTACTCCAATGATGAATAATTTTAATTTTGAGATACTAGCTATTATTGGTTGTATTTCAAGAACCTCTTGCCAAGTTTAAGAGCAAACAGTAATAAATCAGTGACATAAGAAGATAAAAAGAGACTATTCTTTGTATCAGCCTTTTGTCCAACCTTTTTTAAATTTGAAAAAGACCTGTAATCCTAGCTACTCAGGAGACTGAGATCTGAGGATAGTGGTTCGAAGCCAGCCTAGGCAGAACAGTATGAGACTGTTATCTCTAGTTAACCAACCAACAACAACAACAACCAAAAAAAAAAAACCAGAAGTGGAGCTGTGACTCAAGTGATAGAACTCCAGCCTTGCATAGAAAAAGCTCAGGGACAGTACCCAGGCCCTGAGTTCAAGCCCCAGTACCAACCCAGTAAATGAATTAAATAAATAAATAACTTTCATTTCAAGCTAGGTGCCTCTCACTCATGCCTGTAATTCTAACTACTTAGGAGCCTGAGATCTGAGATCCTGGTTGAAGCTAACCCATGAGATTCTTATCTCCAGTTAAGCACTAAAAAAGCCAGAAGTTAAACTGTGGCTCAAGTGGTAGAATGCTAGCCTTGAGTCAAAAAAGCTCAGCAACAGCACCCAGGCCCTGAGGGACCTGAGTTCAAACCCCAAGACAAGCAAATATATATAACATATTTAATAATTATATAATATATACAATTTATTTTCATTACTTAAAAAAACTAACCCTGTGTATGATTTAAGATTTGCAGTCCTGTTTGATTTGTGTGGCAAGAAGAGTCCCTATGAAGGAAAGACCAGTTCTTCCCTCATCTGAAAGTTTTACTACTCGCCAGGATCTCCAAGGTAAGATTTCTTTTCAGAGAAGACAAAAAAAATTCACTCCTGAAATTTTAGGTATTTGTGAACAAAAGAAGTATAGTTAGACGATTATCAGGAAGTTGGCTCTAGTGATTGCTGCTAGGATAGGTACTGAGGAGGGGGGGGGTGGGGGCGGGGCGGAGCAGCAGCAGCCTAGGTGGGAGCTGAATGCCCTTGGGTATAGCATGAATATCCTCAGGGTCGGTGTATTGCACAGCCTCCATATCTACAGGTTCCACGTTTATGAATTCTCCCAAACATGAGTTCGAAATACTCAAGAAAAAGAAAAAGATTATGCCTATACTGTACAAATAATAGACATTTTTCTTGTTGTTACTCCCTAAATATATGGGAGGAGTTGAAAGTAGAGTATATATATACAGGAGTGAAACTCTGTGAGTCAACCATTCAAATAGTTAGCAGACAGTTTAACTAAATGAGTATAAGGAAGCTGAAATGAGATTGTAAGAGCTGGGCCTGAGGGAAGGAAGGTGGACTAATGAAAAAAGGAACAGGGGACAAATACAGGAAGTGATGAAGTGTGAAATGAGTCTGGGTGAAGGAATAGAAAGGGTTGGGGAGAATGATGGAAGAGGTGACTCAATAAAGAATTATTGAATACTTAGATGTATATGATAAATTGTTACTCCGTGTACAATCTTTTGAATTTCAAAAGTACAAAAGTAAGCGGCTGTACATAAATATATGCAACTATTTCTGTGTCATTTTATAGAAGGAACCAACCTTGGCATCTATGGGTTTTGGTATCTACGGGGTCTCTTGAGCCAGTGTCCATAGGAATAGATGAGTCTGTGGGTATAATGCCTCCTGTTATCTCATAGGCAAGATCACCTCTCTGGATACTAGCACCATGAGGGCAGCCATGAAGCCAGGCTGGGAGGATCTAGTGAGAAGGTGCATTCAGAAGTTTCATGCACAGCATGAAGGAGAATCTGTATCCTATGCTAAAAGGCATCATCATGAAGGTAAGCTCCACTGAGCAATACTTTTCTGGAAGGAAATATTGCATTTGCTTCCTATGGGGATCTTTGGAAAAACAAACAGTAATTCCTGAACCTTGCCCCAAAGACAGTTGTCCTGTGTGTCATCTGGCCCACATGCTACTCAAGGATACAGAACAAGAAATGATAATGTCACAAAAACAGACAAAAGGATGGGGGAAGTACTCATTTTCTTTGCTCCTAGGGTTTCTAGACATATAACAAGTTAAAGATACCATCTAATTTAAAGATACGTAATTCATAAAGGAAGTTTGGGAAGTAGGAATAAATGAAATTTGCAACAATGATTAAATCCCTGGTAGAGTGAACATTAGGATCTTAAGTCTTCCTTCATAGAGATGACAGACAATGGCTCAGATGTTTCCAGAAGCCCCAGAGATGTGTAGTGACTCTTCTCAAGTAACACACTTGCTTGATAGGACAAGTAGAATAAACTCAAGACTTCAAGTCATCTTTTAGAAATACTGCATCCTTCAATGAGAATCTGGTCTTTGTATGGCCCTGTCTCTGCTTTGCATCATCGTCACCACCCTCACAGCAATGAAGGGTCAATGAACAAGGCATCTTGGCACTCCCTCTGTATCTGAGCAGGCTGACGCAGGGCAAGTAAGGACTATCCCACATTCAGTCTGTGTCAGTTCAGGCAATCACCTGAGCCCATCCTGGTGGTCACTAAACCATGTTGCTCCCAACAGTCTTCCCAAAGTCACTTTTTTCAAGTGCATTTTGGTCTTTTAAGGAATGAGAACAAAAGAAAACTGTTTTTGCTTTAATAAATGCTCAGCCAGGGAGGAAGACACTGTTTTTCTCTGCGCCCTGGCAGGTCGTGGTTAGTCAGCCTGCACCTTGCAGTACAGGAAGTACTCATGACACCAATGTACCTCATAACTCGGCATGGACAGTTGTCTGCATCTTTGCAGAAAAAAAAATTGTTCTTAATTGTTGAAAAGGAATTGTATTTTTGTCACCCATTTAATGTGCATCTGTGACCTTGGCATTTTACCAGTGCAGTTTGCATGTTTGAACTTTATGCATTGTGGCTTACTTAATGATTACAGAACAGATCGCAATAAATGAACTTTCCAGTCTCCCCTTACACTTTTCCCACTTTATATTTCTTAGAATTTTTTAGAATCCACTAATTTGTACTAATTCCTAGTATTTTCATTTAAGTTGGAAAAAGTTCGAGGAAATGTAGATACTATGTTTGACAGAAATCAATATTTACCCTCTTTTCAATAGAGATGGCTTGAAATAAAGAATAGTAACAGAAATATAAGTAATCATCATATATGAACATGGTCAGTGACCACTGCTCTTGAATAGCAGTGACCTGCATTTCATGCCATGTCTTCCTGATTGCTCACAGAAGGGTTTACACTGATGTGCCAGCACATGCTAGGTTTAAACAGATGTGATTAACAAACAAGAAAAATCCCATTCATACTTATGAAATCAGTAAGTAACACCAGGGACTTTTCTATGAAATGAACAGAAATCTAAGTGGGGAGAAGCTTCTGAAATTATTCAGGTAAGTGCTTACTCATACTTGCTTAGTAGGGATGTTGGATGTAGAATAAATGTAAATGCGAAGTCTTTAGAGAGCATAGCCAAGGTCAGATAAATGCTGAAATAAGCCACTGGAAATGTGAGCCTGATTTTATAAAAGTTTTATTTATGTTACCTTTTAGAGACTCTTATCTCCAGTTAACCACCAGAAAACCAGAAGTGGTGCTGTGGCTCAAAGTGGCAGAGAGCTAGCCTTGAGCAGAAGAGCTCAGGAACAGCACTCAGGTCCCCAGTTCAAGCCTGCTACCCACCCACCCCCCCCCCAAAAAAGTCAAGATTATTTAAAAGAAATGATAATAACTCAGTTGATTTGCATTCATTTTGTTTTGAAGACAGAAGTATCTGACCTTTACCTAAAAGTTAAACTATTTATATGTCACTCCAATTTGTACTTTGATTGTTTCAGTTTTACGTAGCCTCTTTTTCTCTAGAAAAAAAAATCTTCTGATTATCTTCTTCCTGTTGTCTTAACAATGGAAATACTGCTTCTTGCACAGTGAAAAACTTAAGTGGGGAAAGGTAGTATGAGATGATGGATTAAACAGTATATTACTTCAAGATGAATATTTAGAGAAAACATTTAATGCTATGAATTTCAATTTAATAACTGTATTATATAGGAAACCAAAGGCAAATTGTACTTATTAGAGATATCATGTTTTTGCATTTGCAGTGTATCACTTTCTGCCATTTTTAAACAAATCACAAGCTTAGAAAGACCTAATAAACCTTTAACACTCTATTTTGCCTTGATACTAAAGATTTGAGAATGTATATGGTTTGAGGATTCATACTGTTACTCCTTTTCATAAGAAGACAAAGTATTAGGTTTTTGGATATTCTGAGTGAAAAGAACATGTGCTTTTTAAAAAATTGTACTGTTTTAATATCATATAATCTATTACTTACAACTTTTTAATATATTGAAAGGAAAATACCATGAAATTTAATAAAGTTTATTACTGTTACATGTCTTTCTCACACACACAGTGTTTTTCTTTTTTTCTCTCTCCTAACTATGTATTGCGTTTCCTTGTTTGCCTGCAGTACTGAGACAAGGATTGGCATTCAGTCAGATCTATCGTTTTTCCTTGTCTGATGGCACTCTTGTTGCTGCACAAACGAAGAGCAAACTCATCCGTTCTCAGACTACTAATGAGCCTCAGCTTGTAATATCTTTACATATGCTTCACAGGTAATTCTAGTTCTAAGAACTCATTTTCCCTTCCCAAATTGAGAGAATGTGTTTCAAAAGCAACAAATTATCCTAGAGTTTTATAGTTTATGAGGCATTTCTATTTGTCTATCCTGATAATACAAAATATAAAATTAAATTGTTTATGACTGGTGATCAAAACCAAGCTCATCTTGTTGGCAAAATAAATTTCAAGGCTTGGCTAGAAGAACACAAGGCTAGTGCTAACTTTACTCTAACATGACCTCCCTTTACATTGGAGAGGGCAGATTCCCAGTAGGACATACACGAAGACAGGAATATTGAAGCCAGTACTACAATTTCTGACCTTGTATGTTTAAATCTCAGACTTTTCAAATATATACTCTTGGAATAGTTTAAATTTTTGTTCTTGAGTTTAACTTCTTGATATTATATTTTAATTTGAATGCTAATAAACATTTCTATAATGAAGAAAATAGAAACACTATTTTAAAATAAATGTCAAAACTTGGGGGTTTTTTTGGTTTTTTGGGGGGGGTTGTTTTGTTCTCAAGGATAGCACTCCACCACTTGAGCCACAAAGGACTTTTCTGCCTGGGCTGGCTTTGAACTGGGATCCTCTTGAGTAGCTAGGATTACAGGTATGAGCCACCAGCACCCGGCTCATAACTCCTTAACAGTTAAATTTCAAAGTATATATTCAACTATTTCATGCTATATTAAACTTTATGAGGTACTACCAGATAATAAATCAATTTGCTTTGGTTAGAGTCCTATTTTTGTTATACTTCTCAATTATTTACTTTCTAATATAGAAATTTAAAAAAAAAAAAAAACAGGCAGCCCTGTTTACAAGCTGTTAATACATCTGACCTCAAACTAAAACAATTTGAAAGTGATTAGAGATTTAGATGTGGCAAGTTTCATCCACCTAACTAAAGGCTGATGTTTGACAATTGGTGAAACCTGTTTTGTTTGGATGTGTGAACATGTTTTGTAACTCATAAGTGACTGCCAAGGCCGAATATGAAAGCTCATGGGGCTTGGGAAATAAATCATCTCAATCAAAAACCTCCTTTTAGTCATCAGTTAATGGGATGGATTGGAGTGGCTGAGGAGCAGGGGGATTAGATGACAAACTGCCTTCTCTAACCACCTCTCTGTGGGGGCTGAGGCTCCTGCTGTGACTTGGCGAGGGGGTGGTATTCTTAGAGAGGTGAGTGGAAATCTACTAGATAAAGTGATCTAGCTCCAAGCAGTAGTAATTGCTGACTCTAGAACCAGCAGTTTCTCTGGCTAAGTTTGTTGTTCGTTATGAGCCAAGTAGTATATCCCAAATCCAACAGATGTGTCTGTTGTTAGATTATGTAATTTCTGGCAAATAATAGAAAGTCGCTATATTTGTTTGCAGTATTTCTTTGAGACATTATAATTTCTCTGTTACTCGTGAAGATGTATGTTATATAATTGAAACCCTTATGATGTCCTATCTCCTAACTGCAATTTCAGTATGCTAGGAGTCAAGCACACTCCATCTGTGAAACCACAGACATTTTAATGAGTTCCCTGAAAGAAAAATCCCTCTTGTTCCAAAACTACACATGCTTAGTCTTGTCTATAATTGCAGATTGTTTCATTTAAGTGTTGTCTATCCTTTAAAAGTAGCCTGGTCTTATAAAGAAAAGAGGCTATCTCATTTTTCAAATTAATAACAACTTGCTAAGCATGCTTGCCTTTATCTTATATTTGTTTCTTTCCTCATTATACAGAGAGCAGAATGTATGTGTAATGAATCCGGATCTGACTGCACCAGCGATGGGGAAGTCATTGAATCCAATTAGCTCTAGCAGTCCTGCCCATCAAGCCATGTGCAGTGGGAACCCAGGTCAGGACATGACCCTCAGTAGCAATATAAATTTTCCCATAAATGGCCCAAAAGAACAAATGGGCATGCCCATGGGCAGGTTTGGTGGTTCTGGGGGAATGAACCATGTGTCCGGCATGCAAGCAACCACTCCTCAGGGTAGTAACTATGCACTCAAAATGAACAGTCCCTCACAAAGCAGCCCTGGTATGAATCCAGGGCAGCACACCTCCATGCTTTCACCAAGGCATCGCATGAGCCCCGGCGTGGCTAGCAGTCCTCGCATCCCACCCAGTCAGTTTTCCCCTGCAGGAAGCTTGCATTCCCCCGTGGGAGTTTGCAACAGCACAGGAAATAGCCATAGTTATACCAACAGTTCCCTCAATGCACTTCAAGCCCTCAGTGAGGGTCATGGGGTCTCATTAGGGTCATCGTTGGCTTCACCGGACCTAAAAATGGGCAATTTGCAAAACTCCCCAGTTAATATGAATCCTCCCCCACTCAGCAAGATGGGAAGCTTGGACTCCAAAGACTGTTTTGGACTTTATGGGGAGCCATCAGAAGGTACAACTGGACAAGCGGAGAACAGCTGCCACCCTGGAGAGCAAAAGGAAACAAGTGATTCCAGCATGCCCCAGGCTGTGAGTGGGGACAGAGCTGAGGGACAGAACCGGTTACATGACAGCAAAGGGCAGACCAAACTCCTGCAACTGCTGACCACCAAGTCTGACCAAATGGAGCCTTCACCCCTGCCCAGCTCTTTGTCAGACACAAACAAGGACCCCACAGGTAGCTTATCTGGGCCTGGCTCCACACATGGGACCTCGCTCAAGGAGAAGCATAAAATTTTGCACAGACTCTTGCAGGACAGCAGTTCCCCTGTGGACTTGGCCAAGCTAACAGCAGAAGCTACAGGCAAAGAGCTGAGCCAGGAGTCCAGTAGCACAGCTCCTGGGTCTGAAGTGACTATTAAACAAGAGCCAGTGAGCCCCAAGAAGAAAGAGAATGCACTACTTCGCTATTTGCTAGATAAAGATGATACTAAAGATATTGGTTTACCCGAAATTACCCCAAAACTTGAGCGACTGGACAGTAAGACAGACCCTGCCAGTAATACAAAACTAATAGCTATGAAAACTGAGAAGGAGGAGATAAGCTTTGAGCCCAGTGACCAGGTAAGTTTTGTGATGTCTTTTCCTCAAGTATATTAATGTTTATCCATCAAAGATTTTCTCCACAGGTACAATTTGAGGCTTTAGGTGATCTGGTGAAAATGAGCCTTTTCCTTTTAGTTCTCACCTTGAAACAGAGTTAACTGGCATTGAAGATGTCAAACCCTCTGCCTAGTAAAAACTGACACCTTTATAGTCAGGTGGACAGCCTTAGCAGCCCATGTAGACTATGTCGTTACCATTCATTTCTTCCATTGTAATACAAAACAGGCGTAGACACAACGAAAAAAGCATGGCTATGCTTCAGTAAAATTTCACATATGGAATACACAGTTTTCATGGACACAGAATACTCTGAATTTTCTTCCTTTCAGTAACTACTAAAAAAGAACTGTTTTCTTAACTCATTAGTCATACAAAAAAAAAAAAAAAGATAGGTGAGCAGGATGAGCAACAGCCTAGCAGTAGATTACTGATCAGAGTTTAAATCAAGGTTCTGCTCCTTTTCAACTAATAAAGATCATTCTACGTTCTTCAGTCAACACTAGATCCTTGTTATAATACATAAAAGGAAATACATAGAAATGGAGAGGTAAAAAGGTGATGGAGTAGCAGTAATATACAAGTTCAAAACTAATATGAATAGCTTATACTGTCCCTTATGCTTGTCTGAATAATTAATGCCTTGAAAAAATCCAGGGCATCCAAGGGATCCAAGGTGAAGTTCAAAATCATTCTCTTTTTTTTAATTGACAAATAAAAACCACATATATTTATGATACATAATACAATGTTTTGAAACATGCCTACCTCATGAATGGCTTAGCTTATTAACAAAATTATGTATTGCCCCATATACTACCAATTTTTGTAGTGCAAATGCTTAAAATCTGCTCTTCCTGATTTTCAAGTGTATAATACATTTGTTATTAGCTATTGCTTCCATGTTATACAGTAGATTTTATATCCTTTCAAACATCTCAAGCCCTCCCCCTTGAAATCATTCTTTTTTGGAAGCAGGCTGTTGGTTTGTTGGGAGGTTGGAGGAGAATGCCAGTACTGGAACTTGAATTCAAGGCCAATGCACTCTCCTTTAACTTTTTTAAGCTCAAAGGCAGCTCCACCATCACTTGAGCCACAGCTCCACTTCCAGATTTTTGCTGGTTAATCAGAAATGCAGTCTTACGGACTTTCCTGCCTAGACTGCCTTTGAACTGTGGCCATCAGATCTCAGCCTCCTGAGTATCAAGGATTATAGATGTGAGTCACCAGCACCCATCTCAAAATTATTCTTGATAGCATTCTTAGATAATAATGGCATCACAGGGGAAAATGTTAGTTTTTCTTACTTAAAAAAATAGATGGATTCCTATAGCCATAATGGTTTGACATTATGGTTTGAAATTTCCTGGGGAATTGCAGTAATTGCGAATTAGTCATTCCAAACTTCACCCTGGACTATCAACTCTTCTTTAATCCCTAAACATGTCCTGCATGGTGAACCTTTTCTTTGCTCATGATGATTAAGAAGTGAAGAAGCTGCAAAGCCTCCCTATTTAAACAATGGCTCATAACGTTCTTGAAATTTGTTTTGCAACTGGATATATTATGTGTTGCCATCTTAAGGGAAAGAACGGATGGGAGGAGGAAAGCTGCAGAGCTTCATAGTCTTTGCTGGGTCAGAGGCAGACTAGATGCCTGCTGGGAACCAAGGGTAGCCATAAGAACCAAGGAGAGCAAAGCTTATCCTGGCCAGTTCCCCTTCCTTGCAAGTTCCCTTTGTTTCTTTTATTTGATGTTTTGACAACTGCTACCATCCTTGAGGACAGATAAAATTGTTAAAAACTTACATACCCATCACAAGGTCAACTTCCTTAAGATCATTGGTAATTCCTTCCTTAGACTAAGTTAATGCAAGGTTCTTGTAACAGCTATCTGGTAATATAAAGTCATGAGTTTGGGGGTACCAGGGCTTCAGCAGAAAGTTAGTAGCAATGTCTTGACATCTGCCAGTATTTTCACCTTTTGAGGTTTCCTAGATTAGACTATATGGTGACAGGCCAAAGTGACAGACACAGTGATTCAGTTGTCCTGAACATGCTAGAAAATAAGATTGTGGCTCATGAGGTCCACTTTAGCTTGGTATGTAACAAGGGCCCGCCCCTTCCTCCATAAAGAGAATTTGTTTCTGCTTTGGCCTGAGACCCTAGGTACTTAAAGGATCACGGGGATCATGGAAAGGGGCCAGTGCTTGGCATTTCCATATATTATTCCACTACAGTCAAGAAAAGTTTGGTGATGTTACAGGCATAGTTTCTAATCATTATTTAGGAGAAACAGTTTCTAATTAAAATTGTCTCATTTAGGAAACCTCAATCTGAAGATGTAATCAGCACAGGTCTGTTATTTTGGGTAGATCAATAAGCAATGTTCAAAGAGTGTCAAATGGAGACTATTTCAAGAGGAGAAAAAAATTGGAAGAAGAAAGGACATGAGTAGAGGGTGATGGCGAGGATAGTTATAATTAAAATGCTTTACATACATGTATGAAAATATAATTATAAGACCTGTTAAAATTGGTTAAAAAGCATGTCCTTGGAGCACAAGGAAGAGCAATGGAGAAGGTGAACTTGATCGAAGTAAGTTATATGCTCTATGGAAATGTCACAGTGAAACAAATGCAGGTAAATTCATGAACATACAATAAGTCTATTTTTTGTAATGAAATCCAGTTTCTAGTCTCTCCTTCCCTTCACACCCTCTTAAAACTACATTAAAAATGCAAAGCAACAGTAACATCAAAAAACATTGCGACATGAAGTTACTACAGGAAGTGTGTTACCTAAATTTAGATCAGAGAAAGAGGAAAGAAAACAATCATCTTTCACGGTGCCCTCCTTCCCCACTCATCAATATAGAGTAGTTGCATGTTTTATCCCTGCTGCATGGAGTTATTGAAGATTTTTCTTTCATTCCAGTGTATACAATAAGTTATATAGTAAGATAAAACAGCCTGAGTTGCAATTAACTGTCCTGTTATTTTTTAACTTAGAAGAAAAGTCATTCATTGTTCAACTTACTACTAACTTACTAAAGATAGGAAGTACTTGGTAGTACCTGTACTATTATATCAAAAATAGCATTTTTTTAAACTGGGTAGAGTATTTAAGCATGATATGTTTCTATGGCATTTCCTAACCAACAGGACACAAACAGTGACAGAAAAATTTCCAGTATATTTACTGAGTTAAATCCTGTGCTTATTTATACAATGGTTCATGGTTGACTCCTAACCAAATGAAACTTTTAGATTCTTTCAAATGCTACTAAAAGAGTGAGGCTTTGGAAATTGTCTCTTGGCATTTTTAACTCCTTTAGAAAGGCAGACCACACTTTAATTTCCTGAAAATTTCCCTTCAAGTGTAGTAGACTTGTGTTTTTCTTCCTTACTTTAGATAGTTAGACAGTTGTACTGCAATTATACCTTTTATTTAATGTATTCCGAAAAGATACTTTGTAACTTGTTATAATACTTAACATTATTAAAATGCATGTTTTCTTTATCTACTTTCCCTTGGAGAACAAATTGACTTACACATAAAAAATCATGAAAGTAGAAAAATGAAATCAAGTCTTTTTCATTTTGTAGAACTTTTATAAAAATCTGACTCATTTTCTGCCTGAAATAGTTTAAGCTAAGTACTCAAATTGATGTGGCTAATTTGAGCATTCAAATAGATGCCTAAGCAAAACTTTGAAGTATCTTGGCAAAGCATTTTAAAGGAAGGCATTAATCTTTCTGTCTTGCAAAGAAATTGTGCCTAACAAAGTAGGTAGGGACTAGAAGAACTTGTGATGGGAATTAAAACTTAACAAAAGTATAGAAGAAATTTTATCAGAAACTACAAATTCATCTCTTCCAGAACTTAGATGAATATAGAAAATAGTGCTATAGTCATTAAATTTTATTGTTAACCAGTCTAAAAAGTGTAGATATTCTGAATTTTTATCTCTAAAGAATATTTAAACCTGCAGCTGGGTTTGGTATGACAGGCCTGTAAACATACATTAGTAAATATGTGACAGTGTTAAATGTATATGCCAAAAATTGACAGTTTAAGTAAGAATAGGCATAATTTTGTTTTTAAAAGAGCTAATGCTGAGATTATAGGTCATTTTAGTGTGCTTAAGAGACTCAGGTTTAATATCCATACCATAAGAACAAATAAAATTGATTGATGAAAATAGTGGATTTTTAAACACTTTAATTATTTAAAATAAATTTATTTAAATCACTCAAATATATGTTAACACATGTATGCATAAAAGTTATGCTTATGTATTCACATTTCAAAGGACACTCGTGTGGAACACCACTTATGAATAGCATGTTACATATGTACATTGTTTTAGACACAGAATTCGATTACAATGGAAGTTCTGGGAATCTCCTCATCAGAATTCTTTGACACTGTGATATCATTGTTGTACTGAGGTGGTTTGCAGTATTCTTCTCTTCATGGGAAAGACAGTAAAAATAAAAGATGAAACTATAGACCTAGACTGTGTGTAGTTTATAATATAAAACTTTTTCTTGGGGCTGGGAATATGGCCTAGTGGTAGAGTGCTTGCCATGCATACATGAAGCCCTGGGTTGCATTCCTCAGCACCACATATATAGAAAAGGCAGAAGAAGTGGCGCTGTGACTGAAGTGGTAGAGTGCTGCTAGCCTTGAGCAAAAATAAGCCAGGGATAGTACTCAGGCCCTGAGTTCAAACCCCAGGACTGGCAAAAAAAAAAAAAAAAAAAAAAAAACACCTTTTTATTTTTAGATATTTCAGGGATGGGAACAAATATAACTTTACCTACTAAGAAAAATAACATAATTTACTTATATGCTTGTTTATTGTGCTTGCTTATTTTGGATATTTCTCACTAAAGGCAATCTGCAAAGCTTTTGCAAGAGGTAGTTTATTACTTATTACTGTCTGCTTTCCTCCCTCTGCACCCACTGAACTTTTTTTTTTTTTTTGCCAGTCCTGGGGCTTGAATTCAGGGCCTGAGCACCATCCCTTGAGCTTCTTTTGCTCAAGGCTAGCACTCTACCACTTGAGCCACAGTGCCACTTCTGGCTTTTTCTGTTTATGTGGTCCTGAAGAATCGAACTCAGGGATTCATGCATGCTAGGCAAGCACTCTATCACTAGACTATGTTCCCAGCCCCCCCGCCCCCCACTGAGCTTTTTTTTTAACCAGTCCTGGGGCTTGAACTCAGGGCCTGAGCACTGTCCCTGGCTTCTTTTTGCTCAAGGCTAGCACTCTGCCACTTGCCACAGCGCCACTTCTGGCCTTTTCTATATATGTAGTGCTGAGGAATCGAACCCAGGGCTTCATGTATACAAGGCGAGCACTCTTGCCACTAGGCCATATTCCCAGCCTGCCCCCCTCCCAACTGAACTTTAAGATCCTTTTTTTTTTTTTAATTCTCCACACAATACAACATTGTAGAGAAAATTGGCTTCATAGAACAGAGAAATACTTCCCAGCTTATCAGAACCCATTTCTAGTCTCTTATTATTATGAAAAAATTATAGATATTTACATATACATTTGTGGAACATTTTTCTGAAAAAATCAATGGAAATGGCAGGAATTTCTATAAGAAACTTATTTAGCAGATCATATAGGAAAAAACTTTTCAACTATGTGTTAATATGATTAAGGAAATTAATATTGTTGATTGAGTACCTATAACTATTGCAAAAACTACCCTTGGAGTACAAAATGTTTATATTGACTTAGACATGTATTCCTCAAAACTTGGTAAAGATAGCTTTATGATGAATTCCCTATACATGTACACTTAAGGTATAAAAAGTCAGTTTATGCATTTAGAAAAAAATGTGGTCATAAATGGTTGTTGAAGTAGTATCCCTTTTGCTCACAAGTCAGCTCAGTAAGTTATATATGCCATAGTAGCCTGAGAGTGGCATGAATGATGTGAATTTGCCTGTCTTTAGTTTTCTGTGGCCGTAACAATGTGTAAAAACATAAATATAGGCTTTTAAGTGGAGCATACTCCTACCTGAGCTATCTTGTTTAGAACTGTGGTCAAAGAAGCCAGAATACCTGGAAGAGTTTGAAGTACAAGACCCTCTTAAGGTGCTTTAAGGATTGTTTTGCCTATACTTTAGGATACTAACCTTGGAACTTAATCCTTATCTAGCTAAAACTATTCCATAGAGATAACTCATTCTTCTGATGGTGATGTATGACAAGAAAGTGGCCATATAAATTTCTCTAACAGTATGTTAGGAATTCCTTGGAAATGGTTTTCTGATACATTTACTACCAAGCTATCTAAGTAATAAAATGTTGTTTGAGTCAGAACTTTCTAACTTGAACTATATCTAATCAGAAGATATCCTAAAGCAGCTGTTGTGTTTTACACTTATAATCCTGGCACTTGACAGATTGAGGCAAAGAGTTCAAATCTAGCCAGAGCTCTATCGTGGTATCCTGACTTAAAAAGACAGGCGGGGGGTGGGGGGGCATCCTATATGGAATACTACCTACTACCTATACTATTTTTGCTACATATTGCAAACATCTTAGCAAATCCAGCCTGCATGTGGAATGTAGGATTTATGCAGAGGGTGATAAGAGTAAGCCAGTAAGTGGAACTCGTTATTTTATGTATGGCCTCTATTTCATTTGATTTACCAGTGTAGAGAAAGGAACCACACTTTTCTTGACTCATGGTCAAGGTTTCAAAGCCTATTCAGTGACCTTGAAGAAACTGCCTAATTTATATTTTCCTTGCTATTTTCTTCACTGCAAAGTCATCCCAGCATTTAGCTCAGCCACTTTCTTCGGTGATTGAAATATCTAATTTTAAAAACTGGCACATAAATTAGATTCCACTTAAGAGAATATGAAACCAGTTTAGCTTTGTGGAAGAAGAAAAGTCTTAGATATAAAATAGTAGAGATAGATACCTTATCATATTAATATTATTAATTTACATTGAATTTAAAGGGACAGAGAGAACCCTAAGAAATAGTTGTGGCTTCTATAAATGAAGTTACATTCTGTGTGGGGACCTAATAGCTTTTATCCTGCTTTCCTGTATTTTGTTACCTAAACTAATGATGACTAAGAAAGCCATTGTCATTTGACACTGAGAGTGTAAGCAGAAAGAAAAACTAAAGACCCACTCACATTGAAAAGGCAATGCTTAACGAGTTCCTGGTTACTTCGGGTTCATTTTGCACCCATCCCCACTCCCACTATCCTGCTTTCCTGGAGGAAACATGAAGGAAATGCACACCGGCTATTTGGATCACATTTCATACTACATTTTGTGTTATCACTGTTTCTCAGGGAAACTTAACAAAACCTAGACTTGAACTGTAAGTCATACTCCACTCAAATTGATTGGAAATATGCATGTGCATAATTATTTGAGTGATTGGCATAATAAAGAGTTTATAAATTGCCAGTGAATGAAAATGTAAGAAGAGCTTTCTTCCTACTTTTGCCATCTCTTCTAGATGAGGGAATTCAGGACCAAGATTAAATTACTTTCCCTTTGTCATTTTAACTTTTTTATTATTAATTTATTTATTGTTAAAGTGATGTACAGAGGGGTTACAGTTTCATATGTAAGGCAATGAGTACATTTCTTATCCAACTTGTTACCTCCTCCCTCATTTTTCTCCCACCTTTCTCTCCTCCCCAATTCCCCCCCCCTCCCAGTTGTACAGTTGGTTTACAGATACTGTCTTGTAAGTATTGCTGTTGCACTGGTTCACCTTTTCCCCTTTGTCTCTCCATTTTGATGTTCCCCTTCCCTTCCTTCCTAGTTCCTATAAACATACATACAATACCAAGGATACTAAAATCAGTTACAGTAACATTGAAAATAACAACAGTGGTATACCACTTATAAGTCTGGCTCACTTCACTTAGTATGATTTTTTTCCATGTCCTTCCATTTCCTTATGAATGGGGCAATGTCATTCTTTCTGATAGAAGCATAGAATTCCATTGTGTATTTGTACCACAAACTACCAGCACAACTATGTTCATTCAGCACAATTTGCCATCACTGAAATGTGGAACCAACCCAGATGCCCCTCAGTTAATGAATGTCAGTTTAACTTTTTTAAGATGATCAGTCAGCTGTTCAGCCTCACATTTGTGTGCATTTTTTGTTTGAATGTGGTGCCTCAGGTAGGTGTGTAATTGCTAATGGGCCTGGGAACGCACTCCTGGAGTGTGCAAAAATGAACTCTTCTGTTTTTTTTCACTACAGCCTGGCAGTGAGCTAGACAACTTGGAGGAGATTTTGGATGATTTACAGAATAGTCAGTTACCACAGCTTTTCCCAGACACGAGGCCTGGCGCCCCTGCTGGATCAGTTGACAAGCAAGCCATCATCAATGACCTCATGCAACTCACAGCTGAAAACAGCCCTGTTACACCCGTTGGAACCCAGAAAACAGCATTGCGAATTTCACAGAGCAGTGAGTATGAGATGTTGCTGGGCTTGCCAAGAAATTCCTATGTCATCACTATTCAATGTTAAAGTCTGGTACAGACAGCTTAGTCACATCAAGGGTTTTGTGATCAATAGCACCATCTACTGTCTCAAGTTTTCCAGAAACTGTTCAGAACATATTAAGGTAAACATGGCTCCCTGATGTTTTCTTGAGGATAGTGTGATCCAGGTTGCACATGCAGCAAGCCTGACCTACTGATGAAGTTCCTCAGCTGATTGTCACAGCTCCCTTCATTTCAGCTACTGCCTTCTACTGGCAGCTTTAAAATGGATTTTAATTAAGACAGAGACAGAAGGATTATAAATTTGAGACCAGCTGTGCTGCAAGACCAAGAAAAACAGTCGCAAAAACTAAAATCAAGATGGAGGAGAGGGAGAGGGGAAAATGCTTCTCAACATATGTTTATATAGAATTTTGTCATATAGTTTCTTTAAGTTTAATTTTATAAAATACATTTTATCATTTATTTAAAACCTTTAAAGGCAGTGATTAAAAACTATTCACTTAGATAAAACCTTGATATTTCCTAATGTCTGACAGTTTTGAATGGGGAGAAAAATGTTTTTCTGTAGCAGGACAGTAATTGATAGAAAGATAACCTCTAGTGTTGGTGGTTTGACCACCTATAATCCTAACTGTGCAAGAGACTGAGATCTGAGTAGTTCAAAGCAGAAAAGTTCGTGAGATTCTAATCTCCATTTAACCAGCAGAAAGCCAGACATGGATGTGTGGCTCAAGCGGTAAGATTTCCATCCTTGAGCAAAAGAGCCAAGTAAGAGTTCAAGTTCCTGAGTTTAAGCCCTGTATGGGTGTGTGTGTGTGTGTGTGTGTGTGTGTGTGTGTGTGTGTGTGTGTGTGTGTGTACATACACGCATATTTTTGGCTGAGGCCTAGTATTTGTTCTCAAACCATCAACCAAGAATTGCTACATATTTTCTCAAATAATTCCTGACCATTCTGAAAAGGGGGGAAGAAAAAAGTTTTTTTTGTTGTTGTTGTCTCTCAAACTTACCTACCTGGGGAGTGGATAATCAAGTATGGATCAGTGACATTACCAAGTCAAAGAACTGAGAAGTAAAAAAGAAGTTTCTGCTATGAAGAGACAATGAAGAGCTAGATGGAGGCTCATAACTCTCCTCTACCTGTATCTCCTAATGGAATTCAGAATGTCACAGATAGTAAGCCCTAAGGAAAATCATGATGGAATGCATATATAATTTCCATTGGCAGCCTTAGTTCTTCCAAATATTTTCTCTCCCCTCCGGGTTAGGAAGAAATTACTTTTCCTTACAATTTTTTTACTGTGTTTATATAATCTAGAAAAAATAAAATACCTGATATTTTTAATGAATTGGGTCTGAAAATTAAAATATAAGAGCCATCACCTTACAGATTGTGTATGTGAAATTAGTATGGTGTTTAGTACACAAGAAATTTTTATGAACTAGCTATAAAAATTATTTCCCATCTAAGTTTGTCCAAAATTTAAAGAAGCTATACTTAAAATAATAACTTTCAGATTAATACTGCTTTAGATAACACAGTTTATACTTAAAGATTTTTATCTTCCAATGAGAATATCCTCTTTTAATTCTAATCCTAGCAAAGTCACATTGGGAAATTATACTCTAAGGTGGTTTACTGGTATACTGGTGGTTTACGCCGGTAATTCTGGCTACTCAAGAGGTTGAGCTCTGAGGATAACAGTTCAACGCCAGGCCAGGAAGGAATGTTCATGAGAGACTTGCTTCCAATTAACCACTAAAAAAGCTGAAACTAGAGCTGTGGTTCAAATGGTAGAGTGCTGGCCTTGAGCAAAAAAGCTCAGGTACAGCACCCAGGCCTTGATTTCAAACCCCAGTACTAGCACCAAGAAAAGAAAATATATTCTAACCCAGTAGATTAAGGAGGATTGTTAAATTTGAGACTAGCCTGATTGACATAATGAGATGCCATCTTCACACTGTACCCCTCAAAAAAGCAATACTGCTAGGTTTGAATAAAGTATAACATAGCATGGGGAAAAAGCATATTAATGATTTTCTTAAGCAGTTCAATATTAAAACTTAAAATTGGAAAAAATATGTATAAATAATACACATGTGCTTTTTGTTTTTATATTTACAAGATCATCGAGAATTAGAGAACTGATAAGATCACGTTTTGTTACTGTATATATTTGTGAAACTTGTCTTTTGTGTAGATAGTCGGTCCCTAGTATGCATATCTTTGTTATTTTGCAGGTAACATTTTCCCTAAACAGTACTACTGTTAATACTCTTTTCCTATTATCCTATATTAACTTTCAATTCTCATTTGTTTTCTCCTTAGCTTTTAATAACCCACGACCAGGGCAACTGGGCAGGTTATTGCCAAACCAGAATTTACCACTTGACATCACATTGCAAAGCCCAACTGGTGCTGGACCTTTCCCACCAATCAGAAACAATAGTCCTTACTCAGTGATACCTCAGCCAGGAATGATGGGTAGCCAAGGGATGATGGGAAACCAAGGAAACTTAGGGAACAGTATCACAGGTAAGGGTTAAATGCACTGTTAACCTATTGGTGGGTTATTAACTGAATGATATTTTCATCCACATCAAACTAGTAGAGTTTTGCCAGCAAACTGTTTAGACACTAACAAGTAAAAGTAAAAATAAATAAATAAATTCTGCAGATTCTCAGAGTGAAAGTAGAAACGATTCTAGTAAGTTAACCATTCCATTCTGTGATTGTTACTGTAATGTGGTTTCTGAAGTGATCCTCCAGCCTAGGTTTATTTTACTTCTAATACTCTGGTTAGATGTCTGTAAAATCAGTTGGTGATTACTAGCTTCCACTTACAATCTGTTGATACCCAAAAATCTTTACATCATCAATTTGTGTTTGGAAGAATAAAAGCTTAAAATTGAACAGATCTTTCATACTTCTAAGTGATCAAGTTCTCATTCAGAAAAAAAAAAAATTTAAGGTAAAGAACTTTAGCCAGGTTTGCTAGTACACATCTACAGTCCCCACCACTGAAGAGGCTGAGGCAGAAAGATCACTTGAACTGTAAGGTTAAGGCAAATCCGGGCATCAGAGCAAGATTTGACCTGGAGGAAATAAAGAACCTTAAATAATCATTTCCCTAGCCTAATAATAACTTTCAGACCCAGAGCTTCAGTTCTGAAGTTGCTTCCTAGGAAGCGTCCTGTTGTCTGATTTGAATCTTAACCTACTGTAATTTTCAGGAGTCTGCTAAATTGCCCAGCCCCATTTCTAAGTAATAGTCACGGTGGTGGCAGATGTCATCCTCCCAGAGTGCCTTCTGATCCAGGCCCGAGACCATGGCACAGCACTGGCGGTGGCTGCCATGATCTCCCGCCCTCTCCAACATCTGCTGTGGATATGGGAGGTGACTGGCGTTTCTTCTTAAGACCAGCTCACAATCTGTGCCCTGCTTCCTTTGTCTCAATGGGATGCTCAACACAAAGACATAGAAAGAAATCAGAACTGTAAAAAGAACTTAATCATTGTGGATAATTTCATTCTTGATATTTTAGTTTAGTCTGTAATCCCTATACGTTGCCATTTACTTAGCTGAATATGAGTTTCATTTAAGGGAAGGTGATGGGCTTTTTGTTTTCTTTTTTTTTTTTTTTTTTTTTTTAAGCCAGTCCTGGGCCTTGGACTCAGGGCCTGAGCACTGTCCCTGGCTTCTTCTTGCTCAAGGCTAGCACTCTGCCACTTGAGCCACAGCGCCACTTCTGGCCATTTTCTGTATATGTGGTGCTGGGGAATCGAACCCAGGGCCTCATGTATACGAGGCAAGCACTCTTGCCACTAGGCCATATCCCCAGCCGTTTTCAATTTTTAGTTAAAACAATTCATGGGAAGCATGAACTGTGCTACCTTAAAAGATTTCATCGGGCTGGGGATATGGCCTAGTGGCAAGAGTGCTTGCCTCGTATACATGAGGCCCTGGGTTCGATTCCCCAGCACCACATATACAGAAAATGGCCAGAAGTGGCGCTGTGGCTCAAGTGGCAGAGTGCTAGCCTTGAGCAAGAAGAAGCCAGGGACAGTGCTCAGGCCCTGAGTCCAAGGCCCAGGAATGGCCAAAAAAAAAAAAGATTTCATCAACAGATGTTTACTGATTGCCTTAGATATGTTCCAAGCACTGACTACTTCATTAATTTGTGTATTTATAGAAACTATCATATTTACTTTGCTGTTTTCTTTTTAATTTCTTTATTTAAATAGTTGTACAAAGGGGTTTCAGTTTAACATAGTACATTGCACTTTGCTGATATAATAAATGAAATACTGATTTAATTAAATAGAACATTGATTGAAAAATTTGTCAAAGGAGACCATATTTTATCGAGTGTTTTTTTTAATTAACAGAATGCAAACAGTTTTGAGTTGCATAAATCTTACAAAGGAATTGGGTAATATACCTATATTAAAATCTGGTCAGTCCAGAAATTAATGGTGGCCAGGCTACCTCAAGTGTTTGCTACAGATGAAAATAGAACTGCCCAGGTTATCTATGACTGAATTATGAGTAATCTTCCCTTATACGTTCTAGTATTTCTGTTATCTTGGTTTTATTTAGGTAGGTTTTTTTAAAAATAAAACATATCTTTGTATAGTTCAAACCTTAAAATGGTTTTTAAATATTTATTAATACTGTTCCACATTTTAAGTCTAATGTCTCTTTTTTTAATATATATTTTTTTATTATCAAACTGAATTACAGAGAGGTTACAGTTTCATACATTAGGCATTGGATACATTTCTGGTACTGTTTGTTACCTCGTCCCTCATTCCCCCTAATGTCTCTTTTACCTTATAATCCTCAGCACATTTCTTATTTCACAAGTGAAGAAACATCGTCAATCCATATTCTCGCCACTTGTTAAACATACCCAATTTTTAGTTGTTTGTCATCTTAAAGTACATGACAGCAGGCCATGAATTTGAAAGCAAAGATTTTTCAACCCCCACAATTAAACATTTCAAAATAAGAGCTTCACTACTGGTGGGTTTTTCCCTTCAGAAGTTCAAATCCTGCCTACTCTTGGGCCATTGGCAGCATCCTAGCACCAGGCCAGGACCCTACCTGGCAGTGTTTTGCGCGCATTGCTGTCTGTGTGTGGTCACCTAACTGTTAAAATCTCAGGTGTAAACAGATTTTTATAAGTCTGTCCTGATGCATCCAGATCTGTTCCGTCAGTAATGTAGTGTGCTCTAGGATACTGAATAGTAAGAGTTTCTTTGTCTTGACTGAGGAAGACCTATAGTAAAAAGCAGAAAGGTCCTTTGATTTCTTCATTACTTAGAGGCTATGCTGAGCAAATTTTGAAGTGTACTGAATTCTAATACTCTGAAAAGGTCGTGAAGATTTAGAAGCCTTTTATAGGCTTTATGAAATGTTCTCTGTGATTTGGGTTTGTAATCAGGGTATTGATTATCAGTTTTTACCTTGTTCCTCTTAGCCCCACCTCCCTTTTGGAAAGCAAAGCACTGATGTATGTAGCTGCTAATGTGATTCACTGCCTGAGGAAGGAAGTTGGGGTTATCCACCTGCCACAGCGCCTGTCTCTTAAGTACATATAGGAACAATTTTAACAGCTTTTCCCAACTATAGAGAGTGGCAGGCCCATGTTGTGAAAACTTTGTAGTAATTGCCACTTCTTATTTCGTAGCTGAGGGCCCGTGTCTGCAGCAGTAGGGGTGTTAGCTATTGGGCTGTGGCTTACAAAATGATTGTCTTGTAAAGAGTAAGATTATCTGTTGTCTATGCTAATATGTTTTCAGCATATGTCTATGCGTTTCTCAGCTTCCTTTGGCTTGCATGCAGGAATGATTGGTAGCAACGCTTCCCGGCCCACCATGCCATCTGGGGAATGGGCACCTCAGAGTTCGCCTGTGAGAGTCACTTGTGCTGCTACTGCCAGTGCTATGAACCGGCCAATCCAAGGAGGTATGATTCGGAACCCAACAGCCAGCATCCCCATGAGACCCAACAACCAGCCTGGCCAAAGACAGATGCTTCAGTCTCAGGTCATGAATATAGGTAAGGTAGTGCAGTGCTCCCCGCCTTCTGATTTATTCTTTTTTTTTCTTTCTTTTTTTTTCTTTTTAATTTTTATGATTTATTCTTTCCTAGAGAGAGGCTTTGGCTCTCAAGATTTTTCAGACATACTCCTGGATTACAGTTCAAGTTGTCTTCCCTGTGAAGCAGCCATAAGTGGGATTTTGCTAGAATTAGATGTAGAATCATAAGACTTTCACATTTTCTATATGTATAAGAATGCTAAGTACCTCTGTGTTGTCTCATTTTTATTAATTCACCTAATTTTAACTTTGAGGAGTGGATTAGAATGTCACACAATGTATGCTATATGCATATGATTTTCATTGAATAGTATAGCCAATTTCTAACTGCATGATCATCAGAAACCTCTCAGGAACTCAAATGAGAGTTCCAGGAATGCCACTTGGGCTGCTAAATCACACCTCTCAGGTCCTCATTGAAGGAACAGGGGCCCATAAACATTGCACATAACATTGGAATTACTGGTGATATTAAAATTAATGGTCTGATATATTTCATAGCACCATCAATATGAAGTATCCAGCCTAGACAAACACTGAAAATACAGTTTGGTTACCTAGGGCTAAGGATTGGGTGGCAAAGGGGTTCTTTGTTTTGTTTTGTTTTGTGTTAGAATGAAAGTACTCTAAAATTAGTTATAATGATAGTCAAACAACACTGAACATACCAAAACCCCTGAAAGGTGTAGCATGTGAATTATCTCAATAAAGTTGCTATGCTAAAATTAACAGACTGTGCAGCTCCTACTTAAAATTAATTTATCACTGACATATTTACCTTCCTGTTATACATTAGCATAATTCAGGTAAGTCAATGTTTATATATTTTTTCATATACTTAGATGTTGTATATACTTAGGTAAGTAAGAGCTAAATCATTCACAGAAACATACCAAGCTTATTTTGACAACAGAATTTTCATCTGGTCATCAGGGTTTTTTTTAATCTAGTTACATAATTACTCAGCATAGTTTGTTTTATTGTTTCTGGAAGATAACATTTGTGTTGCCCTTATATATTGAATATACTCAAATTAATTAGTGTTCCCCAAATTTAAATTTGTATTATATAAGAGTTGCATAAAATGTGCTAAAAATAGCCAGATACCTATGTAAAATTAAACAGATGCTTTTAAAAATACTTACCAAAAGACTTTCCTAGGCTTAGTGGTAGAGTACCTGCCTAGCATACATAAAGCCCTGGGTTCAATTCCTCAGTACCATATAAACAGAAAAAGCCAGAAGTGGCACTGTGGCTCAAGTGGTAGAGTGCTAGCCTTGAGCAAAAGAAGCACCTGAGTTCAAGTCTCAGGACTGGCAATTAACAAAAAAGAAAAAGTAAGTTGCCAAAGGTCATAGTAAAAAGTCCCTTGTATCCATAAATTTAATTTATTCTATCTTTACTGAACAGCATGTGCCTTTTCTGTATAGTTGGATTTCTCTGATTTTTTTTTTTTTTTTTTTTTGCCAGTCCTGGGCCTTGGACTCAGGGCCTGAGCACTGTCCCTGGCTTCTTCCCGCTCAAGGCTAGCACTCTGCCACTTGAGCCACAGCACCACTTCTGGCCGTTTTCTGTATATGTGGTGCTGGGGAATCGAACCTAGGGCCTCGTGTATCCGAGGCAGGCACTCTTGCCGCTAGGCTATATCCCCAGCCCGATTTCTCTGATTTTTTAATGAGCTCAAAAAAGACATGAACTTAACAGAAAATTGCTGTTAAAATTGTAGGAGGGAGGTCTTCAGGTAATGATAATATAATTTAAAAGCTTTTATTAGCCAGATGTGGTCACTCATACTCCTGGCACTTGGGACATAGAACTATCACAAATTCTATGTTAGCTGGGCTACATAATGAGGTCCTGCCCCATATTTTAGAAGAAAAAATTCCTTAGCCATAAAGCCCCCAAGAGAACTTCTGAGGATGTCTGAGTTGTCTTGCCCCTATCTCCTCCTTAGCAAAAGTTTAGGCACAGATAGTCTAGAAAAGCACAGCACCCAGTGCCTTTCATAGTATCTTCATCATAATACTCAGATACTGTGTGCCTTGTATGCTTTTCTGTTTCTTCAAGTATCCACTGGAGTTTCCCAGAAGTTCCATGCTGGTGACTGTTAGCACAGCCAATAGTATGGAAGCGAGTATATTAACATTTAGTCAGTTTATTTTTATGACTTTTTAAAATAATTTAGTACTTTTTTCCTGTTTTCCAGCTTCAATTTCCAGTTCAGTAAATTACTGAGAGATACAGTAAGATACAACACACATGGACAGAAACTTTAAAAGTATAGAGGATTCTGTTGTTACTATTAATCTAGGTGCTATTAACCTTCAGACCAGAATTTTATCTTCTTACTTTCACCTAGATAATGCTTGCTTCTATATTTTCCATTTTCTATATATCAGATATTTCTCTTTCTGTTATATCACAGCAGAAATAGAGACTGTCTTGATTATAAGATGTAAGGTTTGAAGTGGGTTTTTTTCCCCCTTTCCCATTAGGTCCATCTGAGTTAGAGATGAACATGGGCGGAGCTCAGTATAGCCAACAACAAGCTCCTCCGAATCAGACTGCCCCGTGGCCTGAGAGCATCCTGCCTATAGACCAGGCATCTTTCGCCAGCCAGAACAGGTGAGTCCTGCACACCAGGAGAGCCAAAACAGAACAGCACTTGTGAGTTCTATACGTCTCATCATAGTTATGCTTGAAGTGAATTCCTTCTGAAAAGTTGGTGCCTGGCAAGTGTTCATGCATTCAGACTAGGTCATATAAAAGAAAGTCTAAAAGACAGAGCCATGCTTTGTAGACAACCTATAGTTAAATTGGAAAATAAGATCTGTGTGTTTCAAAAGCTCATCCATGTATGACGATGAAAGAAGGTGACAGAAAAAAAAATACAATCTTAGAGGCAGAGATGATAGGCCAGTGAATGTCAGTAACAGGGCCAGTAAAATTGGCAAAGTAGCATTGCCAGGCCCCAGAGGTTATAGAAGCAACACAGTGTGTTTAGAGTAATAGGATATCATTGTTTTATATTGCCTGTATTTTACCACAATGAAACAATAAAAGACAGAATAATAAGGTTTACTGGTAGATTGGTAGTAGATTTATGGAAGATCTTAAATACCAGTTTCTGAAAAATAGAGGGTTTTTTTTTTTCATTAACCTTTTGAAAAAGATTTTGGAAAGGGAAGATAGTATATGATCAAATTTGGTTGAGTTTTTGTTCTCGTTTTCTAATAGCATGCTTGTTTCTTTTCTAATTGCTTTTCACTTTTTTTTTTTTCTTGAAGATACTTGGGTTTAAACTCAGGATCACTATCCACACTCAGTACTTAGCCGTTTTTCAAGTAGAGCCTCATGGTTTTTGCCTGGGGCTATCCTCAGACCATGGTCCCTCTGCCTTTCTTATGCCTACCACATAGCTGGTTTGACAAGTATTTGCCGTCATGGCCAATTTGTTTATTAACATGGGAATCCTGTTAACTTTTTTCACTGAGTAGTCTCAAACCATGATTTTCTAGACATCCATTACTGTGATCAGCTTTTCATTGCTTTTGAAATACCTTTTGGCTTTGCTGCATTCTATAACTTCACTGCAGGTCTAGGAATGGAATCATGTATGCATCTTCCTTTGTATTTGATGTATGTTTGAATTTCTCTATAGATTCATGGAGATGTTTTTGTTTTTGTTTTGCTGGTAGTAGGGTTTGAAGTCAAAGCTTTGTGCTTGCTGTGCAGGCATTCTACCACTTCAGCCATGCCACTAACTGGTTGGGCTTTAGTTACCTTCACTCACTGTGCTCAGGCCAGCCATTCCAAGTAGCTGGAACCACAGGCATGCACCAGTACACACAGAACAACTGGGGATGCTAGCACTGCTGGCTCTAGCCTTGAATGAAAAAGATAAGCAATAGTGCCCAGGCCCTGAATCCAAGCCCAAGTACTGGCACAAAGAAAAAGAAAATACAAGTTTCTACTGAGCAGAGTACAGCAGTTGAGCATGGGAGAAACCTGGGATCCAGCTTTAGCACCAAAAATACACAGAAAGTATATATATATATATATACTGGGAAATAGACAGACAGACAGATATAGATGTGTGGATGTAGGTACACATTGTTGCAGCTGATGAATAGCTTCTCCTTCCTTACTGCTAAGTGCCTCCTGGGGCATATGTGTGTGTTTCCCATCTTCCCTCCAAGTTTGTCTTCACTAATGGTGTATTTATCTGTTAGATGCCACCTTGGTTATAACTATATTTCTAATTACACAAAAGAAAGAAAATAATTTATTCTCTCTATTAGTTTTACTAAGTTTACACAAGAAGTCCTGTTCCAGGTTTTTTCCTCATAAGTTGTTCTTTTTGTTTGTTCCTTTTGCCAGTCCTGGAGCTTGGACTCAGGGCCTGGGCACTGTCCTTGGCTTCTTTTTGCTCAAGGCTAGCACCCTGCCACTTGAGCCACAGCACTACTTCTGGCTTTTTCTATATATGTGGTGCTGAGGAATTGAACCCAGGGCTTCATGTATATGAGGCAAGCACTCTTGCCACTAGGTCATATTCCCAGCCCCTGCTGTAAGTTATTCTTACTCCAGTGTCTCTAACGGAGGCAGTATAATTTATGTTATCCTCAAATTTCTAATACCAAGCCATGATGCAGTATATTTTTCTTGATATAAAAGTTGTGCCTCAAACCTATAATCCTAGCCACTCAGAGGCTGAAATCTGAGAATTGAGGTTGCAAGCCAGCCCCAGGCAGACAAATCTGCAAGATTCTTATCTCCAAATAGCCATCCGTTTCAATTTAAAAAAAAAAAAAAAAAAAAACCTAAAGGGAGACCAAACCCTAGTATTAGCATCAGGAAAAACAGGTGTGGGGGGGGGGGTGGGGGTGTGTGTGTGTGTGTTCAGCAGACAGCTTCATTCCTTGGCTAACCTATTCACACTTAAGAATGAGTTTGCAGCTGGGCACAGTGGCTCACACTTGTAATCCTAGTTACTCAATGAGGTTGAGACCTGAGGATCATTGTTCAAAACCAGTCTGGGCAGGAAGTGGAGCACTGGCTCAAGTGGTAGAGCACTAGCCTTAAGCTAAAGAGCTCAGGGATAGCACCAGGTGCAGAGTTGAAGTCCCATGACAAAGAAAAAAAAAAAAAGCATGAAAAAAAGGTCAAGAGCAGTGCTCAGGCACTGAGTTCAAGCCCCAGGACCAGCATTTAAAAAAAAAAAAAGAAAGAAAAAGAGTTTGTTTTTCATTAAATGTTTATTTCCCTCAGTGTTATATATAGTATCAAAAGCGTATAAAATAGATCATTGGCAAAACACAAGTATCATTTTCTCTTTCAGAATTAAAGTAACTGAAACTTTTGGAAAGTCCCTCTGGGCCTGGGGCCATGGCTCAAGTGATAGAATTATGCCTATCAAGTAGTGCATGGCTCTGAATTCAAACCCTAGTACTGCAATAAATAAATACCGTAAAAAATAAATAGCTCCTATAGTTTGTGCATTGTTTTAAATTATAGGAGTTTTGCAAGCATTTTTTTTTTTTTTAGACAGGGTCTCTGTATACAACCCAGACTAGCTTGAAACATGTGATCCCCCTGCCCTTACCTCCTGAACACTGGAATTACAAGTGTACACTACCTTGCTCAGCTAAGAGGGGTTTGTTTTGTGTGCCAATCCTGGGGCTTGAACTCAAGGCCTAGGTGCTATCCTGAGCTTTTTTGCTCACGGCTAGTGCTCTGCCACTTGAGACAGAGCTCCACTTCTGGCTTTTTGTATGGTTAGTTAGAGATGAGCATTTCACAGACTTTCCTGCCCAGGCTGGCTTCAAACCACAGTCCATAAATCTCAGCCTCTGAAATATCTAGGGTGTTATGATTTTATGGCTTATTATCTTATAAGCGCACTTCTCATATGTGTCTTTGTGATCAACCTTGAGGGTCTTTGATAAATATTTGTAAGTTCTGTGTATGCATGACTAGGAAATTTCCTTAGTCATTTCAGATTTCATCTAGCTACAGCTAAGTTCAAGAAAATAAGTGTAGCCTTCATGCCAGAGAAAGTCTGTTCTTTCCATATGGACATCATAGCCTCCTGTAGAAAAATCCTGTGAAGTCAGTAAGCGTGCTCCTTCATTGTTCATTAAATAGATGTTCACTTAAGTGGGTAAGCAGATTATTGTACCAGGACTCACACTGACCCATACTTGCACCCCAGCTTTTCGGAGTTTCCTTCAGAATCTCCAGCAGATGCTGGATGTAAACTCGGGATAGCGGGAAAAACAATCATGCCTCTAGTGCCTACATTTGTGTCTGGCCTATCAAAGGCACTGAATAAAGTGGATATTTAGATGTATTTTTTATTTTAGATTGGCATTTTGTTCTCCATGGCCTGGTGTGGCTGTTTGTTACAGAGACCCTGGAAGCTGACTAGCTTATCCATCAACTCAAGATGAAGTTTGTCTCCTTGTAGGCAGCCGTTTGGCAGCTCTCCAGATGACTTGCTGTGTCCGCATCCTGCAGCTGAGTCGCCAAGTGATGAGGGAGCCCTCCTGGACCAGCTTTACCTGGCCTTGAGGAACTTCGATGGCCTTGAGGAGATCGATAGAGCTCTGGGAATACCAGAACTGGTCAGCCAGGTAGGCACCAAGATCAGCAAGGTGTCCATACTCTCCGGCAGCCACAAAGGCTACCCTTTCCTTTCTTTGCGTGAATCCTCTAGTTGGCTTTACAGTATACTTTTTGTCTCCCAACAGGCTGACCCTGTTTATTCAATCTCCCCTCTATCCTTTTACTCTAAAATAAACTTTTCTCCAGGAAGGAAAAAAATGAGAATAAACTTTCCCTAGGATTTGGGTTATTGGGCAGAAGGGCAGAAACTCAAGCACAGCTCACCTCACATTCACTCTTGGCAGCAGGGAGGGACCTACAGTGAGCAGAGAACTGGAAATACCAGGGTCCTAGCGGCCCCATGACCTAGGCCCTTCACCTACAAGGGAAGCTGGAATGAGCATTGGCATTCCAGTTACTGTCACGAGTAGGCAGGTATAGGCAGCTGTTGGTGGTAAAGAAATCCTTTACAGATAGTTTAGCAGAAGTTAGAGGTAACTGCAACTTATTAATCATTTTCTGTTTTGTTTTGTTTTTTGCTAGTTTGTTTTTTCCTGGGGCTTGGACTCAGGGCCTGAGTGCTGTCCCTGGCTTCTTTTTGCTCAAGGCTAGCACTCTACCATTTGACCCATAGCACCACTTCCGGCTTTTTCTATATATGTGGTGCTGAGGAATCGAACCCAGGGCTTCATGTAGATGAGATGAGCACTTTACCACTAGGCCATAGTACCAGCCCCTTACTAATCATTTTGATCTTTATGTAAATGGGGTCCATAATAACTTGGGGATATTTAAACAAATTGGGGACTTAAAAAGTTACCCAGTCTTAGCTTATTTTCCTTTCCTTCTCCTGGTAATTAGTTTGTTACTTTTAAAAGCCATTCCTCTGCTTTGAGAGAACTTGGTAGCAATGACATAAATAACTTACAGTCTCAGAACATGCACAGTGCTGTCTGAAGCTTGCCACACATACCCATGTTATGTGAAACAGCACTTCCTGGTTGGCTGTAGGTTGAGTGACCTGGAAAACCCATCCCGCTCTTGCTACTTCCTCCTCTTGACTCAGCATGAGTCATCTTTATTTATTTTGCTATAAAGTACTATACAAGGTCCAGTGTACATCTTAGATGTCTGGCATGTCACTGTGTCTGTGAGGAAGGTTTTATAGACTCCTTTGGATCATTAAAAATAGTCTTGTCATAATTCCCACCCTTTAACAGACTAAGTGGGAGTTCAGACTTGCCAATTCATACTGAAAACAGCATAATGGAAAGGTCTGACCAAAGGTTACATGGGTAACTTGAAGTAAATTAAAAAAGGAAAATGGAGGTTAACTGCTTCCTGTATGGCTAATTGGCTTTGCCTTTAGTATCTGTTAGATTTAATATTCCGCACACTTATCCTTGAGTTTGTCTAAGGGAAATTTTAAAATGTTCTTGGGAGTAGCTGAGCACTGGTGACTCATGCCTATAATCCTAGCTACTGAGGAGGCTGAGATCTAAGGATTGCCATTCAAAGCCAGTTCTGGCAAGAAAGTCTGTGACTCTTATCACCACTTAGCCACCAAAAAGACAGAAGTAGCGCTATGGCTTCAATGATAGAGCACTAGCTTCTTTGAGCAAAAAAGCTCAGGGACAGTGCCTAGGTCCTAATAAGTTCAAGCCCCAAGAGGAGCACACAAGCATACACACTGACACACACACACACACACACACACACACTTACCACTTTTAGATGTTATCTGAACCTGATGTCTGTGACTAGCTTTGTCTGTGACTGGGCTGAGTAGAAGCATCCTGTAGTTATGACCCATTTCTCCCCTTCACTTAGGAGTAGTACTACTGATAGTCAGGCTCTTCTTTCCCCTGCTTCTTTCTTTGTATAAATGGACCTTCCAAACAAATACTATAACACAGAAGAAAATGTGGAGTAAAGCCAATGATACTTTTATGTAAATACATAATACAGGTAAATAGCTTCAAATAAATACTATCATATAGACAGAAATGTGGAGTCCAGTCCAGCTAATGATATTTTTATGTAGTAATAAGTACAGGTAAGTAGCTTCAAATATATGAGCAAGATGCACAATTCACAATAGCCAAAATATGGAAGCAACCCAGATGCCCCACTATAGATGAATACATCTAAAAAATGTAGTGCCTGTACACAATGGAATACTACATAGCAATTAGAAGTGATAAAATATTGGTATTCGCAGGGAAATGGTCAGAGCTTGAACAAATAATGTTGAGCGAGACAAGCCTAGAACACAGAGAACAAAGGCTCATTGTCTCCTTGATATATGACTGTTGGGGGCAGGGGGAAGGACAGTAGAGACCAGGTCTACAAAATAACAAACTTCTTTTCAAATGGTATTTCCACATGTTTGGGTCAGTGACTTTACATTATGTATCCAAAACCAAACAACTACTAAACAAACATAAAAAGGTCTAGGATAGACCTATCAGAGGATCACAGTAGCTCAACAACTATGTACACATGATTATATAAGATGAGGATAAGCAAAAAGAACTCTGAGAGAAGAACAGAGGAGGATTCTATTGTTGTCATTATGTTTAATGGTGAATTTCCTTTGGCGTACCCCACATAGTTACTGTATATGAATTTGGTACACTGGGTATTGTATATATGCTTACCTGAACTAAGGAAGAGAAAGAAAAATAAGGGAGGGTGTAACAAATATGGCAAGAAATGTACTGACTACCTTATTATGTAACTGTACCTCTCTGCACATTACCTTGTCAATAAAATTTAATTAAAATATATATATGAGCAAGAGAAGACACCCTTGTACTTACTGTGCTGGTTTTAGTGGCCTTGTTTTTCTGTTTTTGTTTTTGTTTCTTTTGCCAGTCCTGGGGTTTGGACTCAGGACCTGAGCACTGTCCCTGGCTCAAGGCTTGAGCCATAGCGCCACTTCTGGCTTTTTCTATATATGTGATGCTCAGGAATCGAACCCAGGGCTTCATGTATGCAAGGCAAGCACCCTACCACTAAGCCATATTCCAAGCCCTCCCCCTTGTTTATTTTTTATATATGATTTTCTTATTATTGATAAGGTATTATACAGAAGGTTGCCATTTCATAAGTCAAGTAATAAATACATTTCTTTATTGGACAGTGTCACCCCTTCCTTTGCTTTCCCCAAGTCCGCTCCCCAGCCCCCAGCCCTGCCCACATTGTTCATTTACTTACTATTTATTTCTCATTTGGGGCTTTCTCCTCAGAGCCAAGCAGTAGATCCAGAACAGTTCTCAAGTCAGGAGTCCAACCTCATGCTGGAGCAGAAGGCCCCTGTTTTCCCACAGCAGTACGCATCTCAGGCCCAAATGGCCCAGAGCAGCTATACTCCCATGCAAGATGCAAATTTCCACACCATGGGACAGAGGCCTAGTTACGCTGCACTCCGGATGCAGCCCAGACCAGGCCTCAGGCCCACAGGCCTAGTGCAGAACCAGCCAAATCAACTGAGACTACAGCTTCAGCACCGCCTCCAAGCACAGCAGGTTTGTTCTGTGAGATCTTCAGTGTTGGGGTGGTGGTGGGAACCCAGGAAGATTAGTGGTATATACAACAGTATGCTGGTACTGGGTCGGCCAGGGAAGTTACTGGAAAAAGTGGATGTAAAGTAAAATATTTTCTGTTTAAAAAAGATATTGATTCCTATGTGTCTTGTGTTTAGAATCGCCAGCCACTTATGAATCAAATCAGCAATGTTTCAAATGTGAACTTAACTCTGAGACCTGGGGTACCAACACAGGTAAGAGAGCAATCCAGCCATCTGCTTCACTATGTCCAGTTAGCTTCTGTTGTCATTTCTTCCTCACTCATATGAGTCAGGTTAGGGGCTAGAATGGCCATACAAACCACATCAACATACTGGTTCTACACTGTATCTGTTGATACTGTCAACTTTTTTAATTTCTTCTAGGTATAGCTATTTTTATTGCCGGGTACAATAGATTCTTAGTATTCAAGTAACTTTATGTAATATGAATACATAATGTTGCTGCCAGCACTAAGTGAGAGAGTGCTAAGCCATTGCTCTGGGAGGAGCACAGGCTTTGGATCCTGCAAAACTATGGCCACATTGTCCTATTGTGCTTAGTGACCACTTAAACGGTAAAATCACCAATAGAAAGGCATTGCCTCATTCAACCTTATCGGGTAATGTACACATTGGGCATCTGAAATTCTTTGCCATTGTTCTTGGGCCCATGCATGACTATAATGGAGCCATAAGCTCTGATTTCAGGGTTACAATTGAATTTTATTGAGCAAGTATCCTTATAAAAGTCACAAATGACAAAGGTTTAACTATGTCCTCCTAGGACACATAAACAGGTACATCCCTCTTACTAGTACTTTCCCTTCATCCATTCATGTGTGCCTCCTCTCCTTCTTTCTTACTCTTTTTTTTTTTTTTTTTTTTTTTTTTGGCCAGTCCTGGGCCTTGGACTCAGGGCCTGAGCACTGTCCCTGGCTTCTTCCCGCTCAAGGCTAGCACTCTGCCTCTTGAGCCACAGCGCCGCTTCTGGCCGTTTTCTGTATATGTGGTGCTGGGGAATCGAACCTAGGGCCTCGTGTATCCGAGGCAGGCACTCTTGCCACTAGGCTATATCCCCAGCCCCTTCTTTCTTACTCTTATCCTGTCTGTCTTCTTGTGCTTCTGTTCTTTATACCCCCTAAAGCCTTTCCGAGAGTATCATTTCACCTTTTGGCACAAAGACTTTAACAAGACTCTAAACTACCAGTCTTCTGATGGGCATGATGGCATACTCTATAATCACAGCACCTAAGCGTTGGGAGACAGGAGTTTTGCAACTTTTGAGACTAGGCTACATAACAAGACCTTGTTCCCCCCAAAAAAAACAAAATCTTCCTGTAAAAAAACACTGTGGGGCTTAGTGGTAGAGCGCTTGCCTTGCATGCACAAAGACCTGGGTTTGATTCCTCAGTAACACATAAACCAAAAAGGCCGGAAATGGCTCTGTTGCTTAAGTGAGGTAGAGTGCTGGCCTTGAGCAAAAGAAGCTCAGGGACGGTTCTGAGGCGCTGAGTTTAAGCCCAAAGACTGGCAAAAAGAGAGAGTGGGAAAGAGGGAGGGAGGGAGGGAGGAAGGGAAAGAAGGAAGGAAGGAAGGAAGGTTGGTTCTTTTGAAATCCTTTAGTTACCTGTGCCCTCACAATATGAGTAAATGGATATTATCAGGACTTCAGAATCATTGTATATATAGAAATTAGCTCATGTACTTAATCAGCAGTTTTTCAATTCTACAGTCTCTCCTTCCTATGGAATTTTATTTTCTAAGTAATTATAGATGAGACAGTGTCATTTGTTTCTTTTTTTAATCTGTGTCTACTCCATTGTTTTTCTCTGTGTATTAACCTTGATTTAGGCACCTATTAATGCACAGATGCTGGCCCAGAGACAGAGGGAAATCCTGAACCAGCATCTTCGACAGAGACAAATGCATCAGCAACAGCAGGTTCAGCAACGAACTTTGATGATGAGAGGACAAGGGTTGAATATGACACCAAACATGGTGGCTCCTAGTGGTCTACCAGCAACCATGAGCAATCCCCGGCTTCCCCAGGCAAATGCCCAGCAGTTTCCATTTCCTCCAAACTACGGTACTGGATTCACATCCCCACCACCTTTCACCAGTCCTTTCTCCCCAGTGTCCCCCAGTCATGGGTCACAGCTCCTCTCTCACAGCTCTTTGCATGGCTCCCAGATGAATCTGGCTAACCAGGGAATGATAGGAAACCTGGGAGGACAGTTGGGGCCTGGCAGGAGTCCCCAAGTCCAGCACAGTACCTTCCAGGCTCTCAGCTCAGGTACCTCCTTTTCTCTGAGTGCAGGTCTTACTTTAAGAATGACCGAAGTAAGTGTGTATGTGTAGGGTGTATGTGTCTGTCTGTCAGGCGTGTGAATGTGTATGAGTGTATCTGTTCTTGTCAATGCCTGTGAACACAGTGTACCTATATTTCCATTTATATTTGAATGCCTCTGAGACTGACTCAAACAAATCAATAGATAAAATACAAAATGTTGAACAACATAATAAACTTACATATAATAGCTAATCTAAAGCTTTTGAAAAATTAGATTTTAAGGATTATATTATCAAGAGATAATTCTTGAGAAATACTATATGGAATCCATAATGAGAGACCTCTTAGTTTTCTTCATATTGATTTGTTCTTTAGTGTCAGTCTTAAGAAATATAATGTCATGAATGAACATTAAGATTTGTATACATGTGGCGTTCACTTAATAATTGAATTTTGATAGATGTAAATGCTTACATTAATATTAGTATTCAAAATGTCTTTCCCTAACCATTGTTGGAATTATCTATATCTATATATAGCCAGTAATGACTTTATGTTGCCTAAATTCTAGTCTCCTAATTCTTTAAAGAAACAAAGGTAATGTATAGCATATAATAGTAGTGTATGGGCCTTAAACTTCTATAAGGAATTTAAGTATTAATTACACATGTGAGTTTTACAAATCTTAAACAAAAATGAACTTAATGTACATCTCTGAAATACTCAGAAGATGTTGCCTGCCTTCCCAATTTTCTTTTGGGATTTTTTTTTTTTTTTTTTTTTTTGGTGCGAGTAACTGGAGCTTATGGAGGGCCTCAAGCACATGGCGCAGGACTCTGCTACTTGAGCCATGCCTCCAGTTCTAGATTTTTGCTGGCTAATTGAGGATAGGAGTCTTGAGAACTTTTCTGCCTTAGCTGAGTCTGTACCTTGGTCCTCAGATCTCAGCTTCCTGAGTAGCTAGAATTGTAGGTGTGAGCCCCCAGCATACAGCCTATTTTTGATGACTTAGTAAATTCTGCTGAAAGTCCTTCCTTTCCATTTAATATAAATTCCATTTTCTTTGAGAATGAACAAGAAACATACTGTACTTTTTTTACCCTTTATTGCTAACCTTGGGTTGTGCTAACGGTGCCATAGAGTTGAAACAAGCCAAACATGGGTACAATTACTTTTTTTTAATGCTTCCATCGTATCATGAAATGACTTAATTTAAATTAAAAACTATTTGTGTGTTGATTTTATTTTTTGGCCATCCTAGGGTTTGAACTCAGCTCCACAGGCACTCTGTGCTTGAATCATACCCCAAGTCCCATATGTTCACTATTGATGTATAGTGGAATATTAATTTAACTCGATCTAATCAATACAGTTGAAGTAACTTAAGGACTGATTATTGGGTTTAAGGAAGGAATACTATTTTCTTTCTGTAACTCTGGCCATGACTCTACAGGCCCCTCAAACTGGAGGTATGGAGTATGAAAATGTTTTCACAAAGTAGGGAGACCTTTTTTTCTTTGTGCATTTTGATCAGAGCTCAAGATCATTTTCAAAATGTACATAATTAATCAGCATACGATTATGTATTTGAAAGTTTCTTTGTGTAATTTGGAATGCTCTCTTTTTCCCCCCCGCTAGTCTCCACAATGAAACTAATGATCTCTGGGTTTCTGTTGTGTTTTTTTAAGGAATAAGTCAGCAACCTGACCCTGGCTTCACTGGGGCCACGACTCCCCAGAGTCCTCTAATGTCACCCAGAATGGCACATACCCAGAGCCCCATGATGCAGCAGTCTCAGGCCAACCCCGCCTATCAGGCCCCCTCAGACATGAATGGATGGGCACAAGGGAACATGAGTGGAAACAGGTAACACCGCCTCGTTATGTCCTTCAGATACAAAGGATAAGGAAACCTTCTATAGATTACCCTCTCGTTTTATCTGCATTTTTAAAAAATATACCTGCTCAAGAAGGGTAATACCAAATGAACTGCTATATAAGTCAGTTTACTCTTCTGAGAAGAAAGTACCAGAGAGTTACAAAAACTGCTTTAGCAAAGCACTTCTCCTTTAGGAGTAAAAGTTGCAATCTAAACAGATGCTCCCACACCCATTTATCATAGAACTGCTGTAGAAGGCAAGTGGCCTAGACATCCCCTATCAGGACCATGATAAGACAAGCACAAGGTCCCTCTGATGCTACCAGGACAGTGGGTAATATACATGGACTATCTAGTGATGTAGGAGCTAGATAGTTTGACTCCCTTGCAGCCTTCTGGAGCACTACCTCTCCTGTTATAGACCTCACCACCCCCACCATCTGTTGCATGCCCCCTAAATGCCCTCCCCCCCAGTTCATTTAACTCACTGTAGATACATCCCTGAGAAATAAGTGCTCAGAGATGGCTGCCTCTGTTTGCTGCCAGCTGCTAACATTTTATTTCATCTTTCTGCTCTGTTCTAGCATGTTTTCACAACAGTCCCCACCACACTTCGGGCAGCAAGCAAACACCAGCATGTACAATAACAATATGAACATCAATGTCTCCATGGCGACCAACACAGGTGGCATGAGCAACATGAACCAGATGACAGGACAGATCAGCATGACCTCAGTGACCTCCGTGCCTACGTCAGGGCTGTCCTCCATGGGTCCCGAGCAGGTGAGCACCAGGGAGAAGTAGCTAGGTGTCTACTAACCGTAGCTATCTGTTTCTGCACTAGCTGTATTTTCACACATTCCTAGTGTCTGCCCTCAACTCCCACTTATGCTTTGAAGGTTTTTTCACCATATTTTTACCTTTGTTTAATGAGGTTAATAGAAATACTTTATTTTATTTTTTTGTCAGTCATGGGGCTTGAACTCTGGGCCGGGGTGCTATCCCTGAGCTCTTTTGCTCAAGGCTAGTGCTCTGCCACTTGAGCCACAGCACCACTTCTGGTTTTCTGGTAGTTAATTGGAGATGTGAGTCTCACAGACTTTCCTACCTGAGCTGGCTTTGAACCATGATCCTCAGATCTCAGCCTCCTGAGTAGCCAGGATTATAGGCATGAGCCACAAGCACCTGGCAGAAATAGTTACTAACAGTGAGATAAGTATGGCAGAATCCCTGTCAGACAATTTTTTGATGTTTTTTTTACATCATATACATTTTTCTTTTATTTAAGGAATTTAACTATATTAAATGAATCTCTAAAACTGAGGAATTTATATTTCTATGGATTTGGGGGGGTATAGATTAAGAACTTCCATTTTTCTTTTTCATTTTTAAATGTAAAACCAGATTTTAATAAAAAGCAAAACTATCTGCTTCCGACTAGTGGCTTAAAATGAGAATGACACTAATCATCCAAAAACTATTCCTTTTGAGGTCAAGGGATACAGTACAATGGTACGATACTTTCCTGGCATGTTCAAGGTTCCTGGACAATCTCTAACCAAAGATAAAAAGTTCTTTTTACTAATAGAAATAATTCTGTCCCTAAGCATGCACCAGCTTCACTAGGTAACAAAGAGATAGTACGTTAACAGGCTACAATTTAAACACTGGCTGGCTCAGAGGTAAAGCTATATAGATTAGTAATTTTAACATGGTATTACAGAAGATTCTTGGAAGGACTCAAAAATACTGATAGGTGACTGCTCAACCTCAGTAGTTTCTTCAAAGTAAAAATGGTGGTAAGGATCCTGAATCTTGTTTCTTACTTGGGAGAAACTGAGACACGAGAAGTTTAAATGACACCAGTAAGTTTTTGGCATCCCCATGAATTTCAGTTTAGAATGTGATTTTGAGAATGGACAATTGAGATTTGAGTAGTTGTGTAATTCTAATATTAGTAAACCCTAGTTTTGTGAAAAGTTTCTAACTGCTACAGTGTTTTTTCTTGTTCTATAAAATGATTATTTTGCAAGGTTTTTATGGGAAAATTAAAGCTCTTTACTATAAGACTGTGTGCTTATAGTAATAACTGTATGTCTGTTGTAAGTCATTGGTCTAATTTGAATCAGCCAAAAAGTTATCAGGTTATACCATGAATATGTTTACGTTATCTCTGAATTTGATTTCTGTACAGATGCAAATAAAATACTTTTGAAGGCAGCTAGTATATTTTCATGTTCTCTATACTCTCCCCAAAATACATACATGGGAGAATAGGGTAAAGCCATTTTTGTGTGGTCTCTTTTCCTCAGTATTATACCTCAAAGAGGTATAAAACAAAGAGGAAGACTGGGAATATGGCCTAGTGGTAGAGTGCTTGCCTCATATACATGAAGCTCCAGGTTCAGTTCCTCAGCACCACATATATAGAAAAGGCCAGAAGTAGCGCTGTGGCTCAAGAGGTGGAGTGCTAGCCTTGAGCAAAAAGAAGCCAAGGACATTGCTCTGACTGAGTCCCAAGCTCAGGGACTGGCAAAAAAAACAACAACAAAAAAAAAAAAAAAAAAAGAGGAGGAAGGTCAGTGGTCAGCTTTTTTTTTTTTTTTTTTTTTTTTGCCAATCCCCTTAGGGCTTGGACTCAAGGCCTGAGCACTGTCCCTGGCTTCTTTTTGCTCAAGGCTAACACTCTAACACTTGAGCCACAGCGCCACTTCTGGCCTTTTCTGTATATGTGGTTCTGAGGCATCAAACCCACAGCTTCATGTATGCAAGGCAAGCACTTTACCACTAGGCCATACTCCCAGCCCTAGTGGTCAGCTTTTTTATGTATACTTTGGATGCCCTACTGTCCTGTCTTTTTGCCCTCAGGTTAATGATCCTGCTCTGAGGGGAGGCAGCCTTTTCCCAAACCAGCTGCCTGGAATGGATATGATTAAGCAGGAAGGAGATGCATCACGGGTAAGCAACTGCCGATGAGCAGGTGAACAGAGACATGAAAATAAGGGGGGTTTTGTTGGGGTTTTTGTTTGGATTTTTTTTTTTTTTCCATAGCTGAGGACTGAACTCGGGGCCTTGCACTTGCCAGGCAAGTACTCTTCCACTGAGCCAAATCTCCAGCTCCAAAAATGAGTATTTTATAGGCTGAAATTGGCATAGGTATGTTATCAACTAGTAAGGTAGAGGCAATTAGAAAATTGCTTCTGATTTCATTTAGCATACAATGCTCTGGTATGAATATTTTAATTGAGCCTATGGTAGTGTATAAACTTAGTTTTGCACTGAAATGATTGTATAACCAAATGATAAAATAGCAAGAATTAGTCATTTAGGACAAAATTTTAGTTAGTATTTCCTTTTCTGAATGATAATAAATGTTTAGGAAGATAAAGAATTAAGCAAATTTATTTGCTCCCTCTTAATTCTTAGTGTTTTTGTTTCATTGTGTTTCACCAGCAATCTTGTGTCTTGCTTATATCATTTGCTTATTACACTTGAAACATTTCAAGAAGAGTTATATTTCCATGGTCAAAGCATGTGTCCGAATTGTAGGAGAATGAGTAATTAGTACCTGCCTGAAGCGTGTGCCTGGCACAGATGTTCAAGCAGCTCAGCACACAAGTAACTGGGCCTACACAGTCCACTTTAGAGAAGCGATCAAACCCTCAGCAGTAGAGAACACTCTTAGAACTCTATCCAAAGTAAAACAAACCTGGACAGGGTAGAGGCACCAGCAGAGAGACGAGGGAAGGCTAAAGGAAGAATGTGAATGGGGATGAATATGATCGATGTAGTTTGTTTCCGTGCATGAAAATAGTAGAGAATTGAGAAAATGACAGATAGATGGGGGAAGTTAATAATGATACATTGTTTAAATGAGTGGAAATGTCACAATGAAATAATGAAGTCCTCCTTATACAACTAATGTGTTAATTTTTTTTAAGCCAGACACCTGTGGCACACACTTGTAATTCTAGCTATTCCAGAGGCTGAAATCTGGAGGTTTGCAGTTTGAAGACCGGTCAGGCAGAAAAGTCCATGCGATTCTTTTTTTTTTTTTTTTTTTTTTGCCAGTCCTGGGGTTTGGGACTCGGGGCCTAAGCACTGTCCCTGGCTTCTTTTGCTCAAGGCTAGCACTCTACCACTTGAGCCACAGAGCCACTTCTGGCTTTTTCTGTTTATGTAGTGCTGAGGAATCAAACCCAGGGCTTCATATGCTAGGCAAGCACTCGACCACTAAGCCACATTCCCAGCCCCATCCATGAGATTCTTTATCTCCAGCTAATTACCCTAAAAAGGCTAGAAGTAGAGCTGTGGCTTAATTGGTAGGACACTAGCCTTGCAGAAGCTCATGGAAGTGTCCAAGCCCTGAGTTCAAGCCACAAGACTGGTGCCAAAATATATATATAAATAAATAAACTTATCCAATGGAGAAACATAAAGTTGATATTGAATTGCCTCAAAAAAAGTGTCTCTTAGATGGTCTTATTAATAATACTAGCAGTCACACTTAGAAAGTCAATGTAAATTTGATCCATATTTTAATATAATTTTCTCCATGCGGCTTCATGTGGTTCTTAATTTTTTATTAACATATTTTACCAAACAATAAGTTTCATTGTGACATTTTCCTTCATGTATACCATGTACATTGATGAGATTTCACCCCTCTACTCCCTGATATTGCCCCTTTGTCACTAGTCCTTTTCTTTTCCCCCAAATAGTCGTGTGTGTGTCTGTATGTAAAATGTATATACATATTTAAATCTAGATTCCAATATGAGAGAAAACATTCATCTTCCTGAGTTATACCTGTTCTGCAGTTTTCAGTTCTATCCATTTTTCTACAGTGATGATGATCTTACAATTCTTGGAATAAAACCTCATTGTGTATAGATTCCACATTTTCTTATCTGTTGATAGGCACATAGGTTAATTCTGTAACTTGGGTATTGTCAGTAGTATTGCAGTAAACACAGTTGTACATTCACCTTTCATATTTCGATTTTTTATATACCAGTGTGTGATATTTCTGTTTTTAGTTTTTGAGGAAATTCTGTGCTGATTTCCGTTGTGATTGCACTAGTTTTTATTCCCAGAAACCGTATATAAGGGTTTCTTTTCTTCATATCCTTGCCACCATTTGTTGTTTGCAGGGGAGGGGTTGATGGCCATTCTGCCTGAGGTGAGAGGGAATCTCAATATCTTTTTTATTTGTGTTTCCCTAATGGCTAAGATATGGAACATTTATTTGTCTTTTTTTTTTAATATAGAAGACCTAGATTTATTTGTTAAACTATTACAAAGACAAAACAATTACCATGGGAAGGACTTTGAGGACATCATCGCAGTTCATTTGATCTGTTATAGAACCTAAGAGAGTGGAAATTCAAGGCTATAACCTAAGAGGCCAGAGCAGAGCAGATGGTAAAACAGGGCAGAAGCTAGCCACTGTGTCAGTGGTGGGATTCAGTTGGGGTTTTCCAGAGATACCAGCAAGGCCTGAATTCATTCATCTGGGCTTGGAATTAGTAAGACTCATGTCCATGTGGAACACAACAGAGGCTTAATTCCTCTGTGGTCTTGGCCTTGTCTCTTAAGGGTAAATCCTTACGTACCAGAGAGGCATTTCAGCTTCAGACGCTCTCTTGCAAACCCCACCCTTGTCTACTCACACCCCAAGCTCCAGTGGGTTTCACCAGAGTCCCGCTAGTGGTCAGAGAAGGGCAGCAAAGGCAGGAAGTAGTGGCCTACTCAGGTAAGACCAGACACAGAAAGTTTGGGGTAAGTGATAAACTACAAGCAACCCCTTGGTTAAGTTAATTCACCTTTATTAATAAAGGTCATAATTTCTTCTGCTGGTGACAACCTGCTGCCTGCCTCAGTATCATTGTCTTGAGAAAGAACTGGTTCAAGTGAATTTTGAAGGAAAGAAAGCTTTTCACCAGCCCCACTCCACAGTGGAAGAGGTACCGAGTTCCCTCCTACAGTTCCAAGCAGAATCTTAAAGAAGATTAAAGCCCTTTCGGTGATCAACATCTGCATCCTCAAACTGTCCAGCAACTATTGGTGTGGTATCCACCTCCATGCCATCTTCATAATCTCTTATTGAATCTTCTGTCCGGACTCCAGCCATGTTATACTGACTGCTCACAGACTAAGAGAGCATTCCTTCTAATGGGATAATCCTTCTTCATAGGTATAAAATGTAGGGATATCCCCCTGTCCTTGTTCGTGTGCCTCCACATCATACGCTTCTTCGTCATAAGCATCCGTGTCAGCATCCGAGTCTTCATCCTCGCGGTCAGGGTGCAGGGCTTGGCACTCACACATCGTCGTGAACAGCTCCTCCAATGCTGATTTAGCACTAGGCACAAATCTAAATTCAGTCATAGGTTCCACATCATCATCACTATCTTATTCATCAGAAAGAGATTCTCATGATTCTTCTTCCCATTTGGCATTCACCATAACATACAAGTGTCTTGAGGATAGCCATTTAGATCCCTGGAGACCGCATGTAAGCTAATGGTGGGGTATTCCAGTGAGAATCCTAATCCAGAACCATCTAACCAAGACAGGCGGCTCTTGGCGATGTAGAGGGTGTCGGTGCCCAGGCCCTTGCCGTTCAGCATGGCCTCGGTGTCTGGCTGCTGCTGCTGGGGGCTCTGGCGGCGGGAAGCTTTTGAGGAAGCTCATGGCGGCCGGGAGCGCACACACACCTTACTTGTCTTTTTACTGGTCACTTGTACTACTTCTTTTGAAGTAGTCTGAACTATCCAATTCATTTGCTTGTTAATTGGTTGAGTTATTGGGGGCAGGGTTGATTTTTTAATTTGGTGTGTCATTTGTCAATTCTTGCTCATTTCCTGAGCTTGTGGAATCTATATCTTGAAGTGTTTCCCCCTATTATTTCCTGCTGGTTTTCTAGTAGTCTCAGAATTTCAGATCCTACATTAAGATCTTTGGTCTATTTTTAATTGATTTTTGTGCAGTGTGAGAGATAGGGCTCTAAGGCCACTCTTCTACATGTGGTTATGGAATTTTTCCAGTACATTTTTCAATACCTTTTCTCCAGTATATTTTCAGCACCTTTGTTGGGAATTGGATGGTGTTAGCTGCATGAATTTATTTCTTTGTCCTCTGTTTATTTTACTGGCCTATATGTCTGTTTTTGTTACCAGACTGTGCTATTTTTGTTCCTATAGCTCTGTAGTATAATTTAAATAAGATATTGTAATACCTTCAGCACTGCCCTTTTGATCGAATTTCTTTGACTTTTTAGAGTTCTTTGTGTTTCCGTATAAATTTTCTATTTCTCTAAAGAATTCCATTGGAGTTTTGATGGGAAATAGCAGTGAATCTATAGGTTGCTTCCTGTAATATAGCCATTTTCACACTATGAATTCGTACCGGAATATGAGCAGTTCTTCCACCTTCTAATGACTTTTTCTTTGATGTTCATAATTCTTGTAGTTAGATAGCTCTTAACTCCCTGGTTAGGTATATTCCTAGGCCCTTTGTTTTTTCCCTTATTTATTGTCAAAGTGATGTACGGAGAGGTTACAGTTTCATACGTTAGGCCTTGGGTACATTTCTTGTACTGTTTGTTACCTCCTCCTTCATTCCCCCTTCTCCCCTCCCCCTTTCCCTCTCCCCCCATGAGTTGTTCAGTTGGTTTACACCAGTTTTACAAGTATTGCTTTTGTGGTCGTTTGTCTTTTTATCCTTTGTCTCTCGATTTTTATATTCCCTTTCACTTTCCTAGTTCTAATACCAGTATATACAGTTTCCAATCTACTCAGATAAGATACAGTGATGGTACTGGTACAGGAAGGGGGATATAAGAGGATCATCAACAATAGAAGCTACGGTTTCACATGGCATGTTGAAAGTAATTACAACAGTGATATAACAGTCGTTTCCATAACATGGAGTTTATTTCACTTAGCATTATCTTATGCATTCATAAGGGCATAGCTATTAGGCTCTTATGATCCTCTGCTGTGAGTAGCCTAAACCTGTGCTTATTATTATGAGGGAGACCATAGAGTCCATGTTTCTTTGGGTCTGGCTCACTTCACTTAGTATAATTTTTTCCAAGTCCTTCCATTTCCTCACGAATGGGGCAATGTCATTCTTTCTGATAGTGGCATAAAATTCCATTGTGTATATGTACCACATTTTCCTGATCCATATGTCTACTAAGGGACATCTGGGTTGGTTCCATATTTTACCTATGACAAATTGTGCTGCAATGAACATTATTGTACTGGTGGCTTTAGTGTGTTCTTGTTTGTGGTCTTTTGGGTAGATCCTAGGCACTTTTTTAGAGCTATTATGAATGGTACTATTTTCCTGATTTCTTTCTCTGTTCACTACTTGTATCTTAAAAAGCTACTAATTCATACATGTTAGTTGTATATTCTGCTATTTTGCCAAAGATACTTAATCAGATTTGAGATCTCAAGTGGAGATTATAGTCATTTAAGTATAGGACCATCTCTGCAAATAGGGATAACTTGACAAACTTTGTTTCTCTATTATTATTCTTGCCTTACTGCTCTGGCTGAGAATTGAACATTTTATTGACTAAGAATAGAGTCAGGTGAATTTCTTATGGGCAGCAAATAATTAAAATTTGGTGGTGTTGATGATGTTTTGGTGGTAATACTGGGGCTTGAACTCAGGGTCTGGGTGCTGTCCTTGAGCTTATTTCTCTCAAAGCAGCTCCACTCCTTAAGACACTCGTTCACTTCTAGTTTTTTGCTGGCTAACCGGAGATAAGAGTCTCTTGGATTTATCTGTCCAAGATGGCTTCTGGACCATTGGATCTTAATCTCCTGAATATCTAAGATTACAGGTATTAGCAACTGGTCTCTGGCTGGATCTTGTTTCTTTAAAACCACTCACCTAATTCATCTTTTAATTAGAGATTTCAGACTTTTAAGCCTGTAGTCCTAGCTACTCTGGATGCTGAGATCTAAGGGTCTGCCCAGGCAGACAGCACCTCCCTAAGACTTTTTTTTTAATTTATCTTATTGTCAAGGTGATATACAGAGGGGGTACAGTTACCCATGTAAAGTAGTGAGTACATTTCTTGTCAAACTTGTTGCCTCCTCCATCATTTTTCTTCTGTTTGTCTTCCCTCCTCCCCATCCTCCTCCTGAGTTGTATAGTTAATTTCCAGCATAATGTCTTGTGAGTATTGATGTTGCATTGGTTCGCCTTTTATCCTTTGTCTCACCATTTTGATGTTCCCCTTCCCTTCCCTAATTCAGATAAATGTATATATAATACCCAGGGTACAAATATCAAATACAGTGACAACAGGGGATAAACTGTGGGGAAGAAAAAAGAAATAATTTCTTATAGCACATTAAAAATAATATCAGTGAAAAACCTTGTTGCCAAATCTTGAAGAAATGCTCAACATCTCTGGCCATAAAAGAAATGCAAGTCAAAACAACATTGAGATTCCACCTCACCCTAGTAAGAATGGCCATTATCAAGAAAACTAACAACAACAAATGCTGGCAAGGATGTGGCCAAAAAGGAACCCTACTATGCTGGCTTAGTTAGTCATAAATTACTTTTGATTATGCCTATCATGGAAGGTTTTTCTTCAATTTAAAGAATAACTTCTGGGGCTGGGATTCTGGCTTAGTGGTAGAGTGCTTGCCTTGCATGCATGAAGCCCTGGGTTCGATTCCTCAGTACCACATACACAGAAAAAGCTGGAAGTGGCTCTGTGGCTCAAGTGGTAGAGCCCTAGACTTGAGCAAAAGAAGCTTGGGGACAGTGTGCAGGCCTTGAGTTTAAGGCCAAGGACTGGCAAAAAATAAACAAAGAATAACTTTTCTGAATATAGTAATCTTGGTTGGCAGTAGTTTTGTTGTTGTTGTTGTTCTTGGGGATTTCTTTTCAGGGTTTGAATTATATCATTTCTACCTTTGTGACTCTTGTTAAATTTGTCTTTGAACATAACTTGGCACATAACCAGCACCAGTCTTGAGCATTCTTTATTTATTATTTGGTTATAATAACACATGGAGTTGTTCTTTTCTGATCACGCCTGTTTGGAGTCCATATTCTCCTTAGATTTACATTTCAACAATTTTATTATCTTTGGATTTGGTTATTGAGAAGTCATCAACTCTTGGAAATGTCATGTTGCCTTGCTTTTTTCAGTTGTTTGTGTATTTCTAAGTTGTGATTTGTGCATCTTCTAGTTTTATTGGGGGGTTTCTTGGTGAGCAACCTCCTTTTGAGGATGCAACCAATCAAGTTTTATATTGGTTAGATAGGCCTCACAAACTTGTTGCCCAGGCTGGCCTTGAACTGTGCTCCTCTGAGCTAACATTACAGGTTACATGGCTTTTTGGTTGTTTTGGTTTAGAGACAGAGCCTCCCTCAGCTCAGATCCTCTTGCCTCAGCCTTGAGAGCTGAGATTGTAATAAGCACCACCATGCCTGGCTCAAGAGGGGGCATTTTATAGGCAATAAATCTGTATATGTTTGGGGATAGATTAGGAAATAGCAGCTCTCCTGGGTTATATGCTGCAAAAAAAAAAAAAAGGGCATTTAGCAACTGTGTTCATCAATCATATTTGTGCAAAAAAATGAAATTTGATAAGGCTATGCTTGGTATGATAGCATGACTCAATACAACAGACTGGTAGTCCTTTTGCAGATTGTGTCCTGCAAGAGATTGCACAGGATCTGTTGTGCTGTCCTCATCCCTCTGTGAGAACAGCACCTCTGCTTCCCTATGTCAGTCATGTAAACTCAGACGAGGCCTTTCTGACTAGCATTGTGGGGCACACCTGGAAGTCAACTAGCTGGCCCCACCTGTTCTCAGTCTTGGGGCCACGTGTGGCTAAGATGGCGGCGCCTCACAACAACGCGCAGCTGCTACAAGTGTCTTTGGTTATAACCCGGAGGCGGTTCTGTGGGCTGTGACGCCCTGGCTCTTCCGCCCTTGATGGACAGCTCATGCCGCCCCTTCCTGCCAATCTTAGACCTGATTGGCTCCTGTGCCTTATATTAGTGGCATGTACTTCCCCGATAAACGAGATCTTGCACCGACTTGACTCCCAGGCCGTCTGATTGTCCTCAGGTGAGGGAGGGCTGGGTGCGGGCGGCCTCCTGACCCTTTCCTTGCTTGGCTCGTCCGGTCGGGGCGTGCCTTCCCCATCTCTCCCGCGGGCCGGGGGAGCGCGGGGGTCTAAAGACCCCTACAAGCATTATTTAGAACAATCGGGTCCTCAGATGTTTCTGTGCTGAGCTTTGTGATGCTTTCATCAGAAACTCAGATATTAGAATTAGAGGCATGCCTCAAGTGGTAGAGCTCCAGCCACACAAATGTGAGACCCCGAGTTCATATCCTAATACCAAAAAACAAACAAACAAAAACCCACTGTTTACAACTTTCTATGTATGTTTTCCTACAGAAATACTGCTGACCCTGAAGGTAGCTGGTTGATTCTTTCTTCAGCTGACCAGGCTCACTTGCTCAAAACACTTACCAGTCTGGAGAGCTGTGTCTCTTTGTTTTGACCCACCTGGCCTGTGGCCAGTTCTCCCAGAGCTTGATCAGCGGACAGCTGGGCCTCAGCCCCAGCATGGAGCATACTCTGGCTGCCACCATTGGAGAAGCCGCCTCTTCTCCTGACAGCCCGAAGTCGCGTCCAGACCGTCGCTCAGTCTGTTCACTGCATTCACCTTAGTGCAACTTAGATCTCTCCTGCAAAGTAAATGTTGACAAGCAAACTTCATCCTCATGTCAGATTGAATGTATTTATTGTATGTATTTAAGGAGAACCATGCTCTTGTTCTGTTCCTGTTCAGTTCCAGACACTGGTTTCTTGCTTTGTTTTCCCTGGCTAATCAAATTAGTCTAGTTCAGAATATTACAGTTTCATCTGGGGAAAAGAAAAGAATTCTTGCAAATAAAGTGAAAGGTCTCTGATTCTTAAGCCTGCATTTGGGAAGGCAGCAGAACAGACACATGGACAGCACTGGAGGTACAGAGTGCTCAATAAGAGAAAAACCAAGAGTCACAGTTGCACCTTTGCAGAAAGCTCTAAAGACCACATCACAGTTTCCACTTGCTGAACAGATGAAAAGGAGCCTACAAGAGGCTGCTGATATTAACAAGTATCTGTTCCATTGTTCTCATTGTTCAAAGCAAACTAGAGTTCCCTTTGCAATGATCTGACAGCTTTCCCTTTCCCTCATCCTGACCCTTCCCCTCTGCCTTCCCCGGCCCCCTACTTTCCATTTTTCAACATCATCTAAGCTACAGAAGCCAGGTAAGCCCTTCCGTAAATGTTTTGCTAGCTACTCATAAGTTGCTAACTATTGAATTTCAGAAAAAGCATTTACTGGCAAGGAGAGCAGCGAAATTAAGCCTTGGTTCCAATCAAGCTAAGGACACCTGCTTTGGAAGCATGATTATTCTGTTCCCAGCAGCTCTGGCCTCCAGAATGGGAGAAATTTCTTGTTTTTTGAAATTGACAGCAGATATCACAACAGATTCCACCTCTGGCATGTGTTTTTTATTTTGTTTTTTAGCAGTGCCGACTAAGCCGAAGTTTTGTAAGGTACACAAAATCCAATTTATATGTAAACAAGCAATAATTTAAGTTCTGAACTTAAGTGTTTTAATTGTATAATTTTTGTGAGGTATACATATTGTGGAATTGACTCAAAAATGAGGTACTTCAGTATTAAATTAGATACCTTCATAGCGATGTCTCCTAAAGGTGTTTTGTAAAGGATATCAATGCCTTGATTAGACCTAATTTGTAGATTTAAGACTTTTTATTTTCTAAACCTTGTGATTCTGCTCATAAATCATTTATCTAATCTATATGATATGCAGCCGCTGTAGGAACAAAATCTTGATTTTTGTATGTTTATATTCTTTCTTAATGAACCTTAGAAAGACTCCATGTGACTAAGCAGGCCACTTTTATGGTTGTTTTCTTGCCACTCTGCGGGGGATAGTCTTTTCTTACAGAGCTCAGTTTCAGACAACCACAATACTAAGAAACTGGTGACCTTTTTGAGCTATTGTCTCCGTAACCCTAGTAGACATACTTTCTTACCTAAATTTCACAATGATATCTTTTTGATGTCTAAAAAGCAGAGCATTTTATAATATCACATTAGCCAGGCTTTTTAGGAACAGACAGGTTTTTTTTTTTCCTTGAAATTTGTTTATTTGTGGCAGGGTAAAAAATATGTTCAAACTACCCCACTTATTTGTATTTATATCTCTATCTTCAAATTATGGGACTATGGGAAGAGATACAGCCCAAAGAGAAATGGTAAGTAGACAGTCAGAAAGTGTTGCTCCATATTTTAAAAAAATTCTAAAACTTTGCATTTCGATACTTTTTTCACCTTGAGAGGGACCTTGGAACTGGGAGGTGGCCTAAGAACAGCCCCGGCTCACTTGTCCCTTAAAAGGCTCTACTTTCCTTCACCGAACTGTTGGGTTGCCCAGCTGAGACGGCAAGACAAGCAGGTGTGGGCCCAAACTCCAGGCCTCCTCCAAGCCATGAGGCTCGCCTGGCCCACCAGGAACCGTGATCAGCTTATGTGTTGTTAGAAATATATGTGAGTTAGGGTGACTTTTAACTTCACTCAGCACAAAAGAGAAAATGGAATTTAAACCACTTACGTTGGATTTTGAGTCTTAAGCTCCTTTTCTCTGTAATTCACCCCAAAATATCCATATACCCCTCATTATTTATCCAGTGACCCTGTGTTGTAATGTCCACCCCCTATCAGACAAACCTGACATACAGTTTAGAACAATTCATGATCATATGTCTTGAAAGGGAAAGAGAATATAAATTCTCTATGGTTCAGATCAAGTAATGGATTTTTCGTTTTACATCTAATTAGGAAAAAAAAATCAGTGAAGTAATCCTCTGATCATATTGATCACTGTAGAAGCAAAAGCCAAATCAATTCCCTTGGTTATCAGTATTTCTCATGCTATACACAAGAAATTTGTTAGACTTGGTTTTTGTTTAATAGAAGAAATAATCAGTGTTTTACTTAATATTACTAAATGTGAAAACATAATGTGAAAGCATATACACATTAACTAGTTTATAAAATCCATTTAAGTGTTCATGTAGTGTAGTAAGGTTAAACAGTGAAGTGGGCGGTTTTACTACAATGAATTTGGCTGACTGGAAGATAAAAAGCCCCCTCCACCCACACACACGTGTATCTCTTATGGCCTGTACTAATTGAAAGCAATGTTTTTGCAGTTTATATAATGCAATTTTTAATCTCTGTTTAAAAATGGAGTTCATATAGGCTTAACACATGAACTGGGTGGCACAGATCCACTTGCAGAACCCAAAGATACACAATCAATTTTGAAATGCAACTTAAGCCATTAATTGTTGGTGTGAATTTAAAATTTTTCTAGTGTTTATATGGTAGTATACTGCCTAAGAGCAAAGCATTCTCTGCACAAAAGAAAATTACTGTAGTGGCTTCAATTTTAATTAGAATTTTCTCCCTGGTGTTTCTTTATAGACTAAAACAAAATCTTTTAAGTTTCTTACTACAGGTAAAAGCTATGTGCAAGAACCTCAAAATGCTAAAATCTAGCATAATGCCTTAGATCTGTTTTTCAGTCTTGTATATTCCTACATAGCTGTCCGATGTATTATATTTGTATAGTGAATTGTGTACAATTTTTGAATACGTGCATCATCACTTACCCTTCATGTTCCTGAGTAGTGATGATGGTACATTTCTGCAAACATTTAACTGTCTTTTTTTTCCTTTGTCATTTGTGGGTTTTATTTGTACAGTTCCTCATGAAGTTGCATCTGAGATGTGTGTATATGAAAAGATTATACAAGGGTAAAATTAAGCAATATATTAACTATGGTTCTTCAGGAGAAAGCGTACAGTGTTCAGGTTGTGATTTATTTTCAAAACGGAGTTAACTCTGAACATCACCTTGTTCACCTGCATTGATGTTTGTATTTCTAGTGTGAGCAGTTTATGCAAAGGTAGATATATTCAGAGAAATTTTAAATACATTTATGCAAGTTAATATTGCTTTGCTGATGCTTTTGCTCATTTGATGTTAAATAATGCTATTGTAAATAAAGATTTCTGTTGTTATTGCATCATTTAATAAATTTTAATGCCTTCGGGTTTTACATGGCTTTAGAGATTTTAATGTAGTTATATTGTATCTTCTTTCATAATTGCATTTAAATAAAAAATACTTTACCTGTCCTTTAGGAAGTTTTTACCCCAATAGGGGGCAGTTGACATGTTCACAGCACTTTAACATTTCATTTTCTCAGGAACCTATTTTACAGATTATTGATTTGAAACCAAGAAGAATGACTACTCATGGGTCAAATTTGTCCCTAGGTGAAATACTAACAATATTCCTATTTTCAACATTCTGTTCTTCTTCCCCAAATCTGTGAAAACATGAACATTGACTAACTTCTTAGGGCATAAAAGGTTAGTAGATTGATCTGGTGAACATTGCAAATATAATTCCTAAAATCAGGTCATAAACTCTGAAATTTAGAAAAGGCAACCTGCAGTTATGCTTTTGTCCTTTTTTCTCAGAAGTATGAGTGTTTTGTGCTGTTACAGGTGGCAGCCTCAAGAGGACAGACCTGCACAAGCTCTGCTGTGGTGCAGCAAGAAGTAGCAATTGCACATATTTCTGGAGTTGCATTTTCCAATGACACCAAAACCAGATTAGAAAAAGCTACCAGTGCCAACAGATTAAAAGAAGTATCAAATAGCGCTGGAAGCATGGCTTTCTGCCTCTAGCAAGTGTGAGACCCTGAAAAAACATTTCTTTAAGCCCACAGTGAAATTAAGTACTAACACTAGAAATGGAAAAGAGAAAATGCCCAGACCTGAAAGAACCAGTTGACTAGCTCTTGGAATGGTGGAAATTGTCCAGTCAGATGGCTAGAATATTCAAAATCAATACTGTCTACCACACTGATAAATAATGTTTTTAATTTATTTAGCTGACCCATAAAATTGTAAATATTTATGGAGTGCCATGTGAGATGTCTACATGTATAATTGTATGTATTTATGGAGTACTATGTAATGCGCAATACATTATACACTGTAATTTTTTCTTTTCTTATTTTATTGTGTGATGTTTAAATCTGGGTTAAACATACCTCTTCAAATATTTGTTTATAGAAAAAATTCAAAATTATTTCTTCTAGCTTTCTTGGTTTGTTTTGTTTTTTGGTTTGTTTTATTTTGTTTTGTTGGGGGTTTTTTGCCAGTCTAGGGACTGAACTCAAGCGCTCTACCACTTGAGCCACAGCTCCCCTTTCATCTTTTGGTGGTTAATTGGAGATAAGAATCTCATGGACTTTCCCGCCCAACTAGCTTCAAACTGTGATCCTCAAATCTCAGCCTCCTAGGTAGCTAAGATTATACACATGAGCCACTGGCTCCCATCTTTTTGAAACAGAGAGTGCACTATCCTTTTCTTGTACTATATCATGACCTATACTTGAAGTCACACACCCGAACTTACTTCTCTGTCAGTACCCAGTGACATCTCCCCATCCCTTGCCCCTAGTAACTAGTTTATAAATGTATTCCTATACCCTTAAGAAAATAGCTGAAGCCATGCCACGAACCCACAAAGACCCAGGCCTCAGAATCATTACAATTCCATCAGCATCCAAAAGAAAGTGTGACTGGAAAGTACACATAAGTGAGAAAGAGATATAGAAATTGTAACAAGACAATGTATTGGTTAAAGGATAACCACATTAGAGCAGAGTTCAAGATAGACTGCAGCATAAATATAAGTATACTATAGAATCAAGACTCATTCCTAATCCATATGAATCATTGTAAAAGAAAGGTGCTAACATAGTCTGTTAGTATTTGGGTCGGAAATGCCAAATCACTGGGTATCCTACTATGGTAGCATACCAAATAGATCAGCCAGGCTAAACAATAGGAATTAGGACACGTTTATATAGCTAGAAATGTAAAGGTCCTTTGTAGTCAAGGTTGCCTTCAAATCTGCAGTCCTGCTTTAGATTCCTGAGTGCTGGGATAACAGGCATGAATTTTCATGCCCAATAAGGGAAAGCATTCTTTAAAATGCCCAAAGGCTTGAGGGCAGGTTCAAGTGGTAGATAACGTTCTAAGTTCAGGCTCTATTATCACCAAAGTTATTAGAATACATAAAAAATATTCTACAAAAAAGTGTTCAGCAAAATAAAATGAACATAATAAAAACAAATGGTGAAAGTCAAAGATGGCTGATAAATACTAGAAATTTCGTGCCAGGCGCCAGTGGCTCACACCTGTAATGCCAGCTCCTCAGGAGGCTGAGATGTGAGGTCACCATTCAGAGCCAGCCTGAGCAGGAAAGTCTATGAGACTCTTATTACCAGTTAGCCACCAGAAAACCAGAAGTTGCGCTGTGGCTTAAAGTGGTAGTACTAATCTTAAGTGAAAATGCTCAGGACAGTGCCCAGGCTGAGTTCAAGCCTCACAACCAACAGAAAGTTTAGCATCACAAGGTGTCAGGATGCAAACAAAATGTGAGACATTTTTATCCATCTATTTGGCAAAATTAAGAGTTTAAGCTGGGCACCTGTGGCTCACACATAATCCTAGCTACACAGGGAGAGTAAGAGCTAAAGGTCACAGTTTAAACCCATCCTGGCCAGGGAAGTTCATGAGACTTACCTTTCTGCACCAAAACTCTGGAAGTAGAGCAGGGGCTCAAGTGGTCGAATACCAATCTTGAGCAAAAAAAGCTCAGGGACAGTGCCAGTTCCCTGAGTTCAAGCCCCATGACCAATACGAAGAAAAAAAAAATTTTGTTGTCACAAAGATAACCATAGGCACGGTGAGAATAGGAATGCTTTGGTATTTGGTACACAGTAGGTATTGGGGCAAACTTGGTAGACTCTACCTGGCATCCAGTCAATCTCCCCTTCGTATAATCCTACGTAAGTGCATTTGATTTTTTTTTTTTTTGTTCCCTAGTTGCACTTGGCCTTGGCTCTTCCTAGTATATATAACTTGTTTTTTTCTAACTTCTTGAAACTGTTGAGGTATTTCATTTCCAACCCTATTCTCTTCTAATTTATTAACCTCAAGACTATGAATTTTCTACTTGCTGCTTTAAACAGTATCCCATACGTTCTATCTGCTTATCCCATGAATTACAATCTCCCATTCTAAGAGCTGGAGGTTGGAGGGCAGTGGTAGAGCTTGCCTAAAATGCACAAGTGCCAGGTTCGATTCCCAGCACTTCCAACACACACACACACACACACACACACACACAATTACAACTTGTGGTTCTTAGTTTTGTCACGTTTTGCTTCTAGGTATCCATTAGAAGCTGCACATCTGTTCAGAATGGCTCATCATAGTCATAATGGATAATCCCCATTTTCTTTGTCTCATGCATGGAAGGTTACTAAACCTAGGTAAATTCTGTATGTTATATCTATCTCTTAACTTTCAACATAGTAAGCAGCAGAAAAGTGATTATTGATTTTCATCTGGTTTTTCTCAGATTTAAGAAGTCTCTCCATTCAATTATATTGCTTTGTTCTTGTATTTTGAAACATTATTAGACACATAGACACGCATGATAGTTATGTGTGTTCATAAGCTGACCCTTCAGTCATTCTGGCTTTTTGTAAATTAATTTGAGTCAGACTTGTCTGCCTGGGCTGGTTTCAAACCTCAGTCCTCAGATCTCAGCCTCCTGAGTAGTTAGAATTACAGGTTTGAGCTACCAGTGCCCAGTAACAAAGGCCTTTTTAGGAAGCCATAAACACACAAAGACAAGGACCATCCAGGCATAACAGCAAAACCTGAACCTGGAGGACAGGTCAAAAGGGTGGTAGCTGGTTTTGTAAGCCTGAGGAAATAGTGCCATGGCAATGGGGAGAGGCACAGAAGCAAGCTCGGCAGGAGAGACCGGTCCAGGCCCATATGTGGCACATCTGCTCTTAGGCCCAGAAAACAAGTTCCCTTGCTTGAGCAGAGGAAATGAAGGCCTCTTCTCTACAAAGGTTTAATAGGGGCAGGGGTGGAAACGGGCCTCATCTGAAATGGCAGCTACAGTCAGAATGGGGGTCCCCCTTCACCCATCAACTCTCTCCAGTCTGAATGTTTCCACAAATGAGAGCATCCCAGAGAACTCACAGCCAATAGGTAGTGTCTATGGCTCCCAGTAGCAATGCCCAGATCACCTTACAGTGAAGGCCACCACTCACAGCCCCTTCCCCACAAAGGACAAACTGCTGTCTCCTGAATCTCCTCCGACAGCACTGATGCAGCCCCTTAGGCTCAAGAGAGCGCATCCTCCATTCTCAGGACCACCATTCAAGGCCTTCCACACAGAGGAAGGTGATTCCAGTCTCTCCAGCAGATGGCACAAGAGGGTCCTCATCTACAGAGGAGGAAAGGCTTGGGCAACAGGCCCAGGCCACTGCAGAGGGTCCTGCAATCTAATTTTCAGAGCCTGTGGAAGAAGCAGTCAGCAGTTGGAAAGGGAGCAAAGTGAATCCTAATGGAAGGATCAGATCACAGACTCTTAATGTCATCTACAGCAGAGAATGAATAGTTGGCTCTTGTTAGTGGTGGGGGGAGGGGAGGGCGGTCAATTTACTCTGTCCCTTCTATAAATGACACCGTGCTCACTTTGTCGGGGTTTTTAGCCCCCCACGCTCCCCCGACCTGCAGGAGAGATGGGGAAGGCACATCCCGACCAGACGAGCCAAGAAAGGAAAGTCGACAGACCGCCCGCACCCAGCCCTCCCTCACTAGAAGACAATCAGACGCGTCTGGGAGTCAAGTCGGGGCAAGATCTCGTTTATTGAGGAAGTACTGCAACTAATATAAGGCACAGGAGCCAATCAGGTCTAAGATCGGCAGGAAGGGGAGGGTTGTGCACCTATCTAGGGACTGTAAGGGGAGGCATGAGCTGTCAGTCAAGGGGAGGAAGGGCTGGAGACCAACCCTAGAGGCGGCCTGATTTTTCACACCCCACAGAACCACCTCCAGGTTCACTGCCAGGCACCATCTTAGCCACACGTGGCTCCAGGGCTAGAAAACAGGTGGGGCCAGCTAGTTCCAGGCGTGTCCCACATCTCCCCTTTTTGTTTTATTAGCAGGTGGCTGCCTTACTCAAGAGTGTGCCTGTCTTAGATTGTCCCCCTCTGAGGATCTTACCCGTCATTGACTACCACTCTAGCTCTTCAGGCAGTCCTACCTGCAGAGCCTGCCAGCCCAGTACTTGGGGGGAGGGATTGACACTGGAGAGGAAGCCCTGTCATTTTCACCTCACACCTGTCCTGGCAGGGGCTGTGGCCAGCCTTATAGGGTTCCCAGTCAGCCTCTTGTAAGGCAGCATATTGCTGTCGGACCACCATTAACTGAACAGCTCTGGCTCCTTAAGTGGAAAGGGTAGGGGTGGATACCCCTGAACGAGGAGGTAGGGCTGGGCAACTGGAAAGAAGGGAGGAAGGCAGAACGATCCCTCTTTTAGGCACAGCCAACAACCGTCTGCTAAGGTAGGACTGGTTTTGTTGAGCAAGTCTGGCTGCCTCCATTGTTGCCCACATTGCTGATACACGCAAGCAATTTTCCCATATTTCCAGGAAGGATCAGAAAAAAATCCACCACGGTCCTTTCATTCCTAGAGAGAAACTAACAAGGAATCATACCTCAACAGGGGGTGCTCTTGAGTAGTTATTCTGGTGAACAATCGGGAAAACACATCCAAAGCCCCTTCCCATGCTAATAAGCAGGTCAGGACCTTGCCATAATCCAGTGAGAGGGTCCTTCCATCGGACTTCCACCTTTAAATAAGGTGTCTGATTTGACCAATGCCTCTGAAAAGCCGTCAGAGGTTGGTCTTTGGAAAAATTTAAAATATTTAATGTAAGCATGGCGGTCCTTAACTGGTCATGGGGGCTGCTTCCCCTTTGTTGTTTTATTAATTGGTCCTTTAGGGTCTTATTATGCCTCTAGATTATAGCTTGACCCCTTGGATTGTACGGTATTCCAGTGGTGTGTTTAATATTCCATATTTGAAAAAATGTTTATAATGACTTGCTTATAAAGCAAGGCCCATTGTCTGTCTTTGTAGGGGTAGCCCCAGGATGGCAAAACATTGTAGGAAATGGCATTCAGTGTGTCTGGCCCTTTCACCTGAATGAGCAGTTGCCCAACGAGCATGTGAGTAGGTGTCTATGGACATGAATATCCAAAGGGAGCATAGTGGGTTACATCAGTTTGCCAGATTTAAGGCCTCTGGGGTTAACCCCAGGAGATTTTTTTAAGTCCTTTATAGGAACCAAGGGGAATCTTTGAGGTAACCCTCTCCAATTTAAATGCGTAAGCTCGTGAAGTCCTTGAGCCATTTGGAGGTTTTGATCCGTAGCTATAATAGTTTCATTAGTAGACAGTTGATCAGCCATATGCTTTCCTCGTGTAAAAATTTCAGGCAACTCCTGGTGTCCTCTGACATGCTGTGAAAAGATGGGGTCAGCCGGTTCCTTTAGTAAAGACCAGACTTGGATCATTAAGGGAATAATTGGAGTTTTATCTAGTTTAATATATGATGACACTAGAGTTAGTAACAAATTGACTACATACAAACTATCAGAAAACAGCTTCATCGCTTTTTGAACATGGGTTAGTGCCAGGGCAAGTGCATATAGCTCCTTAAACTGTGTAGACCCTGTAACTGGCTCAAAGTAGCAGGTGCCTTCTTCTCTATTGGCAGGGGAAGAGGCGGAGTATATCACCATGGCAGATCCCACTTTTTCCCCGTCAGTAAAAACATGTACAGCCTTAATAAGGGGTTTAGTAGAGAAAAGTACAGGGGGGAGTCCATTGTAACCTCAAAAATGAGGTTACCCACCTTGAAGTTCCATAATGACAGTCCAGCTTCCCCATGAAACCCTCCAAGGCATTGGACACCCGATTATGGTTTCTTTTGACCCACTCAAAATCTGACAGCTGGTAGGGAATTACTAGCACATCAGGATCCTGCCCATAATGTCTCAGGGAAATATCCCTGCCCTTAATTACCAGGTCAGCTAGCTGGTCTAGCTGGGAGTAAACCCTGGGAACCCCTCCCACCGATGCATGCACCCATTGGAGAGGCTCACCCAACTGAGTAATGGCGGCTGAGGAAAGCTCTGAGCCAGGAAGGATCTAAAGACCAAGGGGGCATTGGGGCCTATAGTGAGCCAATTGTGCTGTATTCAAGGCCGTCTGAATTTTTTGAAATATTACTTGATGTGATGGAGTTATTGTAATAATATCAGTGGGGGCTTTATCCCTTAAAAAGTCAAAAAGCGGAAGCAGATCTTCTGTAGGCAGGTGAAGCCAAGGCTGTAATCAGTTAATCTCACCTAACAGCCTTTGTAACTCCACCAAAGTATAGGACGACTGGAAGGATAATTGAGACTTAACGGGGCAAACAGAGTCTAGCCTAAGTTCAGCCCCCAGAATCTTAAAGGGAGGTAAAGTCTGAACCTTGTCATTGGATGTGTGCAATCCTCCCCTTTGTAGGAGTGTCTGTAGCCTCCTATAGGCGGTGCCCAACACTTGGGCATCCGCCGCCCCAATAATGATGTCATCCATATAGACATAAAATAATACCTGATTGGCTCTGAAGGGGTTACAGGACTTGTGACACATAATGCTGACAGAAGGCTGGACTGTTAGCCATGCCCTGAGGTAGTACCGCCCTCTCATATCTTTGGTCTGGCCCCTGGTAGTTAACCCAGGGGATGGCGAAGGCAAACTTCTCACAGTCCTGCTGGTCAAGAGGAATGGAAAAGAAACAATCCTTGATGTCTATTACAATAAGAATCAGGTCCCAAGGAATGGAGGGGATCCACGGCAGCCCTCGCAAAGGGGTGCCTGTGGAAATCATCCGCTCATTAATTTTTCTTAGGTCCTGTAACATTCTCCGTTTACCTGTAGCCTTTTGTATAACAAATACAGGACTGTTCCAAGGACTCAACGAGGGTCTGATATGTCCTAGGGTCAATTGTTCTGATATTATTTCTTTTAATTTTTGTAGTTTCTCTAGGGGGAGTGGCCACTCTGTTCCACCCACACCGGAGGACCCAGGAGCCATCAAATGGCAGGGACGGTAGGAACAGTAGCCTCTAGGATTGGGGGTGAGGCCTCATATGGGGGACAGGAACCTTCTGCCTCGAGGCCTCAAAAGGAGGATCTCCCCAATAGTTGCTAATGTTACCTGACAGGCCAAATTGTTGTTGGTTGCTCCCCACATTGCCCATCTGCCACGTGTTCTGGGGCAGGGGTGCTTGGCTTGGAATCTAGGGGCTTAGGCCAAGGCTCAAAAGGGTCTATGGGCCCATCATCGCAGTGAGGCCTTAAGCCTTTCTCCTCCTGGGCAGCGGGAGGGCTGTCTCCCCCCCATCCAAGACGTTCCACAGCAGATACTTCCCAGGCCGAATCGCTCCCCCTTGGGGGGCCTGGGGAAAAGCAAGCCTTAAGGGCAGAGAGGGTTGGGCAGACTCCGAGAGGGGGGGTCCTCTCCCAAGTTCCCTCTTCCTCACCACTTGTTCTACGCGGTCCCAAGTAGCCCAGTTGAAGAAGGGAGGAGGCCACGCGCGCATGCGGACGCCATGCGTGGCACCGTGCCGGCGGGATTGGGGGGCGGGGGGAGAGGATGGGCTGGCCATGGGGGCGGGCCCAAGCAGAGGGGGTCCGCTCCTCCTGGGGGCCCGCAGGTCCCCGTGGGAGACCACCCCCCCCTCGCCCTGCCGCGCTCGTGGGAGCCCGGCAGTGGCTGAGCCCGTCCCCACCACCTACCCATTGGCGGCCACCAACCGAGCTTTTTTGGCCTGGGGGTCTGAGATAAACCTCAGCTTTTGAGCATGAATCTCAGCGCCTTAAGCGCCGGATGATCATGCTGAGTGTGAGATTGCCCCATCTTTTCGGGGATACCTTACCTCAGAACTCACTTGGCTTGACTCGCTGATAATTTCACTTTTGGTGGACGCCTTTGGGCGGCAGTTGTCGGAGTTTTTAGCCCCCCAAGCTCCCCTGACCTGCAGGAGAGATGGGGAAGCACTCTCTGACCAGACGAGCCAAGAAAGAAAAGGGTCGACAGACCGCCCGCACCAGCCCTTCCTCACTGGAGGACAATCAGACGGCCTGGGAGTCAAGTCGGGGCAAGATCTCGTTTATTGAGGAAGTACCAACTAATATAAGGCACAGGAGCCAATCAGGTCTAAGATCGGCAGGAAGGGGAGGGTTGTGCACCTATCTAGGGACTGTAAGGGGAGGCATGAGCTGTCAGTCAAGGGGACGAAGGGCCAGAGACCAACCCTAGAGGCGGCCTGATTTTTCACAGCCCACAGAACCGCCTCTGGGTTCACTGCCAGGTGCCATTTTAGCCACACGTGGCTCCAGGGCTGGAAAACAGGTGGGGCCAGCTAGTTCCGGGCATGTCCCACACACTTGAAGTCTTCCTGTAGACTTTCAACCATCTCTGCATTATATACAATAGTTGGTACACTGTAAATTCTATGTCAACAGTTCTTACATTGGTTTTTGTTTTTGTTGGCTGGCACTGTACCACTTCAGCCACAGGTACTCTTCCAGCTTTTTGGTGGCTAATTGGAGATAAAACTCCAGTGGAATTTCCCAGCAGAGCTGCCTTTGAACCATCGTCTTCAGATTTCAGCCTTCTGAGTAGCTAAGATTATGGTATAGCCATAGGACACCAACACCTGGTTCTTATGTTGAGAGGACAATGACAAGCAAAAATGTTCTGTATGTTCAGTGCTCACACCAGTCTTCTTTTTTTTTCCAAATTTTGTTATAAAGTAGTTGTCAAATAAGTTAAGATTTCATAATTGAGGTTGTAAGTACAGTGCTTCTTGGCCACCCCTTTCTTTGTTCTCCCCATTTTCCTCCTCCTATCCCTATACTCAAACTATGCAATTCCTTTTTTACATAACATACACTGGATATACAAATTGCATTTGCTTACCCTTTCTCCCCCAATTACCTGTGCCCCTCCCTTAACCACCCACAAAATGTATTTCCATTTCCTGACATTCGTTTTGAGAATTTTTCGGTTATTCAGAGGAGTTGCATCTTGGGACCCCCTTCCCTCAAGGATACCATCCTTTTTTGGGGGGAGGGGTCCAAGACTAGGACTCAAACTCAATACATTATACTTTCACTCATTGACTAGTATCTACCAACTGAGCCACACCTCCAACCCAACATGTTTGTATTTTAGACCTAACATTCACCTATGAAAGAAAACATGCACCATTTATCTCTAAGCCTGGCTTACTTCACTTAACATAATTTTTTCTAGTTCCATCCATTTCCCTGTAAATGACACATTATTCTTTCTAATAGATGAGTAAAATTCTACTGAACATATATGTCATATTTTCTTGATCCACTCCTCTGTTGTAGGACAGCTGAACTGTTTCCATAACTTGGCTACCATGAATAGTTGACACCATTTCTTCCTTTCTTTTTTTTCTATTTTCCTTTTTTTGTCAGGTGTGGGGCTTGAGCTCAGGGCCTGGGTGCTGTCCCTGAGTGTTTTCACTCAAGGCTAGCACTCTACCACCTTGAGCCACAGTGCCACTTCTGGTGTTCTGGTGGTTAATTGGAGATAACAGTCTCACTGACTTTCCTGCTGGACTGGCCTTGAACCATGATTCTTAGATCTCAACCTCCTGGGTGGCTAGAATTACAGGCATGAGCCACCAGCACCCAGCTTCAAGTATTTTCAATACATAATTGATTGAGTCTGTAGATACAGAGGGACAATTCTCTATGCCCTCTAAGGAACAGCCCCTAGCATCTTACTGTGTGGGGCATCTTAGAGGACACCAGGAGCTGCCTGGAAATTTGGCACAAGGGAACCAAATGGCTGATCAATTGGCTACCAAATGGGACTATTATAGCCATAGCCACTGCACAGCCTCAAAATTTTCAAATGGCTCAAAGACTTCACGAGCTTACGCACTTAAATTGGAGAGGGTTACATCAAAGATTCCCCTCGGTTCCTATAAAGGACTTTAAAAAGATCATAAGGACATGCAAATCATGTATGCCATTTCTACTGGTCCCGCCTCTGCAATCTCCTGGAGTTAACCCCAGAGGCCTTAAGCCTAATGTTATCTGGCAAACTGATGTAACCCACTATGCTCCCTTTGGAAAATTAAAAAATATATTTATGTCCATGAACACCCACTCACATGCTGGTTGGGCAACTGCCAACTCAGGTGAAAGGGCCCAGCATGTTGAAAGCCATTTCCTACAATGTTTTGCCATCCTGGGGCTACCCCCACAGGTAAAGACAGACAATGGGCCTTGCTTTATAAGCAAACCGTTGCAAACAGTTTTTCAAATATGGAATATTAAACACACCACTGGAATACCGTACAATCCAAGGGGTCAAGCCATAATCGAGAGGCATAATAAGACCCTAAAGGACCAATGATTGAAACAAAAAGGGGGAAGCAGCCCCCATGACCAGTTAAGGACAGCCATGCTTACATTAAATATTTTAAATTTTTCCAAAGACCAACCTCTGATGGCTTTTCAGAGGCATTGGTCAAATCAGACACCTTATTTAAAGGTGGAAGTCCGATGGAAGGACCCCCTTACTGGATCATGGCAAGGTCCCGACCTGCTTATTAGCGTGGGAAGGGGCTTTGGATGTGTTTTCCCGATTGGGGAACCAAGCCCAATCTGGATACCTGCTAGAGACCTAAAATACTGCTCACCAGAATAACTACCCAAGAGCACCCCCTCTTGAGGTATGCTTCCTGTTCTCTCTAGGAATGAAAAAGACCATGGTGGATTTCTTCCTGCTCCTTCCTAGAAATACGGGAAACCTGCCTGCATCAGCAATCGTGGACAACAATGGAGGCAGCCGGCCTCCCTTCCAGTGCCCGGCCCTGCTTGCTTCTTGGACTTTACCTCGACATCTTTTATGGCGCAATGTTTCTCTGTAGTGACGTATCGCCTACAGCTTTGCCAAAGAACTGAAATGGAGTTTGCACTGTTATTTCCTTTTTGCCTTTCCCCTGTTGCTGAGCTTAGGGGTTCCCATTGAGGGGGGAATAGGCGTTGAAGGTTTTGGCACCTTGCTTCATGTTTACGATAAACTGTTTACTAACGACATGCGTTAAGTTGCTAGCACCTTGACTGCCATGGACCTCCAGAATCGCCACGACTCTGCCTGCTTCTACCTCACCACCGGAGAAGGGGGACTCTGCCTGCGTTATCCTATGCGGCGCCGAAATGGACTGAACTCCAATTTTCCCTAGCCTGAGCTAAATGGGTGGCTTCCTTACCTTCTCCCCCTTGTGGGGTAGATCCCCCATGATCCTTGTGTTTACATTTGCCTCTGTGTTTACACTTGACCCTTGCATGGTTAATAGGCTTCCCCTGTTTCTTAAGCAATGAGCCAGAGCTGTCCAGTTAATGGTGGCCTGACAGCAATATGCTGCCTTTAGCCCATGGGGAATCCTATGAGGTTGGCCATGGCCCCTACCAGAATGTGCAGCCTACCGGGGGGTACACGCATGAGGCAAAAATAACAGGACCTCCTCTTGAGTGTCAATTCCTCCCCTGCTGAGTTCTTCCACTGGGCTGGCAAGGCTTGCAGGTAGGTTTGCCTGAAGAGCTAGAGTGGTAGCCAATGACGGGTAAGATCTCCAGAGGGGGGCAACCTAAGACAGGCACACTCTCAAGCAGGGCGGCCACCTGCTAACAAAAACAAAAGGGGGAGACATCGGGCATGCCCGGATGCCTTGCATCAGTAAGAGGCAATTAGTTGGTCCCGCCTGTTTTCCCAGCCCTGGGGCCACGAGGCTGTTATGCCGCAACCCAGAAAGGCGGTCCTAGTTGGCCCCGCCTGCCTTCCAGACCCGGGGTCACCTGTGGCTATTACATGGAACCCAGAAAGGCGGTTCTAGCTGGCCCCGCCTCCCAGCCTTGGGACCACGTGTGGCCAAGATGGCGCCTGGTGATGAACCCGGAGCTGGTCCTGTGGGCCGTGACGTAGAATTAGGCCGCCTCTTAGGATTGGTCCCTCGGCCCTCCACCCCTGACAGCTCAGGCCTCCCTTCACAGTCCCTCCCCTTCCTGCCACGCTCTGACCTATTTAAGAGCGGAGCTCATTCAATAAAGCGAGAAGTGCACAGACATCTCTCCCAGACTCCGTCTGTTTGTCCTCCGGCGAGGGGGGGCTGGCTGCGGGCAGTCCGTCGACCTTTCTCCTTTCTTGGCCGGCCCCGGTCGGGGCAAGCTTCCCCATCTCTCCCACAGGGCGGGAGAGCGTTGGGGGCTGAGACCCCGGCGGTACTGCTCCCTGGTAGAGACAGAAGACTTGACCAGAAAACAGTGATTTGCCACACATCCATAACTGCTGTGAACTGGGCTCTGTTGCAACCAACAAGTCATAAAGCCACAGGTGCTCAGCACTAATCATAAAATGCAAATGATACATGAGGATAAAGGCCACAGAGGGTCAAAGAGTACAAGTAGTTTGCATGCACAGGTTGCCCCTGTCACAGATGAACCAGAGTCACCCTCCCCTGGGGATTCCACATGACTGGCGAAGGGAAGGTAATCCCAAACTTAGCATAGACAGTTCCTGGGCACTGCTGAAAACACACATCAGCTTCACTGAGAAATGGCCCTGAATGACAAGATTCCCAAGGGGGATGCTACAAAAACAGAGAGGGGGGGGTGGGAGGGAGGGAGGGAAGAGAGAGAGAGAGAGGTCAATAGACAGTGAGAAGATAATGGATAGAGGGTAGATAGGTAGATGATAGATACATACATAGATGATAGATAATAGGTAAACATAAATGGATGATAAAGATGATAGGTGTTAGGTAAGTAGATAACATAGACTGGTAGATGATACATAGATTGATAAGTAAATGATAGATGATACCTGCATAGATCTAAATAAGTAGATGATAAGTAGACTTATAAATAGATGATAGATAAATAGAGGTGATAGACAGATAGGTGATAGATTAAACCTAAGGAAAATGGCCAAAGGTGAGTGTATATGCAAATTGCTGGCCAGTAGCCAATGGTCTGACCATTGGCTAATGGGAAACTCAGAAGGAAACAACTGGAAGATAGAAACCCAGGAGTTCAGGGAAAGGCACACAGACACATACATAGAAAATGGGTAACAGTCTGAAGATTTTTGAACTTCCGGTACACAAACATAACATGCAACTAAGTAGACAAAAAGGTGCGGCCTGATGGCACCCTTGCTCCTTCACCAGCTTCTGCAGAGCAGGCTGGGAGAGCTGAGTGAGAGTTGGGCCCGGGCACAGCTTGTGCCAGCCACAGTTGCTGCTGCGTGTCCACCTTTGCAACCTGGGTAACGATTCTAGTGACAACAAACCTTATGCAGAACAGAGGGCTTCCCCACAGGGAGGCCCCCAACCCTAAGCTAAGCTAACAGAGCCAGCAGTCAGAAGACAGTCCCAGCTGCAGGGTCTGCCTCCTAAGGGCACAGACCCTGCTGGAAACGCCTGCTTTTCAGCATCTGGCCTCTTTCTTCTACTCCAAGTGCTGGCCGTTTTCCCCATCCACTTGCCTCTTCCAAGGAGAGACTTCACAGCCCCAGGCTAACACCCTCTGCCGGTGCTTTCTCCTAGAGGCCAGTTCTTTTGAACAGTTCTCTAGTGTGAACAAAGAGGATTTCAAAATTCCAAGATAATTTTTTAAAACATAACACCAAGAGACCTTGCCATACCACTCCTGGGCATCTACCTAGACCTACCTATCTACCTATAAGTCGGACACTGTAAAGATGCCTACAGGTTCATTGCTACACTGACCACAATAGTTATGGACACAGCACAAATGGCCTACAAGAGGAGTGGATCCAAAATAGGTGGCACTTATACACAACAGAATTTTACACAGCCATTAGAAAGAATAACATGACATTTGCAGGGAAATGGGTGGATCTCTAACAAATCTAAGGAAGACACTCTTTGGAGAGGACCGCAAACGCACAAGGCCTAGGTGCCCTTGATCATGTGAAATATTTATTGACATGAGCTCCAGGAAATGGACACAAGAAGGGCTTTTTTCTCTTTTTTTCTGTGTTGTTGTTGTTTTCTTTTTGTCTTATTTATCTGTCCTGGGAAGGGTAAAGGGAGGTAAATGCTGCATGGTGCTCACTGGACACTATGTTGAAAATGAACTGCACAACTTGCAGGGGGGATGGGAGGGAGAGTCTGGGGGAGAGGGAGGGCAGGGGGACCCTGTCCACAGGAACAGCGTCTTGCCAGGACGCGCGCGCCTCCCCTGGCCCCGCTTCGTGACGGGGCGTTGAGGGCACTGAGGAGGACGGGCGGCCCGCCCGGCTTCCCGCCCGGGGCGGCGCGCAGAGCCCGGGGCGGGGGGAGCCGGGGGTCCCGGCCCGCGGCGAGGGCTGGCGGCTTCGGCGGCGTCCAGGGGGCGGCGGAGGGGTCGGGAGGGCGGCTCCGCGGGGAGAAGCGGAGGGCAGGGCGGGCGGGAGAGGAGCGAGTCCCCCACCCCCCAACGGCGCGGGGAGGGGGGGGAGGGGGGGCAGGGGGGCGGCCGGCGGGGGGCAGGGAGGGGGGCGGCCGGCGGGGGGCAGGGGGGGGCGGCCGGCGGGGGGGCAGGCAGGGGGGCGGCCGGCGGGGGGCAGGGAGGGGGGCAGGCAGGGGGCGGGCGGCCGGCCGGTGGGGGGGGGCAGGGGGGGGGCGGCCGGCGGGGGGGGCAGGGGGGGGCGGCCGGCGGGGGGGCGGGGGGGGGGGGGCGGCCGGCGGGGGGGCAGGGAGGGGGGGCGGCCGGCGGGGGGGGCAGGGAGGGGGGCGGCCGGCGGGGGGCGGGGGGGGGCGGCCGGCGGGGGGGCAGGGAGGGGGGCGGCCGGCGGGGGGGCAGGGAGGGGGGGCGGCCGGCGGGGGGCAGGGAGGGGGGCGGCCGGCGGGGGGCAGGGGGGGGGGCGGCCGGCGGGGGGCAGGGGGGGGGGCGGCCGGCGGGGGGGGCAGGGGGGGGGTGGGCCGGCGGGGGGGCAGGGGGGGGGGCGGCCGGCGGGGGGGCAGGGGGGGGGTGGCCGGCGGGGGGGCAGGAGGGGGGGCGGCCGGCGGGGGGCAGGGGGGGGTGGGCGGCCGGGGGGGGGGCAGGGGGGGGGGGCGGCCGGCCGGGGGGGGGGCAGGGGGGGGGCGGCCGGCGGGGGGCAGGGGGGGGGGCGGCCCGCGCCGTCCTCGTCCTCGTCCGCGCCTGGCCCCGTGGAGCTCGGCCCCGGGGGGGGGGGGGGGCGGCTCTGACCCCACCCGCGTAATCAAGAAGTTACGAGGACCCCGTGGCTTCTCCTTCACGGGCGCACAGACGACGGGCCGCCTCCGGTGTGGAAACGTCCGTCTGTCTGTCCGTCCGTCCGTCCGTCCGTCTGTCTGTCCGTCCGTCCGTCCGTCCGTCGTCCGTCTGTCCGTCCGTCTGTCCGTCCGTCCGTCCGTCTGTCCGTCCGTCCGTCCGTCTGTCTGTCCGTCCGTCCGTCTGTCCGTCCGTCCGTCCGTCTGTCCGTCCGTCCGTCCGCCGGGCTGAGCACTGAGCCCGGAGTCGGGAGCCGCGGGCGGCCGCTCCCGCAAGCCCGGCTGCTCCGGGCGAGGACCCGCGGACCGAGGCCGCGCGGCGGCGGGAGAGGAAACGCCGGCCACCGGGGCGCTCCGCGGAACCGAGGGGGGCG